>NC_143013.1:225659218-225963940 GCF_055824585.1 Amblyomma mixtum
AGGGCACGGGGAAAACTACATCGCACAAAGCACGGTACAGTTTCTTTCGTTTCACAGTGGACAGGGAATGAACAAAAGGCGCGTCTAGTGAATACGGTGTTCTCTTTGACGGGTGCTTTACAGACATGTACTGTGGTGTCCATTCCTTGCGGGTGTACACCGAGATATGCGAGACAGGCGTACTTCCTTTCCTTAAACCAAATTTTTCTTTAATTTTCCTTAAGGCCCTTACGGCGCAGTTCGGGTATCCACCGAGATATGAGAGAGACAGGCGTCATTTCCTTTCATAAAACCAATTGTCATTTCATTTTCCTCACCTTACGGCGCGGCTCGGGTTTCCACCGAGATACGAAAGAGAGACAGGCGTCGTTTCCTTTTCTTAAAACCAATTTTCATTCAATTTTTCTTGCCTTACGGCGCGGTTCGGGCGTCCACTATGTGCTCCTCTGCAACGGTGCAGTACGCTGTCGCGTCCCACTCTTAAAAACGAAGCTTAAGAGAGAGAGAGAGAGAGAAACTTTATTTAAAGAGGAATTCGGGGCACGCCCCAGGGTCCCCGCACGACCCCACTCCACTCAAGTGTTTATGTTCCTGCGTCCTCCAAATTTTTTGTGGGGGCTGCCGAAAACTACTTTCGTGGCGTCGTTGCAGGCTACACGAGGTTTCCTTTTTGTCTACCTTGAGAGAATGTCGAGGTGAGGCTGTATGCAAGGAGGTTCAGTGATGAATCCACCCGTAGCATCAGTTGCCCAAGCTGACAATTTATAGGAGATCCTGTGCAAATTATGATCGAGCAAGAACGTGTGTTTTGTAGAGTGCCGAGATCTGCATTTAGGATTTCTTTTTTTTCCTTTAAAACACTACTAAGTGTTATCGAATTTTATATTTATATGTTCACTTTTATACGATCAAACATTCTTATGTTCAAATGTGTTTATGTAAATGAGAGCTGTTCGCTGTTTATCTTTGCTTTTTAATAAGTGTGCACTGAAATGCCGATTTGTGCTACCTGGGCCAGGAGCCTCCGTCAGGCTATGAGCCTTTAGCTCCTCCTTTATTTTCCACTGTTGTGAGAAAATGAAATGAAAGAAAGAAAGAAGGAGATAAACAAATGAAGAAAGAAAGAAAGTAAGAAAGAAAGGAAGGAAGAAAAAAGAAAGGAAGAAAGAAACGACGAAAGAAACAAAGAAAGAGAAAAAGAAAGAAAGGAAGAAAGAAACAAAGAGAGAAAGAAAGAAAGAAAGAAAGAAAGAAGGAAAGAAAGGAACAAACAAACAAAGAAAGAAAGAAAGAAAGAAAGAAGGAAGGAAAGAAAGAAAGAAAGAAAGAAAGAAAGAAAGCAAGAAAGAAGGAAAGAAAGGAAGAAAGAAAGAAAGAAAGGAAGAAAGAAAGGAAGAAAGAAAGGAAGAAAGAAGGAAGGAAGGAAGGAAAGAAAGAAAGAAAGAAAGAAGGAAAGAAAGGAACAAAGAAAGAAAGAAACAAAGAAAGAAAGGAAGAAAGCTTAGTGAAGGCCTTCCAAAACAGTCGCATTTTGTGGCCGTTCAGCCAACGGCCGCTGAAGTGAAACTCCCTTTGCTTTCATTTTTGGGAAGTTTACAAAGGCAAAGCAGCTAATATTGCATGAATCTACCTTACGTTTATAGGTCTCGTCACTGCAGTGGTGTGAAAGATGATAATGTCGTCGAGGTTGGAGCCCATCACACGACGTCAGACGGGACGAAAAAGCACTGAATGGTGTGGCGCACTCATATATTCGAGCATTGCGAATGGTTCAGTAATCTTACATAAGAGTATATCCGAAAGGCGCAAATATTTTGTACATGATTTCATCAAGTAATTTTTACAGAAGGCTGCTGTGTTGAGCAGTTGCAAAGTCCAGCCTACAAAAATGGAACGGCGGTCGGGGACAATTAGCTCATTCAGGGCGCGGCATTCCCCAGAAGTTTCCCTGCGCGAGGTCTATTTTGAAGTCATATGGGTTGGAGGCTCATCCATCTTATTACCAAGTGCACGAAGAACGACTGCAACCCCAAAACTCAAGCATGCGTTCAATTTGTTTTTGTCGAGAGTGGAGCGACCCTGACCGAATAGGAAATTTTCAGCAATCTCAAGTGGCCCAGTCGTCCCTGTATGGTGTTTTACGCTGTCAGCGGCCAACTTATTCATTGTTGATGGCCATATGCACTCCACCCCATTCTTATTCTTCTAGTTATTGCCCTCTCGTGATCTGGATCTGCTTTCAATATATACCTGCCCTAAATAGACATATTCTCGTGCTCAGCTGGCTGCATGCAGCCTGTTGTTCTGATGCGTGTGTCAGCAAAATGCTGAAGGCTTTATCTGACAGCAGTGGCTGTCAGCACCACGGTTCCCGGTCAAAGTGTCGTCAGTGGCATAATACAGTAATTCCTCTTTAAAACTTACCCTCTTAAGCAGTAGTTTGATTTTGAAAGTAGTAAAGTCTGACCCTCCACTCAACTAAGCACTTACTTTTTGATGCCTTAATTTGAAGAAAAGAAACATAGTACAGGAATTTGTCACAGCGCGAACGACAGAGACATCTCAGCGTTCACAATCGGCGAAGGTTATCGCTAGGGATATATGCAAGCTCCTCATATGCAAGCTCCTCATACTCAAGGATGCAACTAAGCTTTACCTGTTACACGAATTTTGCACAGCGAAAAAAATTGGGCTCAGAAAAGTGTCTCATATCCGTCAACTATGAATAGTGGCCAGCGAACTACAGTTGATAATCCGATGTCGAGTGTCGCTGACATTTTACCGCAAAGCTTTATCACCAATTCAATGACTGTGGTGCGAGAAGGCGTATCGGCGATTAAGACATCGTTCTTCCATTATAGGAGGTAGAGTGTGGGTTGCGGCACCAGTCTCGACTGAATCAATAGCTTCGGCACGCGTTAGATTGGAACAAACGAGTATCTTAAACATCTGTCACCCGCAATGATGCAACATAAATGCTGAGCACAACTTAACGACAAGGCGCGATGAAGGAAACGCGCAACTAGACTTGAGCGATGAAGTTATCAATGGTTATGCAGAGCTGAGTTCCCTCGTGAACTTCACTCCGAGAGCTGAAAACAAGCACGACAATGAAACCCTACGTGCCCGGAAACTCGGGCTTCTTGCATTTATGACTCGGTCTGAAGCGTCCGTTTGTAACTTTATTACCCTATGAAAACGAGAAAGCGAATGTAGGCGTTTAAGAAGTTGCTGACAAGTATTCAAAGGGCACGTAGTGTAATATTTAGGTCCGTTCTAGAAGTTTCCGAGCACTCGTGGCTCTAACCACTAGAAATTTTAAAGCTTATCGCCCACTCGTAAAAAGCATATCAACTTTACATCAACATTGGCTCCCTAGAAGAAGTGAATACTGCCAATAGTGCGGAACTTACTCTTGTTTCGGAAGCCCCCATGAATGATCGCCTTGAATCTAGCTTTGCTCTCTCTCAAACTTCTATATATGTTTGGGATATAAATATGCATGGCAATAAACTGACTTAAAGGAAGCAACGAGCATCACCGTTCTGCTGTATGTCAGAAATCATGTAAGTATGTATACTGAAGGATCTGATGTAGAAGTATTATGCCCTGAAATTGAAGATTGCTTTCAGGTCCTACTTTGTGCGGCAACAAGAGGCTTTTTGAAAATCATGCGCGGCTCTTTTCTCTCCATCTTCCTTACGGTTTGTGTGGTGTTTGGTAAGTTATGTCTGTTTTACATATTTTATATACAGTTAGAGATGCATATTTCAATTTGGCAGAGTTAATTAAAACGTGTTTCGCACGTATGAGTCCTCCACTGAGTGAGCGCAAGTAATTTTGCAATCGCAGGTCCAACAGTTCTTTCCCTGCAAATTTAGACTGGGCACATTAGCTTACATATTAGCTCCAAATGTACAAGAGTGCCTGTTGACGTATGCATAGGTAAGTACAAACGCGGCAGAATGATATCTAAGCGAAGAGTGGAAATCAACTTGTCGTGAAGGCAAGTAATGTGGGCGCTTTTGGCCGCCGGCAGCACAAATTCTATTTTAGACAAAGCAACAGAATTTTGGTCTCCTAAGAGCGCCTCTATTCTTGCAAAAAAACGTTTGTCATGAGATCTGTGGTCTGAGCAACATTAATCTTATTCCTTTTTAGGCGCACGGACCACCGAATCATGGCTACGAAATTCTTGAAAGGATACCTTAATGGGGGCACAGTTTCTATTATGTGACTTCCAGCAAACCTGCGGCTGCACTAGAGAACACAGGCTTTTTTTTTAAATGCCTCGGAAGACAGATGAGCATTCAATGTCAGTGATGTCTGAGGAGGCAATAAGGCGAAATGCCAAAATACTAGCGTGAACAAGGGAGTGGAAACGTCAGGGTGCTTTCCAACTTTTCGGCAAGAGGACTTGTCTTCGTCTGGGTAAAACCAAGTCGTCTTGTCGCAACGCTGCCAAGCGCAATGCGGTTTCTCCTCCTTTTTTCACTTATTGATCCTCAAAAAAACCTTCTCACTGCCCTCTCTTCACCATAAAATACTAGCGTGTGTTCCATTATATGTGGGTGTTTTCCTAGCTTATAACGAAGCTCGTAAGGACTGTTTAGCATGAAGCGTTGTTAATTATAGTTTTCGTCATAACTGAGCTGACAGTGAAGCGCATGCTGTCTCCACTCGTACTGCGGAAAATAATGGCAAAAACCCGCTCATAGCAAAGACCACTTTATGTGAGACCGTCGCAGTCGAGATCTTCGAAACGCTCGGTGGACCCGTTTGCTTTTCGAAATTTTTTTTTCTATTGGATATGCTCGTTTTTCAACATGGAATCAGGTACGAAACAGTTAAGCCCTTAGATAATTTCGCAAAATCGTTTGTACAGGGTCCTCCATTTTTAGGGTGAGCAAGCGAGCGCGGTACCGTCCTCTTCAAAGCACCAGTACGTCCGACGAGGTCGTGCATCAAAGCGAACTGGTGCAGGCGAAGAGGTACCTGGAGGTTCAGGTTCACCTCGTCTGCTATTTTCCTTCCTTCCGCGGCCATATCAACCGCCATGGCGCCCTGAAGAGGGCGGCCCCACACTCGCGTGTTCACCCTAAGAGTGATAACCATTTATATGCAACAAAAAAAAATCCGTGGTGTAGTTTAAGAGCATATAAATTTACAGCAGGTTTGAGCGTGATTATGTGATCAATGTGGGCCTATAGATATATTTTTTCGTTCCGGACATCGCGCACTATAACATAGTTTACAGCTGCGGGATTCCTGCGCGAATTCGAGCAACAAATGCTTTTTACTTGCTTGATCTCAAACTGAGCTTTTTTTTCTGTTACTGTTGCAGGTAGGAACACGGTTGTTGAGATTGGTCCGTCGTTAACAGTGGTTCAACAAAAGCCACTACATCCGCTACTGCCAGCATCGCATTCCTCTACCATCGTCATTAAAAGACCACAAACAGCAGGTACCCTTGTTGATACAGTTCTTCAGTATGGTGTAGTGCTCCTAACGACGTCCTGCGAAGAAGATTGACTGGGCTAGGTGGTTCCTTGCACGTGAACCAAAATTATGTTTTGCTTTCTTTCCCGCTACTATTTGTGCCTTGTGTCACGTTTCCACTACCTCATCTAGAAATTAGTCACGTTTTATTGCTTTGGTTATGCGTTTCCAGTCATTGTTTCCATATCCCATCGCAGTACTCGCAATAATTAGGCAATAGTTACTGCCAGCAGTGAAAACTAATTGCTGCAATGGCACCTAACGGACAGCTCTCGTCAGCCGCAACGAATAATTTCACGTAGAACATCAGGGCTTGCAATAATTACCTGGATGCAAATAATTGAGCCCTGGGCAAACAACAACCCACGCCGCTTCTGAAGGCAAAATCGTCGACTTTGACAAAATTGCGCGTGAAGCTACTGAATGTATAGGGATAGAAAGCAAAAATGGTTTTTGCTAGTACGGGAATGGAGCCTTCAATGCTGTTATTCTAAATAACATCTACACCTTCTAACCACAGAATAAAGAAGCTGAAGTTGAGGCCTCCGCCTCTTTACATTTTGCTGTATTATTATAAAAAGTGAACATCTACACGGGAGTACGATAGTGCTGTGAGCGTATGAGAAGGCTGGGAAATTCGATGTACGAGTACAAACAGGACACATGGGTTAGTTCTTCGCTTTATGTATGCAAGCATCGTATTTACGATGTCCTTCTTTCGAGACTTGAGATACTCACCTAGCCCAAAAGTTCGAATTGAAAGTGAGCAAATGATTTTTCTCTGACTCTTCTTTAATGCAAACGCATGGCAACTTATTTTTTTCCCGGGCATATTTCTTGCGACTTTTCGAAATGAGCTGTGGATTATTGAAGCGGGTTAAACTTTTCTTACAAGCCATTTTTATTTCAGTCATCGTAAGCAACGTTCCATCTCTCACTCGGCAGCCTGGAGTCATTCCTGTGGGTCGGAGCGACTAGGGCATGCTCGCCACAAGCTGAACACAAGCGCTGCAAGATATCGTTGACGACAAGAATGCAATAAACCATTAAGCGCTCCTACCTACACAATATTACTCCTCTAATAGAATCCACAAACATTATGGATGCAGCAAGTGGTACTTCGTTGAAAACTTTAAAATGATATATTTGCTTAATCGATGACGTTCCGTTTATTCTCGTGAATGAAGGCCTTCGGAAAGTAAAGAACAATTTTTGTTATTTCATCCCCTCAACGCGTGGCGCGTTTTTAAATGCTGATCGCAGCTCTCGTAGCTGATAGATTAATTCGGCAGCTTCTTAAATGATACCAAATTTTCGAGTTTAAAACAATTCAGTCTTTCATTAAAAGGCAGTTATGATCATCCCCTGTTTTTTCGCACAGTTACGTAGGTCAATTTAGCATATTGGAAGGGCCATGAAAATATCAGATGTTTGAGATGCTTTCATCATTTGGTGAACGGCGTGATGTTAAAATTACACAAATGATATCTTGATGCGATGAACACGGGTGGCGGCTAGCCGTACAATATGTGGTTATGTGCTTTCGCAGAGCATATATAGACTTAGAAAAAATTTCCTTCCAGAGCCAAGCAATGATCTAAGCCAAGCTATGCAAGGAGGTTATGTCGTTTGCATTATCAACTTCTTTTACTTTCTTCTTATGCCAGACGAAACCAATATCGCATCCTTCTTGAAGAGCTCTCTACCAGAAGTTAGCGGTGCAAATTCATGATTTTCTACGACCATTAACTAACCAGATGAAATCAAAGCCTGCAGCAACTAACGATGGCTTTTGGTTTGGTTGGTGCAAACGCCGGTTTTGGTTAAACAGGGCTATCGCACAGCGCATTTTTCTTTACACAGGATTAAGTCGGTAGCTGTGGAGTTCAATAAGCATCGGCTTAATTTCAAAGCTGCAACATTTTCCTCTTTTAATAACGAAACATTCTCCGGAAGTCTGATATGCAAGACCTAGAAACTGATCTCTGCCAATCTTTTTTTTTTTTGTTAAGATCGCTTTCTTCCTTCAAGGAAGGAAGAGATTTCACTATGCGGCTATTTCACGTCTCTTACAGGGCTCAACTTCACAGACGCTACACTGACCAGCGGCCAGAGAGTAAAAAGTCAATCTCGCAACCGTGAAAGCGCATCCGTGAGGCGCATCGCTTCCTCAATCTTCGCACTCCAAACCCACTATGTCATAACCTACGGCACTAAGAACCTTCCAGCATTGCAAAGCGTTAAGAATGTTGGCAATTTTTTCACTTCATGGCTGATGATAAAACATAAATAGCATATGCACACAGAACATAGAAAGCGAAAGGAGAAACTATGATAATTGGCGTCAATCCGATAGATCTAGGAGCTCTGTAGGAGCTTTGACGTTTTATTTTTTTAGAGATAGGTTTGCAGATAACTCTGTCGTTCAAGAAACGTTGTTCTTCGCGTTTACCACACCGTGCAAAGCAGGGCACACTCCGTTCTTTTGATCGAATGGGTGTTACTGCCCTCTTTGGTGCGACGCAGCTGTTAGAGCAATCGAGGAGAAATACGGCCGGAAACTGAATTTGCAGGAAACGACAGGTAGAAAACATCGTCTATTTCGCTATACTTTCAGCCATACAATCTCGTGGTTGTTGACCATGGAGTAGCTTCCCACTGAAACATTCTAGGTAGCGAAACCATTTGTCAGCAATAAAAAATAGATTCGGTTGGAAACGCTTTAGAAAGCTCTCTCATACCCCAGAGCATCTCCGAATACGTGATACAGCAGTAGGGTACGCGAACAGGTAAAGGGCGTTGCGTGTGTAAGACCCTGCTATTTCGTGCTTTGGCTTTGTAGGGAGCCAAGCATTATAACTCACTGCCGCTGTTTAAGCATTAACCTACAGCGCTTGCGGCATACTTTTCATCTCATAGCCACCGTTTATGTCAAGGCTGCCATTAGCCCCATCTGCTCTATGTCTACGACACGCATCTCAATGTGCACAGTCATCAGCTGTTCTTTGCATACTAGATACCTTTAACGCGATCGCGTTAAGTCCCGTTCACCAGAGCGTCCGCTGTGGGCGTTGCCGGCGTTGCGACTGAAAAATCACGACCATGACTGTGCTCACGGGATAGTGATCAAATTACCCACCGTGGCAGGTGGCAGTTAAATTAATTATTGGTCGATCGGGAGGAGTGACCTGGGCCGCATAAGGCCGACCACGTGGAGCATCTGCCATCGCAGGGCTGTGGCGCATCGCTTAACCGCAGCACCACTGCGCCAAGAGGATTATGAAGACTCCAAGAGATCTATGAATTCTAAGTTGAGAATGCATATATGAGCCTTAACTCATTAGGCTATGGCGTCATACCCTTAATAAGTGGCTCCTCCAATTCTTAGCGTACAGCATACCGATATACTTACCGCTTACCGCGTACCGCGCCCCGCCACTGCACATGCGCAGATCGCCAATTAACAGTGCACCAACTGTTGTGCTTAGGCCAATCAGCTCATGCGCAGTGGCAGTGCGCGAGAGTCTGTAAGCGCTAGGCGTACCGGTACGAGTTGTGCTAAACGTCTCTCTCCCATGAGGTTTCTCCTATCAGCCAAGTAAATAGTTACTTTTCCGAGTTTTTTTACTCCGTCTCAAGGAGCAGAAAGAGGCTCGAGTTTTCAAAACTTTGGTCTTGAAAACTTCTGTTTAGGCAAATGGACTGCGCAGTGTTCCGCTGCGTAGGCTTTTAAAACGTGTTTTTCCTCATTGGTGGTCGACTACGCTGACTTGAACGATGCAATTTTTCTACAGAATCACGTTAAGTTTGTGAACTGACAGCCATGGAAAACATTTCTTTTTGTGTGCACATTACGGTGGTGTTATTTTTATAACGGTACGACCATTTACATAGAAATGCATGGTTCGCATAAGAAGTAAGTTATCTCCTCTGGGTATAACGACCGTCCTTTAAGCTGACTGCACATACAAATCTGCAGAGCCAACGTTTGCAAATATGCTTGTCTCGGCGTTCATGCTTTGTAAATGTGCAGCAGAATCAAGACACGCCTGGTATGAGCTGGTGATTAATTAGTGCTCTGCGCAATGTGCATACCTGACTATGTAACACCATGTGATACAAAGTAAATTCCTGGTGCGAAAGAGAAGATACAAACCCAGCCTAGCATTTACTAAGTAAAAACTAGAGTAAACTTAGACGAGTGAACAGCAGTCAGTTTAAACCAGGTAAACAAGCCCCTCCTTTTCTTGTCTTTGTTCATGAATGTCACACTCCCAGCAAAAAACGAGTGACAAACAAGGCATGAAAGACGATCCCGCAGTGGCGCCAAATTTTGTCTGGTAACTGCAGCTACTGGTTCACCTCCGGTAGTATCATTTCACCAGTAACAGGCAAAATCACGGGACTTTTGATGCAAGTTTTACACCGATTTTGCAGCGTCACTCAAAAGGTGTCGAAGGTTTTGCACCCATCAAGCCTGCAGAATTTGCTGAGTATTTCGATCTGCTTAATGACGTCTGACGTTTTCATGAACGGCATTCCGAAGAGACTGCATCATTTCACAGCCGGATTCCCCTAATTTGTGCTGTTTGGTGGTATATTTAGGCCAAAACACTAACCATTCCGAAAACATATATTTTTCATCCATTGTTATTTATAATGTCGCTGCTCGTGTAGACAAAATTTTCGAGTCATACTATTGACTAAGATGAGCCGAACTGGAGAGAGCTGACAGGTGATGAACACCACGAATACATCGGCATACTGCTCTTGATGAGCTACAATCCCAGACATGAAACGTACCTTTACTGAAGTAGTGATAGTTTTTTCAATTGTCCTAAAATATCGAAAGTCATGTAACAGCGTTTCGAAACCATTATGAACTGTTTGCACATCACCGACAAAAAAAAAAAAAGTAAGGTGAACAGGGGTACGACAATGCCAGTTTCAAGAAGCAATACACGCCATCAGCGCATCCGGCAATTGACGATAGTAGGATACGCTTCAAAGGCCGTTCCTCACTTAAACAGTACCTTCCTGTGAAATCTATAAAGTAGGAATACAAGGTATGGTGCAGAGCCGATTTCCAAATATTGTACTTGATTGAATTTAAAGTCTATGAAGGGAAAAGAGCAGACCGAACTGCCATTGTAAGTCTTGGAGTACATGTCGGGATGTCCCTCACTGATGGAGTTGAGGATGGCAAGCAGTTCTATTTTGATAACTTTTCATTTCAACACGCCTGATGAAGGCCTTGCAAGAATAGAAAATTTTGGAAGCAGGAACAGTTCGTCCAAACCGCAAGGATCTACTCGATGAAATCAAACGTGACAACAAGCTACAGAAGGGACAGTACTATATCTGGAAGGCGAAAGGGAACGTAAGAGCTTGCTTGTAACGGGACACGAAAAACGTACACGTGCTGTCTAACATTCATGACCCCAGTGGCACTGCAGACGTTCTTCGAAACCTTTCGAATGGCTCATCTGTATCTGTCCAATGCCCAAAGGCAGTAGCCGATTACAACACTTCGACTGGGGTAGTGGACAAGTTCGACCAAAGAAGGAATGTACATCCGGTGGATCGAAGATCGGAGAAGTCCTAGTACTAAATTTTTTACTTTCTGGTGGGCGCAGTAGTAGGCAATGCTTTCCTTCAAATCAAACCAGTCAGTGAAAAGAGCTACTTGTGGTTCCCGCATGCGCTAGGTCGCCAGCTGGTAAACGACCGAACATTCAAACCGTCCAGCAATCGGGCATATCGAGTCAACAAAAACGCTGCGAAAGATGGCCAGAAAATGGTAGGGGTCACGGATAAGTCCAATTTCTGGGAGACGGGCATCACCCTCAGAAAGTTATGAAAAGGAGGCGGTGTCGCTGGTACTCGACTGCCTATAAAGAAGTGAGCAGCAACTTCCTGTGCTCTTTGTGCAATATACTGCTGTGTTCAACGTGCGTTGGGCATTTCTATGCCCGTCGAAATTGAAGTGGGAGCCATAGAGAAGCAATGCGAGAAATGTGTCCCACTTTCTGAATTTTCATTCCGTGTTACTGATACAAAAGTGTCCCACTGTTTTTCAATAAATCGTTCGTTGTTCTACAGTGAAATTTATTCCAAAATTTCCTCGTTAAGTGAAATAACACAACGTTTTTCTCTGTCTTGGAAAACATATATGGCTGCGCGCACCCGAAAATCTGGTATCGGCGTTGACTGCGTCGACATTGTGAGCGAAAACTCACGGGCATGGGTATGGCAGGTGGCCCCCAGAGAGCTAAATATGAGGCAGGAGGGTTGCCTAGGTAACGTGACCTTGCCACGTCATCATAACGTGCCCATCCGATAGTGAGTAAAGTGTCCACCCTGGCAGGCGGCAGTTAAATGAATGATTGGGCCGCTACCTGGGCCGCACAAGGCCCATCGCTGGGAGCACCCGCCATCGCAGTGCAATGCTGCATCGCTTACCCGCTGCACCACTGGGCCATGAGGGGTATGAGTTGTCGCGGGGATCTAGGAATGTAATTAGAGAATGACTTTCAGCACATATGGGAATTAACCCACTACGCTACCGCTTCAAATCTTGGGTGGAGCTTAAATATCTTCTCCAACTTCTTTTCATGCACTGGAAGTCACTGCTACACTTCTTGAAAAGGTGTATGAGATATTATACCCAAAATGTAGAAATACGTAAAATGAAACGATATTTCAGCTTGTTAGTAAATAAACTTGCGTCAAGAAGAATGACAATCATGTGGACTAAGGAGCAGGATTTCTAGAAGAATGCTGCACTTGTTGTCACATCATGCATTAACGTGGCCACACGAATCAGAGCAAACAAGGGTTATGGAGGAGCCTGAGTTGGCTAGTCCATATTTCGACGCGACGACTTCTCATCGTTTGGGCAACGCGTTCAACATTTCTAGAGTTTAACCAGGGCCCTCACTCTGAGGAGGAAGCACTGGTAAGGGGTATAGGGTATGACGTGGGAAGGGTGGTGAGACAGGGAACATGAATTTTAAGACTTGTCCAGGCATGGAGGCTGAGACAGGCTGCATGGTTAAGAGGATTAAACCGATTGACCTGACAATAGTGACATTAAGAAATACGCCCATCTCACCACCCTTCCCACATCAAGCCGTCTTCCCTGTTGCCAGGGCTTCGTACTCGAAGCGAAGACCCTGTTTCAGCCCTGCCAGCGATGAATGCAGTCCCTAATTGAAGACGTTCTTTTTTAGAAATGTAGACTGACGGACGGAGGCTCCCCTCTACCTTTGCTGTAGTTCTTTTGAACAGTCCAGAGTCCCACCTCCCTGCGCTCTACCTATCGAAGAAGGTGGGTGGTAGGATTCGTTTTGTGTGAAAGGAAGCAAGAATGGCGGCACCTAATGCGCCACCCGTTTCAACAATGGCGACAGCTTCCTCGCTTATCTCTTTGTTGTGTAGGAATCTGCTTTTCTTGGCAACTTTCTTGGAAATACCTGAACAAGCTGTAGGTCAGGAACAACGTCAAGGTAAACGCGTGAGAATCCATACGGGTTCCTGGTTCACTGAAGGGGGCAAGGTTTTGTCGTCCATTAAGTAAGCTCAAGTAGATTGCCGGCAATTTTTTCTTTCTCTTATTCAAAGTGTTAGTCGCAGCCTGAATGATCAAAGAGCCTCCTTGAAACCTCGAAGCGCGTTTTTCGTTTTAGCTATAAAGGTGGCGTTGTCCCCGTTGATGTTGTCATTATGTGTTCCAGATTGTTAGCGAAGAGCGCTGGCTATTTTATCTTTGTTCGTCACGCCGTGTCTCAGCTCTTGAAGGTATACCGCATCGATGGCCTAGTGGATAAGCATTTGCCTCGCATGTGGGAGGTGCGGGGTTTGATCCCCAGTGCCACCGGGTACTCACCGGTGATACAATGGATGCAAGCTTCCCCTGGCCTTGCGCTCGGTTCATTCGGGCTGAAATGCATGGGAAATAGGCCTTTGACCCTACCTTGAGCAAACGGAAATACCTCGTAGTATAGCGCTGTCTGCCCGCGGATACCCTTGCGCAATAGAAATTCACTATCGTCTTCAAGGCGTCTTGAGAACTTTCGGGATTCGCCAATAGAAGCATTGTTGGTGTCAGCACATCGTATTTTGCATATCACATCCCATACATTTTGTCTGGCAAGCCATCCCTCACGTTTATGAACTTCTTTCGGAGCTAGGTAGAAGGAATATGTGTCACACGCAGGTCATACGCCATGCCTTTACAGTAGCGTCAACCTCTTCAGTATTATGCATGACCAGAAGTACTTTTGTCGAACCTTCTAATATAACATCTTGCAACGACTGCTCATTTCGCAAAAGTGAACTTGAAACGCTGCATAAATTTCGTCTTTTTCGCAGAATACACTTCACTCACGAAGACTATGCAGAGCTCGTGACGTCATATACCTATGTCACTAACAATGAATGAGAATAAGGAGGGTCTGCTCAAATAACAATTGTAATCACGCTCCCATGTCCATTTTTTATTAAATTTCTTATAGTGTAGGCGATTGTATGGACACAAGGGAGCATTACTTAATTTTGCAGGAAGCGTTGTAGTTTTTTGGGAAAAATGGTCACTGTGCAAGATGTAAAGTTTTGTCCTAATTTGTCCTAAATTGTCCTAATTTGAATCCCAAAAGAAAGAAAAGGAAAACCTTTGTGTACCCTAAACATTTTTACGGTGATTTTATACAATAGTTTTTGCTAGAAGCAAAGCAAACCCATTTTTTGGCTCCTATAATTCAACAATAAAAAACGGAAATATTTTTGAAAGAGTAACGCATTCGAATAAGGGCAGTTTTCAGGACCATAATGGAAAAAAAGAATTGACTTGCGGCTAAATGTTTTTTTTTCTCAGCACTAATCTGTCCTTTTTCCTCTCGCCAGACGAAGTTAATGGTTCTGGCCCATTAGATAATAATTTTTGAGGAAAGGAAATAACGCAGTAATTGTCTCTCATATCGGTGGACACCGGAACTGCGCCGTAAGTGAGGAGAGCAAGCTAGGAGTGAAAGTAGAAAGCGAGGAAGAGGCGCCGTAGCGGAGGGCTCCGGAATAGTGTGGATCTTTAACGCGCAATGACATTGCACAGTACACGAGCGTCTTTTGCGTTTCACCTCCACGGAAACGCGGCCAGCTTTGAATCCGGGAACTGTAGCTCAGTGGCAGAGTGCCTAACTACTGAGCCACCAAGGCGGGTGAGATGATTTTATGCGAAGCATATTACTAGAGCTACACTACAACTCGTCGAGCGCGGTGGTGGAGCTTCCATTGACCTTTAGCGTGACCACGTGACACCACGTGACAACATGACGTCACAGGAGAGGAGAGATGGGCTGCCGGCTCGCGCGGTCGGCCGCGGCGGTGGAGGCTCCACATCAGAGGCGCGACGGCTGACCACGTGACAACATGACGTCACAGCAGAGGAGAGATGGGCTGCCGGCTCGCGCGGTCGGCCGCGGCGGTGGAGGCTCCACATCAGAGGCGCTGCAGCTGACCACGTGACGCTACAGCAGCGCTATAAAGCTGAGCTTGCCTCGCTCTCCGGGCACTTACGAGGCGGCCAGGTGTTGGGATGCCGCCTAAAAGCAGGGCTGATTTGAACGAGAAGCGAAAGCTTCAGCGTGCCACAGAGACCGATGAAGAGCGGGATGAACGTCAACCAAGGAAAGCCATGTATTACCAAGCCTAGCCATCAATATGCTTCGCATCTGACTAGGCTTAACATTAGCTAAGCCTCAGCCATTTTTGGTTTAGATTTTGAGATTATCTTGAATTTCGCAAATTTGAAAAACGCTAAGTTTGATGGGGATTTAAAAAAAATGAATTTTTTCGAAATTTCTCTCGAAGAAAATTACTATTCAATTCTAAATCAATAAAAAACTGGTCCGTTGTGTTATTTTAAAGTAATGCATTCAAGGCCTTATTCACACTATATTGCGTTCAATCACAATTAGTGGATACTCTCTGTTAAAAAGACTAACAGGCACAAATTTCACCTACTCCTGTGTGCATATTGTTGCATTTTAGTCAGCATATCGGCATGATCTCAGAAATCTTTTGCCCTTTCTATCTTCAAAGTTCTCATGGTATTTTCCTTTTACTCTATTGCAGGTATTGTTCATTTGTCTTGTTACTTTATTTATTGTCATTTATTGAATTTTATGCGACCTTTGGTTCCCCAGAAAAGTTATTTTTGTGCGTTTTATGAGGAGAATTTTTTAATGCAAATGCCTGTACCCTGATGTGAAACGCTTTTTTGAACTGGCCGGCCACCTTAAGCTGAGGTATAAGAAGGAGTCGGTTCAGATACCCTATGGACATTCTATACAAAGGCACTGCCACAGCGCATTAGCCCTGTTACACTCTCGCCCTTTCCGTATATATAGCTTTAGGATTACTATGTACCAACATGCCAAAATCTGCCGACAATATCTATTCTGCACACAGCCAATCGTTTTAATTTCTATTTTTTTGCACGTAGCGCGATCGCCTCTAATTAGAAAGGATTTTCAGGCGTCTGACTTCATTTCCGTAAACTGCGTTACCAAAAACTGGGGAACCATTCATGTGGCTATCGCCACAGGGAGTGGCCCCACGCAAGGCCCCAAATTAGTACAGAGCTCATTCCAGTCTTAAAAGGGGCTGTAGGCCAACTAATCATTGCCTAAATTGGATTCAACATATTTTCTTTCGATGCACTTTGCATTCTGTCGTAAAGGCAGTAATTTCATTATTCCGAAGGTCCTAAATTTTATTATTATTTTGAATTTAATATTATTTAGCATTTTTTAGCTTGCCTGCGAAGCCTTCGGCTCTTTCTATGCCATCATTTCCAGTCTAGATCAAGGTGTGTAGCTTTTGTTATCTAGGCCACCAGCACTCAACACTCTTTGATCGGTTGAGAAATACGACATAATATGTGCATACAAATAACGCCGCAGAAACTATGGAATATCATAGCTGTAAGCTTCTCCGATCATATTTTGGAAATAAGCAAGGCCTGCTGTGTGCAATGAAGCCAGGAACACAGGAGTGGGCTCTATCAAAATTGCGCCATCTGTAGCGACTTCCTGCAAAAAGGCGCACGTGTGAGCTTCACGTTCGCCAAAAGCACCGCTCCTGCGGCCCTTGAGAGCGTTGGGTAAGTGGTCAATATCAGCGTTCACCTTATTTTTTTTTTACAAATTTTCCTCTCCTGAGAACCTTCATTGGAATACTGCTGACTTCGGGAAATAAAGTTCCAATTGGTAATAAAATTCCACAATTTTTATTATTCATATCTCTGTAGCTTGGCATTGTTTCCTTAGCCGACATGTTCTCGCGATGATAACGCCATCGCAACAAACTTTTCCCGGATTACTTACCGCGCTGAACCTTTAAATGCCATGAAACTGCACTTTACAGATTGTAATCGTTTTCCTGTCCCGCTTCCTCGACTACCCGGCGCAATGTGATTTACTACTGGAGAACTACAACTCACGAACTAAACTTTGTATGCGGTTGACGAGCGAGTTTTTGTCCTGCGGTTAGCTGCCTGTCCTACTTCACGTCCCGATTCACGACTCCGCGTACATGTGCGGTTTGCGTGAATACGTTCTTCCAATCATGTATCCCTTTTCGCGTTTCCATGCTCCTTTATCTTATTCTGTGCAAACAGTTTTCTGCGGCGGCAGAACAACGTTCACATCACCTCTCAGTAAAATTCTGTCCAGAGATAAGACAGCATCCATTTCCATTCCTTCCGCCTTTCCCTATGATCTCCCCTCTCTGGCCTGATTTCGCCCTTTGTTCTTATCAAAAGCCACACCCGCGACCGAGTCCACCAAATAAATAAATATGCTGTGAGCCCTGCCGTAAAGCATGTTAAAGAGCGCGATGGTAAAATTTTGTGCCCTGCAAAAGCACGTCTTCAGCGTTTCTCTCTATGCAGGCTTTGAGCGGCTCGAGTCATACGCCGGTCCGTGCCCTGCCCGTAGATTCGTCCATTTTTAAACAACGTTCCTGTACCTTCTCCCTTCCGGAGAATGGTAGGATGCACCTTCACTGTCGCACGCAGTACTCGCCACTGTACACTTGACCTGCGCTTTAGTAAAACTGAAGCCAGTCTGAGTTAGCTGTAGATTTATTGTACTGTGAGTGCCAATATTGTTACTGATGTTTAGTTTAAATTAACGATTGCCGAGGTGCTTCTATTCGCTTCCTTCTGCTCTCGCGTAATGTACCTAGATGGACGATAAATCTAAGAAGAGCGGGTGGAGATTGAGAAGAAGCCGTCCTATTGGGCACATTTTGCAAAGAGCACTTTTCTACTGAGCGCATGGCGCCAAGCAACAATTTATCTGCTCTCTGCATCTCTTTCAGCTACAGCACTTAACCCATATCAAACCTCATCGCAATTGTGTCATGAAAAAGTTACACATCGAAATGCGCGCGTTTGCATTCCTTTTCTAGATTTGAGTCGCTATTTATCTTTTTATATTGCTCATTTCCAAGCTACTTTCGAAATCATTAATTTGGCCTGCATGAGGTACTCAGCGTCCTTCCTGAAGAGACGTGGCAGCAGGCGACGAACTCGTGACAAAATTAGTTTTGGCATCTTGTTATTTTGTGGGCACAGAATAAAACTGCATGCCTTTGCCTACCACCGAAGACAGGTAGGTAGCAAATAAAGTGAAACAGCGTATTAGCAAGTTTATGGCTAATAGAGACCACACAAGGCATTTCTTTATGGTGCGCTGCAGATGATTCATTTAAGTTGTTTTTGTGCCGTAGCAACAAAGCTTGCGATTTCAACGCCAACCATTTTACTTTGAAGCTCATATTAATACGTTGCAATTCGCAGACGCAAACATTTCCGCGGCAATTTTTTATAAGAAATTCGAGAAAGTGTTCTAGTTCTCTTCTTTTACCAACATCTGGCCAATGACAAGAAATGCCGGATGTATATCTATTTTTGAGAAAAAAATGTTGCAAACATTGGACCTCAGAGGCTTTTTAACTGTTCGATATAGCGTCAAACTATTTGGATAAGGCGTGACGTCGATGTGAGCGTGGATGGTGGGGCTTATAGAGGGAAATGCGGTAACCTTTTTGCGAAAACTTTTTTTACAGTTTTACTCTTTATCTAAACTGACATATCAGTGAACAGTGGAAAGCCCAATATGCCTTTTATTCTTCGCCCTCTGAAAAAAAACTACCCGGGCATTTCACTCCTTAAATATTCGTTTATTTAGCCCCTAGCGGACTGTAAATTTTCGTCTCGTCCGTAGAAGCTCATTCTTTAGAATTTCAATAGTTTTCACTCAGATGCTATGAAGCCCATCGAGAGGACACTGCTTTTGCGCGTTCTTGAGTTAACCTAAAACTCAAATTTATTGAAAAAAACATTTTCATTATATGTACAAATAGCTATACCGAAGAAGGCGACTTGCCCTATTGAAGCATCATAAACAGTAAGGCTTAGATGACTTAGGAGGAGCTATTCCAAATTCTAGATAGCGTTAAGCCTAAGTTTCTTGTAATTCATCCTGCTAAGAAGCCACCGGGGTGGGTCAGTGCTTATGGTGCTGGCCTGCTGACCCGAAAGACGCGAGTTTTATCCCGGCCGCGGCAGGGAGAAAACATAAGTTGCACTCGTCAATTTACGACGTGCCGCACTGTGAGTGACCGATTACTGAAAGATGGTGGTCGAAAGACGTATCATGCGCGCCTGACCAAGTCGGAAACACCGGTGTGCAAGAGGACAAGGCACAGAGACGAAGTGCGACACGAAACGCGTTGGAAGGTTGACATCGTCCAGGAATCCACAATGTAGTTATGCTTCATGCCATGAAGGGCTGGTATCCCTATAGAAAGCTGGCTTCGGTGATTGGCGCACTGAAGTTCGTGGTGACTAAGACCCGGTGAAAGATACACCGGGGATTGATGTCAAGATTCATCGACTTTTTGACAGTTGTCTTTATTGTGGATCTATTGACCGCGGTGAGAGGAGGCGAATCTGCAGGACGGCGTTGCTCGGCCTTCGAAGAAGAAAGGCACAAATCTCGGCACCAATTTTTTTGAGGCAGTGGACCTCGATGACAGGGTCAGTGACGTGGATTGGTCGACAGGATCTAGGGCAGGCAGCACCCTCCTTGAATATCCTGTCCGAATGTTCACCGCAGAGGCGCAGTGGTGGCTGCATTGCAGTCCTCGAGAGCCGTAATGACGGTGGTGCAAGGAAAGTTGTGCGCGGGGCGGGAGTCGGCGAGTATTTGCCTTGATGGATGGGGATTGCACGCCGCAGATCTGGAGAAGAGTGCGACCGGCTCGTCCGAAGAAAAGCAGCATCGCCCCTCAGTTGCACTAGTCGAGTACAGCCCCTCATTAGCTGCAAGGCGACGCGTATAGCGGTCGTGAGCAGCAGCGGTGCAGGATTCAGGGAAACACGAGCTGTGAATTGTTAAGAAACCAGGAAAGTGATGTAAAAAAAGTTTTCTGCCCCTTGTGCCCGAGATTCCAGCCCCTGTGATGAAGACACGTCGAGGATCATGCGTAGCGACTGAGGAATGCCCTGCGAGAACACCTTCCGCAGAAGCACACTTTTGTTGGAAGCATTGAGATCCCAAGCCAGGGCTTGTATATGAAAGAGCAGTTCAGTAGGCTTGTGACCGCTTAGCTACTCCGAAATGAGCAGCTGCCGCAGGGGGTCAGCTCTTTCGAAATTTCGTTCGGTGAGCGACGCTTTAAGATGTGGGTAAGGTCGATCAACAGGAGGGCGGCGCTACATGGTTATCTGCGAAGTGACACCGTGACGACGGAACAGTGATTCGGTTTACTAAAGTTGCGGGTCCGAAGACCAGACTTCACGGAGCTGGACAGCGGACAGCTCGGGCTCGTGGGGTGGTTGCGGAGGTGTTAACACAGGCGGTGCAGGAACGGTGGAATCCGTGGCGATGGCGCACATGATGCATGGCAGTCTGCGAAGGCACCCGAGCTCTCAATGTCCGGGTGGTGAGAGCTCTAGCGAAGCGACTGACGCAGCGCAGGGCACGAGGTTAGAGAGAAGGCAGGAACTCCGGAGTGACGAAATTTGTGGAGAAGAATCAAGGAAAAACTTGATGTCAGGTCTCGCAAAATAAAATGTAGCAGTACCTGCTCAGCCAGGCAGGAAGTGGAGACTGCCAACGAATGTAATCTGCTCGCGCTAGGCGGTACGCTGAACCATGTCCTCGTCTAGTTCGCTCGGCCACCATGATACTGCACGGGCCCCTGGAGAGAAGTCTGAATGTGCCCAGGCTGGGGATTTAAAGTTTTGAAATTCTTAAGATCCACAGCGTCCGATGGCTTTGTAAAGCTTTCTATGGTGAAAGGCGTCTTACTGTTTATGTCAAAATCACATTTCGATTCAATCTGTGGTTCTCGTCTACCCAAGGTAAAACCGTCATCGTACAGCTTGACTCTGCTTATGGAGTCGGTCAACCAGCGCCGACAAATCAGCAGGTCCCCGGGTCCGGCTCATCACCCGTCATTGTGATCCAGAAGCCGGAACCTCCCGGTACGAGCCCATGCGAATGTCATTTTCTTTAGTTTTGTGGGTGTCTGCTCATGTCAAGTAGAGGGAGCTGAGAAGGTAGAATTTTTATGAAAATGTGCGGAGCCCGTGAATTTTATTTCGATGTACTCCAACGTTAAAACCCTAAGCTTGAGTTTATGTATTTATTTTCGAATATATTTCAAGTGCCCTGTTCCATCGTCGGGAAAATGTAGTGCCGCAACTCACAACGCTATAAGCAAGACACACAAGATAAGGGTTTCCAGTTGAACAACAGTGATTTTGTGTAAATTATACGAGATAGCGGGATCATATATACACTATGGCCATATAAAGGGTAATTATACATTAAGTACAGTGATCAAAAACATAACATATAAAGTTTGCTTTTGCAGCTGTATCTTGTATGTGTTTGTCTGCAATCCTCCTAATCCTCTATGGACTTACTCCTGTTAAATGGCAATTTCTCTTTCAGTTGTAGTGGTCCAAGTTCCACAAGTGGTGCCTGTCGTTGTGATAGACAGCAGTCAGGTGGCTACTGTCCCTCCTGCTGCTGAAGAGCCACCTGCAGAAGTGCCACCTGAGGTGGAGCCTCCACCGGAAGAACCTCCTCCAGAAGAACCTCCTCCAGAAGAACCTCCGCCAGAGTAGCAGTGCAATGAAGAGATCTGTATAATACTAGAGAGATCATAGACTGCCCACTGCATATGGTAGTGCTCTGAAATGTCCAATGTGCTGCCTGCAGGGAGGGAAAGCGTTAAAATATTGCGATATATTGCAGACCTTATGCATTTAATTCTGCTGCCATTTGGTGCATTTTACCACTTTCGGAAAGAAAACAGAACACGTCATAGTGCTAAAGGCTCAATACCCCAATCGCATTACTAAAACCTGAAAAACAACTCACTCACATAATCTATAACATTTGCGTAGAAGTCTATAGTCACCATGTGAAAATGCGACTTGGCGTGTTCAGAGGTGACGGAATCCCAAGATATTTTTTATTTCTATAACATAAATACCACATAATGTACATACCTTTTTTCGTGTTTGAACACGTCACACAGTACACACCTGCACGGGATTCTGGAATAAATAAAGCCTTATTTCTATACATTTTCTAACGTTCTTGCGCGTGGTATTTGTCTTCAAAACAAACCTCACCACGTTCTTGCAGTGACTTCACAGTGCCTGTGCAAGTATCGAACTCCTTCACTGCATATCCTTCTATTTTCTACACAGATTTAACCCTCACGCTGGTTTAACTAGACAAAAGTTTGTGCGCATAGGTAAAATGCAAGCTAGTAACTGATAACGTACTTTTGCAGGACCCGTCAGTAAAATCAGAGATAACAGGCAGCACGGCAAACAGGGATATGCAACGCTAGCCGCGACACAGGCTGTACTCATCATTATTGGAAATGATGCGCACTGCGCTTGGCAACCCGACGTACCGGGTCTAGTGATGCCGATGAGTGAAGGTATGGAACCCTTGTTGAACCGGTAGTGTATGAGGAGGCCCCCTCGGGATAATAGCACTCACCTGAGGCCGAAAGCTTGCATTGCTATTATGGTAGCCTTACTCCAAAAATTTGGAGAGGAGTATAGTTCTTAAAAATGAACAACCGAGAAATGATACAATGTTGAAGGCACGCAAAACACATATCTGTGCTTAGACTGAAGTGTTACATTCTTGAAGCCCGCAACGAACGCTTGGATAAAAAGACCAGCAAATCGTAAAAAGGAGGTATGCTTCGCCCACAATGTCCTGGGATTTCTTAGCAGCTTGCTTTAGGATTGAGCTTTACGTACGCCAGTACGTTGATACCAAAGTTTTGATTGATGAGGATGCTCTTAGGTCTTCTAACATGCTGAACAGCAACATTTTTTTTTAAAAACTAATGCAAACTAAAGGCTAGCATTTAATGGCCTGCATGGCACGCCTGCATGGCACGCCCCGTGTGTTCAGCGTTCCTAAACGAGAATCCCCATTAATCTCGGCGAACGCCATCAACACTTCAGCGTCATCTTGTAGTGAAAATCTAGACATGCCAGAAGGAGATTTTGTAGTGACGTGGAGGGAACTTCCATCAACATTCACGCTCGCTATCGAGCCTTACCCTGTTCCAGTCGAGGCGCCAGACCCAGCGTGCACTCACGACAAGCTATGTCGCCTTATAGTAGTGCCGGTTCTGAGAGCAATACAACAAGTTTTCTTTTTTTTTTCCGTGGAGATGCCATGCTTGCCGAGCTACCTCCTGAAAAAGCTATTAGCATTCTGTGCGGCGATGGTTAAAGCAAATCTTTGATAAGCTGGGACCTTCAGAGGTACTAAAGGGCTAAAAGAAGTTCGCAATCAGTGCATAACGATTACTACACCCGAGAACGTTGTTTAGCGGCTCACTTGTAGGGCCTATTTTTTAAATGGATGCACTGTGAACGAGGAAAAGACAATATTTTTTTTCGACAACGGAACTCCTTAGAGGACTTGTGGCTGCCGCACAAGATTAATAAAAGTTGTGTTCTCAGCTCACTAAGATAAACATATAAATCAAAACATGGCTATAAAATTTAAATTATCTCTTTGACGCCAATACGTAGCGTTTAAAGAGGCTTTGTTAAAAATTATGCATTGAATAATTTGAAACGCCCTGTATATGTGCTTCGGTGTTTAGATACATCATGTAATATAAGGGAAGGTATTCGACACACGTTAACACAATTCGAAACGCATGGTTTTCTTGACAAAAAAATGTTGTGTTAGCTTGAGCTCGGTAACAGAAAATTGGCACAAGATATTGCGCTCAGTTCATACTGCCGCAATAGCTAGCGTATCTCGGCCTGCCCACGAAATTTTCGATAAGTGGCACGCACGCGAACTTAAGGATTGCAGTTTTGTGACGGCACGTACAGAGCTTATCCACATCCAGTTCTATTGATTGGGTCTGCATTCTCAGTTAGGTGAAACTTGCTCAGAAACTAATTTACGTGGCTGCAGTTGCTGTCGGAATTGGTCTTTTCTGGAATCTGTTGACAACAACATCAGATTTCTTATGCGTGAGGCCAAGGAATAGTATGGGTCCTCTACCATCCCTCTTCCGATTTATTGGTTGAACAATTTTGTACTACGAAGGCTCCACTGGGCTAAATCGTGCTGATTGGGGGCGGAGATTGTTAAATAACGTCTTGAGGATAACATGGTTGCTCTAACAAAAACAAAAAACGGAAGAAGCCTCTCATGTGATGTGTTCCCTTCCCAGATGAAACCGACTTAAGGCCCCTCGTGCGAATGTTTCGTACGCAAAGATATTTGCAGTTTTCTAAAGGTAATAACTAGCATTTTTACAATGGCTGACAGATCAAAACCGCGTTTGTCGCTAAAATCTGTTTGTAATGGAGTAATAATTGCTTGCCCGACTTTTCAGCGCAATTTTCCGATGGTGCATCCAATGAATCAGCAAGAGTCCGAGTAAAATCCCGGCCGCGGCGGCTGGATTTCTTTGGAGGAGAAATTCGAGGCCCGTGTACTGTGCGATGTCAGTGCACGTTAAAAAACCCCAGGTGGTCGAAATTTCCGGAGCCCTCCACTACGGCGTCTCTCATAGCCTTAGTCGCTTTGGGACGTTAAACCCCATAAACCAAACCAAACCAAAAATACTATCAGCAGTCCCACTCCCCATAAGAGTCATAACATCAATAAAGACAACAGGCCGTAAACAATAGGTAGGAATAAAAGGACAGTGCAATGCGATTGTAATCTGGTTTCTTTTCCTTCTCTTCAGGCGCGAATTTTCAGCCTTTTTTCCTTGTGTTACCACAATCTCATACTGAAGGTTTGAGTGCCCTATGCACAGCAATAATGTCCCCTGCAATGCGCCGTTTCAATCAATGTTGTTCGTATTAGCTTAAAACCGTTAGCATTAGGACCTCGATTAGAGGAAAAGGTGTACTACAGGGGAGGACGAGGCACCTTCATAGGGGAGGAAAAGTTTAGGAATGGAAAAGATGAGCGGTTGAGGGGGCAGGGGAGGTAGATTAAAGGGGCTGAGTTGGTGGGAGGGTGTGGGTGGCGAAAGGAAAACCGCGGTCGCTGACCAGAGTGGAAGGGCTAGGAGTGTGGCGAGAGAGTATGGTGTTGCGTACTACTGTATGATTACTGGATTGGATCCAGAGAGCAGAGAGGCAGTAGGGTGTGGCACATGGTGGTTAATGGACTGAATTTCACCCCCCGCAATCCACAAGGGTGTGTTGGAGGGGGTGGAGACACTAATGATAACGCGCGTTCTTCATCATCATCATCATCATCATTTATTAACCCTTAAGAGTCCCGTTAGGGACATTACATAAGGGAGGGGAGGTGGTACAGGGGTGTTCAACAGTCATACATGAAGAACAGCATTGATCGCTTAAATCATTTTTCCTTGTCCACTTTGAACTTTCCGTCAAACACTGATTCCTTCGGGCTTAAAATACCTGGAAAGCAACTTACGAATCCACGTTGAAAACTGTGATGCCAGAGATGAATTTGCTCCCAAGCACCGATCTTCTCTGTGAACTCCAGCTGTACATTTTTAAGATGAAACAAATAGTCTAATGCAAATATCACCTCTTGGTAAAGTGACCACTGATCACCCAACTCACGATTTCAAAAGAATTTGTGTTTTCATCTGGTTTTTGAATCTTAGTGAAGCTTAAAAGTGCATCAGAAGTGAAGTGTATTGCAAGAAAAAAGTTAGACTATTTGAGTGCCCAAAACCGGTTTTCTTGCCTCTTTCATATCCAACATTTTTCGATTTTTTTTTTAATATTGGAAAACTGTATGGTACTGGTGTAGAAAGATACCAGGTAATGCTCTATTCTTCCGATATGTAGCAAAATTGCGAGGACACTTTGGCATCTAAACTGTTGAGAGGCGAAAGCGAGGACACTAAGCCGTGACGACTTCCACCGGTGGATGTGACGTCACACCATTCCAGTGGCTGTATCTATACCAAAATTAGATATATTTTGGGGATCTTAAGTGTTAATTACGCTTAATTACAGATTTTTCCAGCTAATTTGACACAAATCCGACGTTTTTCCGACCATTCTGTGACAATTTTCACTATGCCGGGACGACTTCCGGTGATTGTGACGTCACACCATTCTCGTAGCTATATCGACGTCCGTGCTATTTCGACGCAATTTCGACATTTTTGCTTATAAATAATTAACTAATTAATCTACAGTCAACAAATTTGGTTTCTAGGTTTATTTGGCTATTTTATTTCTGAAGCCCCCATTCGTTTTCTCCTATCTTTTTAGTTCCCGAGTTAACACAAGTTAAACGCTGCGCAAGGTGTGGCACCCTCTGCTAACGGACGACAGTATGAGATATTAAAGGCGTTCGCCTTAAAACCTTTCTTTATGGCGTTTTCATCGCTCGAATCGAGAAGTTAGGACTGCAATTGAAGAGCAATGGAGAACGCTTTCGACGATAGCAAAATCGTTAACAGCAAGAAATCAAGCCTGGCGACAGAACATCTGCAGGTGTATTGATTGTAACTGTCAAATCATACAATATATAAAAAACTGTGCCCATAAACTCTTTCCTGTTCAAAAATGCTTTTGTACAGGATTGTTGAGTATGAGATGCCGAGGAGAGCAACGCAATTAGAGTATTTTCCGCTTTCCGCAAATGAGACTTTCCAAGTTAACCTTTGTCATTCAGTTATGTGGCTCATGTTTTTGACATCCGGTGTGACTTGTGAACTGATTGTGGCTGTAGCCAGTGTTAAGTAATGGCGCTTTCTTGAGAAAAAGCACGCAAAGACCTTCCATGATTCTTCATCGGATTCATCATCGTCAGTCAAAGGCCCGTATCTTGCGAATACCTCAACTACTTCATTCCCCTAACCTAAGTTCATCTCTACCCTTAGAACGGCAGAAACCTTCGGCTGTCGTTTTCTTCTCTTCGTGTACATTCGCTTATCTTAACGAAGCACCTGGTCGCCCCATTTTACTTCGGATACTTATATAGAGTCCCGGCTCTTAATATCGGCTGGAACTAATCATGCGAACATTTTCTTTCGCTGATAGTCTACTCCTTCTGCTTGCTTGCAGTTATCTTTTTCCATCGCTTCTTCGGCAGTCAAACGCACTGGTATGATATTTTAGAATGATAATTGAAAGGTGTCAAGCAAAAAGTTTTCTGACTTCGTTTTCAGATTGCGCAAATCACAGTTAGTCGCGGCATCTTAAAGAACGCGCAGAGTGACGCATTATATAGTACGGCTTATTCCAAAAATAGTCGATTGCTTCCCTTGTGCGTTTCAGTGAGCGTAGCTTGCTGAGGAGGCAATTTGTTTTCAACGCGTCACTAAGGGTCTCATATCTCATTCACTCCAGTACACGTAAGTTATGAGCACACTGGCATTAAAAGTATGAGCCTTCCTGTCAACGCCAAAATAAGTTAAACAGGGCTGCATTATTCTAACTTGTATTTCATAGATTATGGGTTGCACATGTGCACTTATCCTCAATTGAACCTGACGTAGACCTTGCGGTTGACATGGCCCGCTTTGCGTAATTTTCTCTTGCTCGCTGCATTTATATAGCGTCAGCTCTTATTAATTCCGCTTTTAGTTTCGCGCTCTCGTCACCGGCGTCCAAAGTGACATGTGTCACCTGCCCAAGTTGCCAGGTAGCATAGTGTAGAGAAGAAAATCCCCTCTCGACTTAAAGGGCAGAAGAGGAGCGGAAAAATAAGGGACAGAGAAAGGAGAGGGTGGGAGGCGACGGATGGCAAAATGGACAGAGCGTGGAAGGCCAGAAGTTGGCATTGTGTCTAGGACGGCGGCCTCGACTTGGGGAGGTACTTGGTTCAAAACGCACCCTAATAAAGTGCTGAGTACCACTGCAGTCCTCGAAAAGTCTTCATTCACCTACAGTCATCTCACATAGGGACGAAACAATTCTGATGGCAATTACGCTTCTCCGTAATGCGAAATTTGAGCTGTGTGCTGTGCGATGTGAGTGCATGTCAGAGATCCCAAAGTGGTCGAAATTAATTCGCAGTCCTCCACTACGGCACTTGTTTGTCTCTTTCTTCTATTGCTCCCACCTTCCTTCCTTCCCCTATGGCGCGGTGCGCGTGTCGTCCAAGATTTCAGATTTCAGACAATTACTGGGTCATTTCATCCCCACAAAAAACATTTTTTTCCTGCTCTGTTGGTGTCCCAGGCTCTGTAGGCTCACTGTTGTGCTTTTCTGGGTTGTCGGCATGTCTAGCGACGATAATAGTTCCATAGCAGTATTAGTAGAAGAATACGACCGTATGGAATGCACGGCGTTAGAGAGTGTTTCAGTTTAACAAAAAGCGTGGTCGGCTGCGTTATCAGGTCATCCTTGAAAACTAACTTTGTGCACCTTCTTCCCAACTTAATGGCCTCTTCTAAATTTATAGAGCTGCCCGTGTGATTCGCTTTCATGAAGGAAGTTTATGACAGAGCGTTTTAGGGCAGTTCACTTTCCTTATGAGTACTTATTCTCGGTTTCACATAAATATTCTACAAAAAAATTATATGTATGCTCCTTCTGCCTCCATTGTATCGCTCCCGCTACTCTAAGCGTGTTGGTCAAAATGTGCTGAGGCGAGTGTGTAAAATGCCTATTTTCTTTAAACATCACGGCGAAGTTCCACCTGTTTAAATGTGGCTTCAGAAAAAAATATTTCTGTTTGTTCTCTTAATTTCCGCTCATGGGATGCACCTGAATACATTTAAGATTGCTTTATTGCCTGCAAAGACGCGATATTTTTTGGGAACATTCTACAAAGAACGCGGAAGCAAGACTTTTGAATTCTCACAGTGTGCGTTACCTAATGGCCTCCCAACATGACCACGAACTATTTGACATAATTTTCCGGCTAGGACTGCACACCCCGTTGAAAACGCGCTTGTTGGACAGGCATGCAGAACCTGTCGTCTCCTCCAGCACGCATTTTGGCCAGATGGTGAGCCAGCTGAAAGACACGAAGACAGTGACTTTCAATCGGACAGCTGCCCATTATTGATGTCTTGTCTTTCCTTGCCACCGTATTAGTTAAGTTGTGTTAAGACGTGTGTTTTGTATGTGTTACGTTGTGTTTCCATCCGACATGGTCGGCTATGGGCTGATTACTTTGTAAATAATATATCTAGCTGTTTCCAGCATGTAAACGTGTGTAATAAATGCCATGCTGAAAAAGATGTGACGCTCGCCAAGTGCTACTGTTGAGTGGACAACGAAGATGAACGGTTCTCTGCGCCACGCGTTTAAGTCCCATTAGCGGAAATTTCACTTTTGTTTGTTTTGTTTATTTGTGATTCCATTCGATTATACCAACGGTGGCGATGCGGCTCAACCACATGAACGTGCGCTCAGGGGCTGTGCTCGAAAACACAGAATCACCGGGAAAAATTATTTAATTTCACACCATAGGTAGTGCTGAAGTTGAAAATTTAAAATTGAAGTTGAAAGGTAGTGCTGAAAATTTTACTTTTGTTTGTTTTCTTTATTTGTGGTTCCATTCGATTATACCAACGGTGGCGATGCGGCTCAAACACATGAACGTGCGCTCAGGGGCTGTGCTCGAAAACACAGAATCACCGGGAAAAATTCTTTAATTTCACACCATAGGTAGTGCATTGCATTGCACTACTTGCATTGCATTGCATTGCATTGCACAAAGTGCTGTACCTCGAACTACACAAGTGAGCGTTTGAGTGGTGCGCTACGAGGCAGATAAATTAAGATCTTCGCGCGTCTTATCTGCTGAGGCCCGGCACGTCTCCTTTTTTTGCTCTCACTGGCTCGCAGCTGTGTTTAAGCTCAAGACTCTACTGTGACAATCACATGTTTTAAGATTTCCCTTCCATTGTTGCCCTCAGCAACACTAAACCGCGTTAAATAAGTCCGCCACGTCTATACTTTGCTTACCACGCCATAGCCGCTCCACCTAAACCAGGTTTTGCAGCTGTGCCAGGAACACAAAGTAAAAAAAAGAGTATCGCGCGGAGTTTTCGGAGCACGCTGATATAACATATTGCACGTCACACTTTATTGCACACCTTAGTGGAATTCACAAGGCCTGCAATGACGCAGATTCTTGTTGTTGATCCCATAGCTGGGGCCGACTGCACACTCCGAATCGGCATTCTCGGCGCAACGTTTTTATGAGTCACCGCGTGCAGCTTCGCGTTGAGTCACCCGTGTATGACTGGCACGCTACGCATCTTTCGGCGAATGAAAAAACCAGGCGGATATATAGAGCAGATTTTCTCCTGCAAGAAAAAGAACTCGGCAAATTCTAAGAATGGTCAACTCCAATGAGCAATTCTGAGTTCACACGCACGTAAAAAAATGAGTTGTTCCAGTTTGAAGTGTTACCGCTCGAAGCGTGTAGAGAATGCATGGACAAACAAGCCACAAATTGTAGTTGATCTCCAGTGAAGACCTTTGCGACCATGCTAGATTTAACGCTGTACTCGACACAATGACCCTGGAGTCGCTAAGCCGCGGCAGCGTCTAAATGGTCAGCAGAGGCCGGGGATGTCAGGGGGAGCTTCGCGTTAGGCCTCAACTCCGGCGAGCTGATCTTTTCGATTGTTTTGAAAATAATGGTTAGAACATAATTTGATGACTTCGCTGAGCGGAATATATACCTCTGGCGCCAGGGACTGCCATGCTCACTAACGATGTCTACGAGTCACCGGCCCTTATGTGCTCACAAAAATTGAAATTTTACCGTCTTTTCCTCTATCTGCGAAACTATTGTTGATAATTATTATTTTCCTGTTTTTAAACCATAGCAGCTTAATAGAAACTTTTAAAAAAGGCGTTATTACTTTCTTCATTCCCTAAATAAACTAAAAAGTGCTTTTTTTCAGGTTTATCATTTAAAATATCCTGGCGGTTGTTTGATGGGGGGAGAAATCTGAGAAGTTCATTTTTTTTAACTCCAGGCAAGAGGACCCAGGTCCACAAAGGCCCACAGAGGGAGTAATCGCGGAATCGGTGTTCTCGAGATTACATTGTATTTCCAGCATCGGCCGGCGGTGTCAACAAAAATTTGTCAATCAGGGCCCATTTTGGACTGGAAGCCAGAGTATGCAACGCAAAGCCCCTCGAAAGCGGCCAAACCGCGCTTTAACATGCAACAGGCTCGTTGAAATTGGCACACATTTGAAACCTGGCAACAGCACTCAAATTCTTGAAACAAACCTTTGGTGGTGCGGTCATCTTTCAGGATGTTGTCACACTAAAGAAACATGTTAGCTGGGTTCCTGCTGTCTTGTTTTTTATTGTGTTTTTTAATATTTATTTCTCTCTTTTTATTCTATTTTATTTTGTTTCTTTTTTTTCTCCTTATTTTTTACTTCTTTTGTTTTATTCATGAAACCCATGCATTCATTAGATGCGCCTTTATTCATGCCCTAACTCAGCCTTCGTGGCGGAGTGGTAGCGTCTCCACTTCAAATGCCAAAGGCCCTGGTTCGATTCCCAGCCTCGACAGAGCAAACTTTTTAACTAGTTAGGCCGAAATACGGACACATTTGCTAACATTTCTTGGTCACGACACTATGAGGCATTAAAGGCTTTCGCCTTAAAACGCATTTGCTGGTGTTTTTTTACGAATTCTACCCTTGCAATGGGTGTCTTAGCTATATTCTTATAAGTATGAGCCACTCCACATGCACTGCATTGACCAACGCAGATCGCGCAGATCTGAGTTGTGTCCTTCATATCATCGCTGAGAAATGTTTCCAAAAGAGGATGACGCATCCTTTTGCAATGAAAGAGTTACGAAGTATGCAGTCAGTGCGGAGTTTAATACAGAAGTGGTGATTCAAACTATGACCTTTCAGAGCGCCTAATAGTAGAGCGCCTAAGGCGGTTTTACCGAGCAGCTTACGGGCTTCAGAACTTCAGATGCTCAGCTGCTGTAGATGGCGTTTCAACTCGCCATTTCAGCTGCGCATGTTGTATCGTTGCGTGTCGCAATCGCAACATCTACACAAGGAAAAGCTATACACATGAAGCAGGTGTGCCCAGAACGCATTTCAGCGAAATTTTGTTTTCAGTGACGCAGGACACAACATGTGGCTTATTTAACCTCCATGTTTTCTGCTACGCTCAAACCAGCATTTGAAAAAGCGGGAGAGATGTGGATAAGTGACGAAACCGGAGCGTTTGGTGGCGCAATCTGCGCTTCAATGTTTTGTTTGTGTTCTTGCCTTAAAGGTAGCAGTCTTCTTTTCTCTATGGACATATCTAATGCGACTTACGCGCATGCAGTTCTTTGTTGCAACCATAACAGTCAGGAGGTTTTTCGCCTTAAGTACACCCTCGTCAGCATCTCGAAAAGTCAATAAACGGAGTCTTCGTTTAGCACTATGTCTCATACAGCACGACAGATCGCGCTGTGGCAAGACTACGCGTTCACAAAAGCAGCTTTTTTTTCAGGTAAATTAGGTTACAGTAGTTTCTGTAACATGTAATGTAAAAAATAATCGTCAGAGCGGTCGTAGCAAGGATTGTTGATGTGTGGAAAGTTAGTCATATTCTTTTTTCGCTGAATGATATTTGGTTAAAAACTTCTCATTCCTTCTTCGACAAGGGTTTGCATAGTCTTGCACTTTCTTGCGGGACGCTTCAATTTTTGCACGAAAAACTCAAATTCCTTCATCGCTTATTTTTGAAAAAACTGCTCTTTTCAAGCTAATTGACATCGAAAAATTTCATGGACTTATTTTCGATCGTCTTTAGAATATCAACATTTTTTTGTTTTATAAATGGTAGCCTCGCTTGCTGGCATGCTTTGATTTTCGCCAAAAGCTTAGAGCCCAGGGGGTTTACTTCTCGACCATATTGTGTGGCTCGTTCTTGATCAGTGATGTTGTAAATGTCTTGAAAACAAGAGGAGTTGGGGTCCTCAACAACCAAAGGCAAAATCTTCCCCTGATCCTCCCAGAGCCTAACTGCATGGCTTAGAGGCAATATAACCTGTGATGTGCCATCAGACACAGGCGTTACCTTTCAGTGTATAAAAGTTCCTAATAATTGCTTTACAAAGTTAACAGAAGAAGGGAAATACTGGTACCTAGTTTTTATATAAGTTTCTTTAGCAATGCCTTTTTTCATGATATACAGCATTGTGCGTTTTTACCGTAAAGACCTTCAAAACTTTTCTTACCACAATCGCTGGCCTGTTTGCGGTGAAACTGCAAACAGAGCTTGCGTATTATGGTAACTTTTGTATCGTAGCAAGTTTTACAACGGTACTTACTTAGTTGAGCCGTGCATGAAACAAAAGCGTAATCGTCTGCGTCGAGATCGGCGAACCGGAACCCAAAACACCGAGTTTTTGCTGAAGGGCGGCAGTAGCGCCATCTTTCTTCTGCAGTAGAAAGCGTCACAAGGCGCCAAGGCGAGCTATGCAAGGAGCACGTGCCCTTTGAATACGCCGTTCCGGCCTTTTCGTCTGCTTCAACTGAAGCGCTTCGAACATTTTCGCCCAACTGAGCGGAAAATATGCCAGAAGCAACTATTTTAACGAGGCTTTGCCATTAAAAGAATATTCTTTGACGTCTTCTTTTTTCGTCCAATGACTTTAACCAATTAAGCTTATATCGTCTGCTTTCGTGGCTCTCCTAAAGCGTCGGAGGACGACCTCGCGAAGTCCTGAGCTGTGTTTTTCTTGTTTAATTTCGTTGTGGAAGACAGATGGCGCTACTGCCACCCTTCAGCAAAAACTCGATATTTTGGGCTTCGGATCGCCGATCTCGACGCAGACGATTACGCTTTTGCGTCATGCACGGCTCAACTAAGTAAGTACCGTTGTAAAACTTGCTACGATACAAAATTAACCATGATACGCAAGCTCTGTGTGCAGTTTCACCGCAAACGAGCCAGCGATTGAGGTAAGAAAAATTTTGAAATTCGTTACGATAAAAACGCACAATATTGTATACATGACCGCAGAAAGGTAGCGTGATCAGGACTTATTTATAACAAGACCAGAAATATTTTTCTTGCGGCTCGAAAAACTAGCATATTGTAAGGATATGGGCTACAAAAAAAATATTTATTTCGAGGTAAATGCGATCATGCTCCTGAAGAGTCCCATCGTCCTAAACGCACTGTCAGGCATATTTTGCTGCCATAGCCAATTTTAGGTAACTAGGGAAAGAATAAACTCATCTATTATTAGCTTTTTGCCATTGGTAATTACCTCGTGGGAGGGAACAGCGCGAAACAAAACGACGGACAAAGTAAGAGGACACAAAGACGAGCGCTGACTCGAAACTGAATTTTTTATTGAAAAACGAAAACAAATATACACCACAATCACGTGAACAAACATAGCAACGAGCATTGGTCTAGCGGAATCAAGACCATCAAACGTACAAAATGCCACGAGGTGAATTCCGAACAAAAGCACCCCTGAAAACCTAAGTGAAGCAAGTCACGAATTATCTAAAAACGATACTTCTTTGTTAACTAATGCCAAAGAAGGCTGGCTGATACACTGTGATTCCTTCTTTCGTATGAAATAAGCTTCCATAATCTCCCTTGTCAATTTATCCCGGTGTCTGAACAAAATTTTTGTTTTTGTGACCAAAGGGTGGCACTTTTTCTGTTTTTTATCATTTTCCTTCCCACACTCGCGGCAATGATCTTTCAGATGAGAGTATCTGGTGTCTGATAGTGAATTAAGATGTTCCCTCAGGCAAACATTAATACATCGGCCTGTCTGACCAATGTATACTTTTTTGCACGAGAGTGGAAGCTCGTAGACTACAGAGCATGCGCATTCCACCAACGGTGACCTGTGAGTAACACGGCATTTAAATGGACTAACTCCTAATACACTTTCACTACGGTTTCTGATGGCCCTGCAAAGCCCGCTCAACTTACAAGGTGCCGAAAAAACAACTTCGACTTCAAACCTACCAGCTACATTTTTAGATTATGGGCTACTTTGTGAATGTAGGGGATGACTGCCCTTTTCATACATGCCTTGTCCCTCTTTGACCTGACGAAATATGTCCTCACCAGCCGCACCAACTTTTCGCACGTTGCCGGAATAACCGAATCAGGGTACCCTGCTGTTTTCAGCCTGCTGACCTGTAACAATACACTCTCTTCGATCCGGTGAAAACAAGAATTCTGTAAGCTCGAGCGGAGGGCAGACACAGCTATTCCATTTTTTACATTTTTTGAATGTCCGGAAGAATAGTGCAAAACCTGTTTCTGGGATCTTGGGGAGTAAAGCCCACAAACATGGTCGTTCTTGAAAAACAACTTAATACTTAGACACTGGAGAGAATCCTTCAAGGGCACTTCAGAGGTAAACGACAGGCCATCTGCGCACTCTCGAAACAACTTCAAAATGTCTATCATCGTCCTATTAAAGTTGTCTCTTTTTGTCAGTACCAAACAATCATCCACATATCTGAAAATCTTCACCACCATTCCCTCACTGTGTCTACTAATTTGTTTATCAATCTCACCTAAAAAAATATTACTCAAAACAGGCGCTACCCTAGACCCGATACAGATCCCCTTTTTTTGCACATAGACGCCGCCTTGCCAGCCTACATGAGTTGACCTTAAATAAAACGATAACAGTTCAAGAAAGTTGTCAAGAGGAACCCTGCACTGACCAATAAAGCCTACTTCATCATTGTCATCAATGATGGACTTTTTTACTGCTTTCATAATCCCATTGTGAGGAAGTGAATAGTAAAGATCTTCAATGTCAATACTGAAGCCTGTACAACCACCTGGATTGTTATGCTTTAGGAAAAGGGTTACCTTATCTGTATTACTAACCAGGAAAGGATCATCCACAACTAGATACGAAAGGTGCTTTTGTAGATAACCAGATACACAGTGCTGCCAAGTGCCAGTTTCCGAAATGATAGCTCTGAAAGGAATGTTAACCTTATGAGTCTTGGCGGAGAAAAACAGATCTAACTTATCGCCTTGTGCTTTTCTAACAGCCGTCGCCAGCGGTCCAAGATTACATTGGTTCAGTAACGAAACGGCCTGTTCCTTAACACTCTGCGAATCTACATCGACACGATTAAAGCACTTACTTACAGCCTGTGAAGCCTATTCAGCATAAATGCCTTCGGGTATGACAACAAAATGACCTTCTTTATCAGATAAAACAAGCCGCAAATTATTGCACTCGAAAAAATCCACTAAAGACCGTAAGTCCTTACGTCGTCGAGGCGCCCCTGGGGACGCAACCAAAGCGTTGACGCTCTCTTCAAGGAATCTCGGGCGCACCCCTTCAACGACTTCCCTGGAAACGGTTCTTGACAGGGCCAACCTTTCCACCGGTGACACAAGCGGTTCGTTGGCGTACTTTGGTCCGCGCTCAAGGGTCTTCAGATGTTGCGCAGGAAGTTGCGCGTCGCCCAAAAGCTGTACTTTACCGGCAGGAACCTCCTTCTTCTTCCTAGGGAGGTGTGGAAGGGCCGATGCCCGCAGAAACTCCGTAGACTGCTGTGAAGTGTTGAACAAATCCCTGTACATCCTGGCTCGCTGACGTTCGTCGCCGTACCCACCACAAGCCACCCACAAGCACTCCTTGAAGTAGCGAGCTTGCCGCCAAAGTTCGGAGCTCAGAATGCGGCACATCCTTCTAGAATGCCCCGTTGAAGGCTGTAAAGGACCGCAGCAGAGCTGATGTTCCAGTGGACACAAGCCTCTCTTGAAGTGCCAGGCAAAAACTCGTGCTCTGTATACACACACCGCATAAAGCGTTGCTACACACGCTGGGTTAGGTAGGTTGAAGTTGAAACACTGAAAAGGGCCCTGTGCAATAGAAATACATTGAAGAAGGATGGATAACTGGGCGAGTTTGTACTGATACATCGTGGGAGGGAACAGCGCGAAACAAAACGACGGAAAAAGTAAGAGGACACAGAGACGAGCGCTGACTCGAAACTGAATTTTTTATTGAAAAACGAAAACAAATATACACCACAATCACGTGAACAAACATAGCAACGAGCATTGGTCTAGCGGAATCAAGACCATCAAACGTACAAAATGCCACGTGGTGAATTCCGAACAAAAGCACCCCTGAAAACCGAAGTGAAGCAAGTCACGAATTATCTAAAAACGATACTTCTTTGTTAACTAATGCCAAAGAAGGCTGGCTGATACACTGTGATTCCTTCTTTCGTATGAAATAAGCTTCCATAATCCCCCTTGTCAATTTATCCCGGTGTCTGAACAAAATTTTTGTTTTTGTGACCAAAGGGTGGCACTTTTTCTGTTTTTTATCATTTTCCTTCCCACACTCGCGGCAATGATCTTTCAGACGAGAATATCTGGTGTCTGATAGTGAATTAAGATGTTCCCTCAGGCGAACATTAATACATCGGCCTGTCTGACCAATGTATACTTTTTTGCACGAGAGTGGAAGCTCGTAGACTACAGAGCAATTACCGCCATATTACGTTGCAGTATTTATTTCGGATGCCCTTACATGCATGCACGTTGCCTGCACACGGAGTGCTGCCCGTTACTAGGATCCCGATAATATGAACAATTGAAGTCATTACAAAACCTTCAAGGACACTTTTAAACGTGATTAGGTCCTCTTAACATGGAAAGTGTATTTGGCCCACGGACAAGGTGAAAATGAACGGAGGGCGTTGACGCCCATCCTACGTTACTATGCATACTGAAGCAAATAATTCTCGACTAACTCATCCAGCTGCTTTTCTTGCTGTGTATTGAGTGCACGCTGCAAGAGAAGGCTGCGCTGAAGCTCAATTGCCACTGTGATTGCTTTCGCTTTCATGGCTGAACGCATCACTGTGCCTGATCGATACCGCCTTGTGTCTGTCATAGTTCGTCAGTAAATATGAATGAAGCTCTCTTAGCAACTTCGACTTAGACAACTGCGTTGAGCATCTGGCAGTCAGCCGGGCGCACGTATGTACCGGCTGTTTGTCTGATACGAATAAGCGTAGTACGACTCGCGAACATGTCTTAACACGCCTTCAGGCATGTTGTGTCCAGCTGTACCGGATCTTTTAAAGGTAACAAGGATACTGTTCATCCAGCTTTGCCATATTTCCATTTCAGTATAGAAAATTTGGCACGGAAGCTGAACTTAATTACTTTGCTTTTTACCCACAACTCTGCCCAACATTAGTTTGCTGTCTTGTTCAAGACCTGTTATTATTGGCGTCTGACTTAAATGGGCCGATATTGTCGAGTACAAAGCTATCCATATTTATGCTCAGTGTGCGATGTCAGTGCACATTAAAGAACTCTAGTTGGTAGAAATTTCTGGAGCCCTTCACTACGGTGTCCCTCATAGCCTTAGTCGCTTTGGGACGTAAAACCCCACAAGCCCACCAAACCAGCTCTCCATATTTAAAGGGCACCTCTATAATTTCGTGATTTCATGGCGATATTGAGTACAGAACCACTCACGTACTTTCGGCTCGTGTTAGCACAAAATTATGTTCCTAGTTTCTCCACTGAAATACTGTAGCTTTGAGTTACTTTAAACCGATGGCAAAGAAGACTTTTCTTATTTACAACATGCTACATGCAAATATCTCCCAAAAGCAAAGCATGTAAGCGATGCATCCGACAGGGGCTGACTTTGTAAGCCGAAAATGTTTTTAGCCCCACTTTATTACTTCTTGGTTACAAGCGTTGTATAGAAAAAAAAAACTGAAGACAATTACGTTACATCCTAATACGTGATTTGAGCGCAGCTCTTCAGCTGTTTCAGCTTTTCCATAGATTGGGGCAAAGAATATGTACAATTACAGACCACTTGTTATTTTTCACACATATGCCTGCTTCAAGAAACACTCCACTAACAGTTCTTGGTTGTTATGAAGGAAGCTTTGTGGACGGAGAAATAGATGGATATATGCTGGACTTGCTGCACCAAAGCCTGGTTCTCAAAGACGAAGTCTGCGCAAGTATTTCACGAGGTTGTCACAGCTGTGGGAGCAGTTACGAGTGAGCGGAACGGGATGTTCTCCCTCATAAGTGGTAAGAAATTCCTGCTTGCCTTTATATCTACATTAAAGTCCCCACTCACCTAGCCACCTTGGCAGGTGGCAGCGTTTCAGGCACAGCGTTGGGCAGCATGCTGCTCACATCTGTCACTACCGCCATGTAGCTTAAAACACGATTGAGGTGTCCACTGCTCCAAGAGGGCAGTTATGCGCCTTCCCTCTGGTTCAGGCGTCCACGAGATGTGTTAGATACTGCGCATTTCTTTTCCTCAAAAAGTAATTTACAAATTTTACCCTCTGCTTTCCAAGCCCCCGCTGTATTTGTTTCGCAGCGGTGGGAGACAGATACTGCGCATTTCCTTTCCTCAAAAAAATACCGAAGACACTTTGGAAATTGCAAAGTGTGCTTGGCGAAAGCCTTGTGGTAAACCCACTGCCGCTACGGGGCATTGTCATGCGGTGTCCCGGACTAGGTACGCCGACCATATAGCGGGGCCACTCTGTGGCTCCCAAACTCTATTTCAGTAATTAAAAGTTTTCACTACCACCACCACCATCCCCGAACAGCTTAGCGTGGAATCACTGGGCCGCTTCGGAGCCATGCGTCTCACTCACTCAACTGCAACGAGACGTCTGGCGGAGGAGCGTCGGTGTAGCTACTGTGTGACCGCTACTATGTGACGTCACGGTTGCTATGCACAGCTGGGCCCCCCACTATCGCGCCGGTTGCTAATGAGGGGAGGAGGTTGCGCTTTTACTTTCTCCTTTCCAAGCTCCCGCTCCATTGCTTTCGCAGATTAAAGGGCTGGTTACAATGGACAGCGGCGACGGCGACGCCACGAAACGCAGAAACGGGCGCCTAAGAGCTGCGCTCTAAATTGTCTGGCTAACGTTAACACATGGGAGGACATGTGCACACATGAGGAATTGATATAAGAGATGTAGTGCGACCATTTTGAAAGGAGTAAGGAAAACAAGAGGCACTGGAGATCCAGCAGGCAAATTGCAGAAAAAAAAAAACGTATGTATTGGGGTAATACATTTAATAGAAGATAAGGAAAACGCAGCCTTTGGTGGCATAGCGAACCTGTGTGTTGGGTGGAGCCGCAGTCTATAAAGTTTTGTTAAATTAGCTATAAGTTTTGTTAAATTGTCTATAAATTTCTTGACGTATGATATACACGACTGGCAGGAAAAAACACTAATCGAGATAAACTAAAAATATTATTTACCGTGAAACAGACACCACACAGCTGTTTATTATGCAGAGTCGCAGAAGTAATACATCGCAGAAATTATGAAGTACTCAACTTGCTCAAGACATCTGCACTTGGATAAGGATTATAGCTGCAATATACGTTAAATCATTGAAGTGTGAGTACGAGAGGCGGTAACAATATAGCGGACATCGGCCACTAGCCCAATAGCAAGTAATAAAGTAGGGTACTTGTGCAGTTGGCTCTATTTGGAAACATGACGTATTCCTGGCTGAGAAAGCGAATCAGAAAACTATTTCAGTGCACTCTGCAGCGTTATGCCCTCTTTCGTTAGCAAGGATGAACTGACTGCAAAGTATATTTTATCTACTTAGTGAATAATGTGCACCATTGAGAAGTGACAAGTAACGTACACAACCGGCTGTCTAACAACTTGGTTCTTACAGAAAAGTATAACTTAGTTCAACACTCCAAATAGAAGCGGCTATGCTCCATTCACTGAACAAAAGAAGCTTTACTCAAGAAACCGGACTCAAGAAATGCAGGCATAAATGTGGCGTATATGCTATAAAAAAATTCTAAGGCCTGCATGATGCGGCATCTATTGACATTTTGTACTTGACGACATGAATATCTAGTTTAGACGCGCATATTTTTGGCCGAATAATACGTCTTTCCACATGTCCTCTAAAGAGAAAACACGATAATCTCTCCGTCTTCCGCAGCAGAAGCAAAGGTAGACGTCGTGAGAGCAGACGGAAAGGGGACCCATTGGCAGCGCTGTCTCCGGGGGCCAGGAGCACCCGGAGGTACCGGCACAAAGGGAGGAACTGTGTCACATTGTTTTGCACGGTAGAGCTATGATAAAGACACATGGTTGAGAGAGACAGGTAAGTTTGAAGCGTTTAGCTAAAGACAGGCTCCGCGGGAGTGCTGCATAGATCCTCTTTAGTGTAGTGCACAGGCTCACGGTAACCAGAAGAGGGGATTGTGTTCACTGAATAGTTTTGGTTGTGTTTAGAATAAGTATTATGTAAGAGTTGATGAGGTTCAAGATGGGTGGTAGAGCATAGTATGGCTTCTACACATTCCTAGCGAGGTGACAAGAGGTTTAAAGACAGAGAACTCGAACAATTCATCATGGTCGGCCGTGTCTATCATCGGGGCCCCTATATAGGCGCCAGGTCTGAAACAAATGTTCCCACGATCGTTTCAGTCCTTACTACAAGCAAACGAGACACTTCTCACAACAATAAGCCGTTAATATAACTCAGAATATAGGAACACGCTAGGAAGAGAATATAGGAAAAAGAAGAAAGGAGAACGAAGAAAGGAAAAATATTACGCCACTGATGATGGAGGAAAGGAACCAAAGTGACTTACGATGTACTGCTGAAGTTTCGCCTACTGGCCGTTGAGGCACCGTAGGGCTCAAAGAAAATGTCTCTCATGTCTTCTGGTTCCAGCCCATACGAAATGCTGCACCAGGGGACGTTACATCATGGGAATGAAGGGCGACTATGAAGAGCCTAAGGAAGCTGTAACGGCGGCACGAAAAGATGGAAATGTAGCGGATTCAGTGCCCAGGGATGTATCGTTGAACCTAAAGTTCAAAGAGGGTATATTTCTTCATTCCAGCCCAAACAAAGTGCTGCCTAAGGTGATGTTACATGGAGTGAATTTCGGGATTGTAAATGCCATAAAGGGTGTAAAGGAAGCGGTGACGGAAGATCAAGGAATGAAATGGTTGCAGGCGCAATGTGCGCAACGATGTATCACAGACTTATTTTTTTGCGGCGCACGAGGAAAGAGGCATCCACGCAGAAGCTGTGCTGAGTGGTTTGGCAATGGTAGAGGTCTGGTGCTAACCGCGCTTCTCTCCATTGCTCCTAAAAGCGAAAAGATTGTGATTTAAGCACTGCAGTTAGATAGAACAAGACTCACGGCATCGAGAAAGCAATCAAAATTTACCAAGACGTAGGAACGAAGAAATGCCTAGGCTATAAGGCGGAATGTTTAGCAACCTTGGGCACATCTGTAAATTTGACAGTGAATGATAGGAATTCTGGTTAGGGCGAAACTAGGATTAATACGGTTAATGGCAGTACTATAAAACACAAGCATTTCTTATTAATGCGAAAGCATTTCTAGGCTATATCGGCGGGGTCATGTCACCAAAACGTGTCTGCAAAATGTGTCCGCAAAACATGTCCGCATCAGTAGTGACGCTCTCAGAAGAAATGGCATCAAACTAATGGCTGTGATCGATAGAGGACTATGCGAGGATATTGCGCAAACAAAGAAATTATCATCAATTATTTAACCAATAAGGTTAAAAATCGATAATTAGTTATTTAATTAGAAGTAAAAGCAATGGAGGGTTGAGTGGTTTGTACGGGTATATATATAGTGAGTGGATGGAAAAGCAATTGAGGCTTCTAAGTTGAACAACGAAATCGATAAAAAATCATCGACTGATATGGTAAAAAATAAATATTAAAAAAATTAATTTATAATTACTCATTGGATCTACAATTAGTCAATTACCTGAAAATTATTTATTTGATCGATAATTAAGCAATTTATTGGTAATTATTTAATTCATATATAATTAATCAACAAAGAGAGGCAACGAGTGCCGAGGAGGCGTCAATGGTTTCGCACTCTCCCAATGCGGGTCGCCGCACCAATCTCTAATTTTTTTACACACTTAACTTCACTGATTTAGCCCCTTGCAGAATCGAAAATGTTAGGAATGGTTACAGATGACGAATTTTCGCGGTGCACTACCCAGTGGAAGCCAGCAACGCAAGTTCAGAGATGCCTACAAAGCTGGAGCCTCCCTGGGACCCAAAGTGCCTGCTATTTCCATGAGTACAGCTGCATTTTTTGTATTTATATGCACGTAAGGTATATATGTGCCACTATAACCGTACTGCAAGTTTATCTATTGCATTTAAGTAGTTTCTTCGGGCAGGCATGTGGTAGGAGGGAACCCCCCGACCTACCTCTCCGCCCTTTGTGTAGAGCTGCAATGCTCTGCGCTCTCAAGCGAATTAATTACACACGAGGCCCGCAATTCTCATAGAATTTTGCCTTTTTTTTTGGAACGGCACCCTTGGTGCGTCACACGGGATCCCGCCGGCATAAACTGGTACAGACGTCCTCCTACAAGGCACTCGACCAGTTATAAGGCTCAATCTGGAAGGGACCCTGCTGCGCTACCTCCTGCTGCGCTCTCGAGACTCCCCTATGCAACAACCGACGGCCTTGGGGTTGAGCATGCGCCACTGTGTCAGACATGTGTGCGGAAAATATGCTCATTTTTTCTCTTTCAATTTTCATGTGCTACGAGCATTCAGAAAAAGTGATTGTCTTTCGACCTTACAGTTATTATAGCCTACAGCTTATGTGAAAAAGTTCTGTTTTATGCGCTAAAATGCAGAAGCATTTTTTTTTAAATATGCAACGTAGATATGCAGTATGGCTACTTCGTGGTCTCATTGAGAGAAAGTACGGTTGCACGAATGAAACAATAGAAGGAAGGGTACGAGATAAGTATCTATCCTGTGTTCTGCCTTGTGTTTGCGTCCTTCCCAAAATTTTTCCTAGTCTCAAGGAACGGACGAACTTTCTCGGTAGCATGATCTATTCAATTATTCTTTTAACTTTCTTTCACTTGCATCTGAAATGCTTAGGCAGTATTTTAGACATTGGTAACGTGTATAAAGATGACTCTAGGGTTTTGATCTTGTGCTCTTTTCACCTGACACAAGGTATGTCTGAGGTTTTCATTCCTGTATAAACGCAAATTGAGCGCTTACACCATTATGTTCAGCTCATGAATTTTTTTCTAGTGGTCACTGTGGAATATGTACAAAGGAATGGTTATTTTTTCGGTTGCTTGGGTTACAAATGTGCAAATATACTCAATTTTCATTGAGTGCTTCTTTCATGCAGCACAATGACTTATGAAGTATTGGTTGTTCTTTCTCACACTTGCATAACAATTTTCACCGGAACAGCGCGCACTAAGACACGGACAAGAAGGGAGACACGACACACACGAGCGCTGACTTTCAACTGGTATTTATTGTTTGGAACGAGGCATATATACACAGTTCCAACAACACAAGGAAAACAACCATCCATTCATAGATTCATAGTCAATTCATGCATGTCACACTGAACAAGGACGATAACAACATTATCATTTCCCCTTCACTAAAAATGCCAATTCTTTTGAACGGATCGATAAAGAGGGGCTACTGACGCATGCGTCTTTAGACCAGGCGATGTGCGCTGCTTCGATTATTTCGCGTGTTAATTGGTCACTGTGTTTACTTAAAATTCCTGTGCTAGTGAAGTCAGCGTGGCAAGTTTTGTTATCACAGTCTCTACAATGAATCCCGAGATGCCCTTTTACTGTCTTATGCACGTTATTATTGTGCTCCTTCAGGCGTTCATTGAGGCATCTCCCCGTCTGACCCACATACAGCTTGCCGCATGATAATGGAATGGCATACACTACACCTTCTTCACATGACACGAATCGATTTTCATGCTTGATGTCGCAATCTCTGGGGACGAAATCAGTATTAACCATTTTGCACATCTTCCCAAGCTTATCTGGAGCCGAAAATATAACCTTAACTCGTGCTCTATTCGCTATCTTTTTTAGTCTGTGGGAGAAATGATGAATGTAAGGTACAACGGTAAATTTTTCTTTTTCCTTCCGCGTCTCTGAATCTGCCTGCTTCCCTTTTCCATTTTTGCTCAAGCTTGAGAATAGATTCGGACACTGATACTAATAGCTGCTTGGGATAACCAGCCTTAACGAGCCGATCGGTTTGGAGAAGGAAACTATCTTGCATGGAGTGCATGCAGGATTTGTTAAACGCGTTGTGATAGCATGACTTCACCACGGCACGTTTCACCAGCTTAGAATGAGATTACGTAAGAGAGAGCAATGGCTTTCTGCTTCGTGGCTGGTAAGACCAACACATGTGATGGTGCATTAATCTGAGTTTGAGGTCTAAAAATTGGATGACATTGTTCTCTGGCACTTCAGTAGTTAGTATGAGGGGATGAAGGCACTCAACAAAGTTAGTTTTGATCTGCGTAAAGACAGCGTCAAATTCTTCCATATTAGAGTCTATAAGAACGAGAAAGTCATCTACATATCGAAAACATTGTGCAACCTTTGACCCTTTCAATTTTTCTTGAAGCATTCTACCCTTTTGTGCTAACAACAAGTCACTAAGCACGGGAGCTATGCATGACCCGATGCAAACTCCTCGTTTTTGCAGGTAAAACTCACCATCCCAGGAAATGAAGGTAGAAGTTAAATACACTTGAAGTAGTTCTAAAAAGCCTTCGGCGGATATGCCGTTCTTGTTTTGGAATTCAATTACTCCTTGCTGGTCAATACATTCTTCTAAGCACGCGAAGAGCTCGTCATGTGGTAGTGAATAATATAGGTCCTTGACGTCAAAAGAGCAGGCCATCAGTCCCTTGTTCTTGTTAGTTTCTAAAAACTGGATTACATCCTGCGAAATTTTTACCTGGAAAGGATCGTCCAAACTGAGCGAATTTAAGATCTTCTTTAGAAAAACGGCTACATTTTTCTGCCATGTGCCTCTCTCAGATACGATCACACGAAACGGACACTCTGGTTTGTGGGTTTTTGCGCTAAAAAACACTTGTAAACTAAGGCCTTCACTTTTATCGGCTCTTTTCGTTAACCGATCAAGGTTAAGTTTTTTGCACACTCTCTTGGCCTTAGCTTTAATTCTTTTCAGATTAAGGTTCTTGGCCACAGAAAACGAAGACAGAATAGCTTCCCTACCCTTCTTGACGTACAAATGGGAGGGTAGCACTAGGAATCCCCCTTCCTTGTCGGCTGGGAGCAAACACAGCGAATTTCCCTTCAAATAGGAGACAGTTCGCCGAACCGAGACGGTGTTCACTGGGGCCTTGCAACGCAGAAGCGCATCAACTCCTTCAGACACGCACCTATCGGATTCTGCCACCGGTGCCAACCTGGACACCTGCCTCACCATGCTCAGAAGTTCTGCGGGCGACCTTTTGGGTTCCGTGGCGTACTTCGGCCCCTGGGAGAGAACACGACGCACTTCCGTAGGCAGCGACACGTTCCCTGCGGTGTGGATTACATTCTCTGTCGAGTGCTTCTTTCTGGCCGGTGATGCCCGGAGCTGGAAAAGGGTTTGGTGCCACAAGAAGCCAGCCGTCGTGTTCGCTAAATCAGAAAGCTCTTTCCATTTCTTCTTTCTATGTGGTGGGGCTTCGGTTCTTTGCAGCAGAAGAAAAAGACTGCGCCTGTAAAACCGAGCTTGTCTGTTCCATTCAGCCTTCAGGATGTGGCAAATTCTTGAGCAATGGCCCTGCGAAGGCTGGAATCCTCCAAACAGCTGCAGAACGTACGTTGGAACACGTTTTTCCTTGACGAGAAAAGCCAATGATCGAGCGTTGCATACGGCGACAGCAATGTAGGTGACGAGAATACATGGATGGACGGACATACAATTAATAGGGCCCGATGTACTAGAAATGAAATTCGTTAAAACAGATGCTTGGGCAAGTTGGTAACTCATTTTCACCGGAACAGCGCGCACTAAGACACGGACAAGAAGGGAGACACGACACACACGAGCGCTGACTTTCAACTGTTGTTTATTGTTTGGAACGAGGCATATATACACAGTTCCAACAACACAAGGAAAACAACCATCCATTCATAGATTCATAGTCAATTTATGCATGTCACACTGAACAAGGACGATAACAACATTATCATTTTCCCTTCACTAAAAATGCCAATTCTTTTGAACTGATCGATAAAGAGGGGCTACTGACGCATGCGTCTTTAGACCAGGCGATGTGCGCTGCTTCGATTATTTCGCGTGTTAATTGGTCACTGTGTTTACTTAAAATTCGTGTGCTAGTGAAGTCAGGGTGGCAAGTTTTGTTATCACAGTCTCTACAATGAATCCCGAGATGCCCTTTTACTGTGTTATGCACGTCGAGTGCTTCTTTCTGGCCGGGCATCACCGGCCAGAAAGAAGCACTCGACAGAGAATGTAATCCACACCGCAGGGAACGTGTCGCTGCCTACGGAAGTGCGTCGTGTTCTCTCCCAGGGGCCGAAGTACGCCACGGAACCCAAAAGGTCGCCCGCAGAACTTCTGAGCATGGTGAGGCAGGTGTCCAGGTTGGCACCGGTGGCAGAATCCGATAGGTGCGTGTCTGAAGGAGTTGATGCGCTTCTGCGTTGCAAGGCCCCAGTGAACACCGTCTCGGTTCGGCGAACTGTCTCCTATTTGAAGGGAAATTCGCTGTGTTTGCTCCCAGCCGACAAGGAAGGGGGATTCCTAGTGCTACACTCCCATTTGTACGTCAAGAAGGGTAAGGAAGCTATTCTGTCTTCGTTTTCTGTGGCCAAGAACCTTAATCTGAAAAGAATTAAAGCTAAGGCCAAGAGAGTGTGCAAAAAACTTAACCTTGATCGGTTAACGAAAAGAGCCGATAAAAGTGAAGGCCTTAGTTTACAATTGTTTTTTAGCGCAAAAACCCACAAACCAGAGTGTCCGTTTCGTGTGATCGTATCTGAGAGAGGCACATGGGAGAAAAATGTAGCCGTTTTTCTAAAGAAGATCTTAAATTCGCTCACGTTGGACGATCCTTTCCAGGTAAAAAATTCGCAGGATGTAATCCAGTTTTTAGAAACTAACAAGAACAAGGGACTGATGGCCTGCTCTTTTGACGTCAAGGACCTATATTATTCACTACCACATGACGAGCTCTTCGCGTGCTTAGAAGAATGTATTGACCAGCAAGGAGTAATTGAATTCCAAAACAAGAACGGCATATCCGCCGAAGGCTTTTTAGAACTACTTCAAGTGTATTTAACTTCTACCTTCATTTCCTGGGATGGTGAGTTTTACCTGCAAAAATGAGGAGTTTGCATCGGGTCATGCATAGCTCCCGTGCTTAGTGACTTGTTGTTAGCACAAAAGGGTAGAATGCTTCAAGAAAAATTGAAAGGGCCAAAGGTTGCACAATGTTTTCGATATGTAGATGACTTTCTCGTTCTTATAGACTCTAATGTGGAAGAATTTGACGCAGTCTTTACGCAGATCAAAGCTAACTTTGTTGAGTGCCTTCATCCCCTCATACTAACTACTGAAGTGCCAGAGAACAATGTCATCCAATTTTTAGACCTCAAACTCAGATTAATGCACCATCACATGTGTTGGTCTTACCAGCCACGAAGCAGAAAGCCATTGCTCTCTCTTACGTAATCTCATTCTAAGCTGGTGAAACGTGCCGTGGTGAAGTCATGCTATCACAACGCGTTTAACAAATCCTGCATGCACTCCATGCAAGATAGTTTCCTTCTCCAAACCGATCGGCTCGTTAAGGCTGGTTATCCCAAGCAGCTATTAGTATCAGTGTCCGAATCTATTCTCAAGCTTGAGCAAAAATGGAAAAGGGAAGCAGGCAGATTCAGAGACGCGGAAGGAAAAAGAAAAATTTACCGTTGTACCTTACATTCATCATTTCTCCCACAGACTAAAAAAGATAGCGAATAGAGCACGAGTTAAGGTTATATTTTCGGCTCCAGATAAGCTTGGGAAGATGTGCAAAATGGTTAATACTGATTTCGTCCCCAGAGATTGCGACATCAAGCATGAAAATCGATTCGTGTCATGTGAAGAAGGTGTAGTGTATGCCATTCCCTTATCATGCGGCAAGCTTATGTGGGTCAGACGGGGAGATGCCTCAATGAACGCCTGAAGGAGAACAATAATAACGTGCATAAGACAGTAAAAGGGCATCTCGGGATTCATTGTAGAGACTGTGATAACAAAACTTGCCACCCTGACTTCACTAGCACACAAATTTTAAGTAAACACAGTGACCAATTAACACGCGAAATAATCGAAGCAGCGCACATCGCCTGGTCTAAAGACACATGCGTCAGTAGCCCCTCTTTATCGATCAGTTCAAAAGAATTGGCATTTTTAGTGAAGGGAAAATGATAATGTTGTTATCGTCCTTGTTCAGTGTGACATGCATAAATTGACTATGAATCTATGAATGGATGGTTGTTTTCCTTGTGTTGTTGGAACTGTGTATATATGCCTCGTTCCAAACAATAAACACCAGTTGAAAGTCAGCGCTCGTGTGTGTCGTGTCTCCCTTCTTGTCCGTGTATTAGTGCGCGCTGTTCCGGTCAAAATGAGTTACCAACTTGCCCAAGCATCTGTTTTAACGAATTGCATAACAAATTGCTCAACAATGTTTTGCTACTGACAGTTTTTCTAGCCTTTCTCTATAAGAAACAAATCCGCACAAAAACCGATCACTTTTTGTTCCTTGCTGCTTTCATGTCGCACAAAGAGCTTTGAAGTATTCTTCGTTATTCATTTGCAATAGAAACTGCAAATGTGCTACCTTTCCTATTTATGTTCACTTGAACTGCTGTTTTCTAGTCTTGAGCGCAGTGTTTATGCAGAGGTGGCTGTTTTTCTTGTACTTGTTCCGGGTAGGACAAAACCTTTTTAAGTTTGTGCGTAATATGAACTTCATATGCAATGCTTTAACATTTGGTCGCGTTTTTTGCAGATACACATATATAGTGTATTTTCAATCGTTCGTCTCGTTTTTGTATTCCACCCTTTTATTACTTCCACAGTGCATGCCTAATACTAAGCCGAACACGCTTGTATCATTCTAGTTGAAATTAATCTGGCATAGCAATGTTGCTTCCACATTCTTGACAGTTCAAAAACTACGTTCGAATTTAGCATATATTTTTACAATGCAAGCTCTATGACTGGTTTTATATAAGTGAGCCAGTAAGCGGTCAGAGTTGTAATGGTTCTTGCTCAATAATTTTTTTTGTAATTTTAATAGTTCCTGGTGATGAAATTGTTTTTTAATTATTATGGTTCTTGCTGAATAAATTGTTTTTAATTGTAATGGTTCTTGCTGATTAAATGAATAGTACCATTTTGTGTGCTTTACTATGTCACATTTAACTTTTTTTGCTTTGTATAACAACTATCAGCACAAAATGCATGCTTTTAAAAATAATTCGCCCGGTATAGGCCATGCATCAGTTAATGGCTGGGCCATGATTGGCTAAGCAGTGGCTACAAATTGGTTATGTTGTCAATAATAGTTGGTCCAGGCGTGGCCATTCAGCAGTTCTTGACTGGGCCATGCTTGGCTAACAGCTGGCCTAGTTGGCACCGAAGGTTCACCAAACTGTGGTTCCTGCCTAGTCGGCCAGCATATGCCACGGCCCTAACTGGTTTGCAACGGTCGGCCCGGTTAGGCAAGGCTGGCCATGACACGCAAGGCGAAGAATGGGCCTAGCAAATTTCTCAGATTTGGTAGGGTTCTGAAACGCCAACTAATGTTCTTGACTTACGTGATAAAATGTACGGCTAAACGTGCTGCAGGTCAGTTTAAACCATTCAGGCAGTGTTTCGTCGGTTTGCGCTTTTCAGAGTAGCAACATTCTTGATATTGCTTTGCAAAAAAGAAATTCCGGATTCAGCAGAGGCTGTCTTAAACACTAAACGCAAACACGCCTATATGGGAGCAAAGGGGAGCAATCAGTCCTTTAGCACACAACATTTATAGAGGGTGTGCGATAGATGACAACTTTACTCCCTTTAATACTCCTTTCTGCTCAGAATGCAGATGGCCGGAATTGGTTGTTGAGAGCCTTTGTTGTCGCTATATATTTCAGAAGTCTGGAACGCAAAAACGACCTTTTAACAGCGTAGTAGTAGTGTGACACAAATACGCGTTTATATTTTCACGGCCTCCGCTTACTCACGCGTACGAAATGCATGCCTGGGTTTGAATTTCATGGTACCCAACTGCGCAGAAATAGTGGTAGGAAGTTGTTTTCCCTTGGCATATTCCGCTCGCGTGGCTCTATCAGGTGGCGCACTGAGCTATTGCCTGCTGCTACAGTTGTGCAACAGTACAAAGCGGAAATAAAAACGAAAACAAGACAGGATTTATATATACACCGCATGCACCGCGACAACCGAGGTGGGTGAGACCTGCAACGACTCTGGCAAAATTTGTCTGCACCTCTACTGTTTCGATTCGACGAGCATTATGTTGAACATGCAGGTATGTGTCCCCAATTTACCCTTTTAATAACGAAATTCATATTTTGGCTTTCTTTTGGAACGAAGCTTAGGGAAGGCTGTTTTCAGAACTTTTTTCATATGTACTAGATAAGGGATATCTTTTGGCTGAAAATTTCAGCTGCACAGTGCGATTATGGCCCTTAGTGGACATCAGCACGTTAAGGAAGGCAGCTTAAAAAGTACTTATGATCTTTCTCGCATTGACAAAGCTGCTTGGCCGTTGCTTCCTCTTGTGAGAGAGATATTCCTACAGACCGGAAATAATCTTGTGTGCCGAGAGTTGGAAGGAGTTCCTGAGACGCAGTAAGGGAATCAGTATAATGCTTTAGAGCGCTTCTCTAACAGATGCCTGTGCTGCTGATCAGTGCGATTGTTGTGATGCACACAATAAGTTAATTTGAATCAGATCTCACCTGAGAGCAACTTACTTTTGTGAGAAGTCTTGATGGAAAAAACACTATTATTTTTTCCTTTCAGACAAAACAAAGTATGCTCCTGAAGACTTTTATCATTTTGGCGGCGTTGTCTGGCATCGTTTCCTGTAAGTAAACCTAACTGCAGGTGAATATAACAAGAATTACTGGGGGTACATATTATCCCCACCTCAAGGGGATAATATGTAAGCGCTAATGGCTCTCTTCCGCGGTCTGGGATCCTCTTTAGACGATACACAACAATGCCAACAGCGACTATGTGTTTTCTGCTGAGCGCGACTCTTAGCGCTCTCTACAGCACAAGTACCCCTCCTTCGCCTAGGGACTAACCAATTTTCTGCCTTACATTTATACATCCCGGGGAGTCCTCCTGTTACTACTGGCGCATTCTGCAGTGGTTATGCGATTTGCAGCTACCCCGGCATGCGGCTTTTTCCAACAGGCCAAGCGGCAGTGCTTTTGAGAAATGTTGGTTCTCAATGAGAATTAGTTCTCATAGATGCAATGCACCTGCCACCTGCCGACTGTCGCAGGTGGGCCGCCTGCTCCTCATTACACACCACCGCCGACGTCTGGTTCTCCACTGAACGGGACCCTAACGCATTTGGATTAATTGAGAAGATTATTCACGCACTTCCCAGCCTCCCTTTACCCCTGTTACTGCCGCAGCTTTGGCTGTATTTGTCACTTTATTTTGACAACTGCCATTTTGACAAGCTCACTGTGTACGCCTATAGAAGGCTTCATTGCGTAAACATCCAAAAAGAAATACTGCGTACAGTTAGGATAACGTTGTGGTGATGGTTTGGTGACGCAAAAGTTGAAGACGTTAGTCAGCTAAGGTTTGGAAATGTTTGGTAATATTTAGCGAGCTATGTTTGGCTACGATAGGTTTGGCAAAGGTCGCCCTGCCTTTGGCTACAGCTGACGCAACGCTCCTGCGAACTTGCCCGATGTTCCTACTGTTGGCTGCTGCTTGCGCGATATTCCTCCGAACTAACACGAGATTACCTGAGTTACTCCAAGGCTTCACACAAGGCTCTTGCTTGGGCCATTGCATGCTAACTTTCGTTACAATATATTGACAGATTGCTACAATAGTCGGTAATGCGAAATTTCAGCACAGCTGCTCACATGCCATCTGCCACCGCTAGCAGGTGGCGTGTTAGGCTGCTGCCCACCCTCCGGGATCTTCCCGTGACGGCCTCCTGCCATTTGTCCATTCGGCAGGAGGCCGTCACGGGAAGCATTACTATGGGAAGCACTACTTGCCACGGCTGTCAGCTGGCGTGTTACGCCGACTACGCCGACGACGATACACGGGCGCCTAAGCGCTGCTTGCTAAATGGCAAGGCAGAATAACCAAAAAAAAATGACCATTTGAGAAAACCGCCAGAAAACCATTCCTAAATTTCTCTCCTGCTTATTATATATTTATTTTTCACCGTGGCTTTCCAGTGTGGATGCATGAAACCTCCACAGGCTTAATGCCTCATATTTACCTAGACTGTTATTTGCATCAAGTTCGAACAGATACCGAAAATGTACAATTTCTGTATAACATATGCATTTACGTCGCATTTTGCTGAAAATTTACGCTCTAAAAGTACGAGAAATTTTAATACGTTTGCATTCCTCAATGCAGTGATGTCAAGCATCGCCATCTTTGCTAAAATGTGCCGCGAATTCATCACAGCAATTTCTCCCAAACGTTCCTTTACCTCTGAAGCGCTGTTGAGAAAAATATTATCATTCCTACGCTATTCCTTAAGATTATCCGCGCAAAAGATCCCCAAATGCAATCCCGCTCAACTGCTATTAGGAACAAACTGGGAAAACATTCGGTTGTCTCCTATGTTCCGAATGTCGTACTAGCGTAAAAGAACGAAATTCGTGAGTTATTCTGTAAATCCCCCACTTGGATATAAATGCTTGTGCCAGATTAAAGCGTTTAGGCACAATGAGGCAAATGAACTTTTAATCAGAGCAGGGCATTTTTCATTAATTTTCTTTCAGTCAGCTAGATCCTTCGACATTCTAGCTTATGGCTTTCATTAGAACCCACCAAATGGCACAAAAATATTAGCACATTAGGCTGTTCGTTCTTACACTTTGCAAACACCTGGAAAAGAAAAGCCGAAGCGGAAGAGGTGTTTTGGGTTAAAATCGCATCTGACGAGAAGGTACCTCTGTGACTCGGAGCAGGCTGGAAAAGGGAAACACGTCACACAAGAAAGGTGCAGCTGTCGGCGAATCGAAAGTGATTTCTTCTTGAAATGTGCGGTGCGTAGAGGCCGCTTCGGCAGCTGTAATGCTATGATGGGTGAAGCGAGCCTCTTGAACACATCCGAGAAGATTTCGATAACTGTGCTCCTAACAGCTTTCTCTCTACCGTGCGACAGCGGCGTGATATTTTAAATTTAGGTAAACATACGGCATCGAGCTGAGGGGTGCCGCACGTAAGGCAAACATATCCGTTTAGCTCAGAAAGGAATACGAAAAGAAAGAGATTTTCAAAGATTGGTGGCTTCAGTTAGCTATCAATAGCAACGTTTAATGTCTTCCCATTTCTTTAATAAAATTGACTCCTGTATTATCCAATGTCTTTATCGCCTATTTTCAAGCATCGTGCAGTTTGTGAGGAGACACCTTAAGTGGTAGTTGAACTGATAAGGAACATACCTAAGAATTGCTAAGCTGTGGCATTCTTTAGTTCTGTCCAATGGCTCGAAAGCTATGTCGGTCCGCAGCGTTGTATTTAAGGAATATGGCCTCGAAATCATATCAAAGCAGTAAAAATATTGACACAGTACTGAATAACATGTCAGTCTTTCTAACCCCTCAATGCCTGCTAGTAAGTTGCTTCGTACAGTAAGAAAAGCCTTGTTTCAATACGGTGTAACAGAGAGTCGTATTGTGGACTGTTGTTAACACCACTTATGGACAAAATTAAACTAAAAAGAATAGTTTAGATCGTAGGTTGTTTAGCGCGCAAAGACTATTACGACAGTTAAACACTGAACAAGATCTTGTGATGTATTTATTCTTGTAGTGTTTGTGGGTTTGTGCCAAGTGAAACGATGAAAAAAAGGAGAAATTAAGTATATATCCCTGACTATGATGGGACGCGCTCTTGGTGCAAGATCAGCTTCGCTGACCACTGCGTGAGAACATTACGATATCACCGCTGCCGAACAGGCCATGTGTTAAACAGCAACACACTTTCGCGCAAACTATTGTATATCGTCGTCATCTACTAATACTACTATCAAAGCAATGTTTGCGCTTTGTAGTGACAGAGATGTGTGATGCGCGCGTCCTCGTGACAACACTGCTGCAGAAACGTGGCGGTGGCGCATATGCCGCTGGCGTACATTGGGTAAACTGGCACAAACGGTGAAAAAGTTGGAGACGCGAATAACTGGCTTCCTGCGTGAGTGTACACCTCAATCGCGCTTTCACTTACGTGGCGGTGGCTTCCAGCTTGCGAAAAAAGTGTGCCTTCACGCAATACTTTTTTGCTAGCAATGCTAAGCCACCACTAATTTTGTTTTACGTTCAGTCTTGACTCTTGAGCAACATGCCTCCAGTATGTATTAAAGAAAAATCAGGCTTCAGCGGAGCAAAGACGTGATGAATCTTTTCATCTGGCTACCATCCTGTCAGCAAAGGTTCGACTTTTCGGGTATGTTCGCCTTCAAGTCGTGCTTTACGTTGTACAACGATGTCACTTAGGTTTCCACTCTATGCTGCCTTGAATTTGAAGAGAAAAGGTCCTAAAAGTATACTTAAGATCATTTCATTATAAGATAGCTATTACAGCAGCTATCCTAGCATGGTAGGAGAGATGGTCGAGAGGTTTGAGTATCTGCCTCGCATGCTGGAGGCGCTGTGTTCGATCCTCAGCACAGCTGGGTAGCCACCGGTCTTCCAACCGGTACGAGCTTTCCCGCGGCCGGGTGCACGACTTGCGCCGAGGTGAAATGCTCGGAAAAACAGCCGGACCAACCTGTAGCACGCAGCTGTCTAACAATGAAATAAAGATGTACTGCATGCAACAAAGCGCGTTCTGTTGAGTCTTCTGTTCCCCAAGGTGCACGGGGGAAACAAGGGACGCCGTAGTCGAGGGTTCTGAGTTACTAAAATCTACAGTGCGTTCCTCAACACAAAGTGGCTAACTAAAGCAAAGAGCCCGATTATATCTTGTAAAGACGAGTTGAAATGTATTCTATATATACATGAATTATTAAGGCAATTCAAATTTTTATCCTAGTCTCAGTTTTGCATAGGAATCAGTAGCTATATAACCGGTATGCCTCGTTTTTTTTCATTTTTTAGCTGCCAGCAGTGGATCCACTTCGGTGTCGTCTACGTCTGGTTCGCAGGATCAGCAGACTGAAGGAGGCAGCTCGATACTCGCCTGGATTAGGGATACTGCGTCCAAGATTGTCAATGGCTTCAAGGCGCTGATTGGTTCGGAGGAAAACCCTGTCCAACAAAACTCTGCTTGAAATGGATGCGAATAAAAATTTACATTCAAAGTGATTAGAACTACTACCACAAGTGCTTGACGTAAACATGTCGGTGCTTGTTTTCCATGCTTTAGTTGAAGTTCATTTCAATCTATATTTCTTTCACCTATGAGAGAGCCAAAGGGAAGAAATGTTTTCGGTTTGTTAAGCCAACATTGCCAACACTTTTCTTCATTTTCGTCTGTTGCGGCTGACAGGTGCACTGCTGTTTTCTTTTTTCCTTCAGGCGTTAAATGAACCTGTTTTCACGAAAAATTGTCCGTTTTCTTGAACCACGATGAGTAGCCCTCTTCGATGAAAGCGCGAAGAATTACAAAACATTTTCTACCTTTCAGCATATGTCACCTGCGGCCACAAAGCTGGATATCACAACTCAATACGGCTTATTTACGTTAGTTTTTTTTGCCTTCAGATGCGTGCTTTTTAATTTCTTTATCTTATAAAGACACCTATTACAACACATTCTTAAAAAAGCATCCAACTTAGAAGAAAAGATGACACAACATTCTTTTAATAAGGCGTCATGACCATATTTGCGACCGTATTGCTTAAGTAGTCTGTCGCAGCCGCGAATATTGTGCTGAACTGGGATTGCTGATGTTATGACTGTGCGCTCTGGTAGAAATGTGGCCAAAAATTTTCAAGGACCGTGTCTCCTGATTCATTTTTCTTTGTGGAAGCGATAAACGCATGGTTAATCTTCTGAGAAAATAGCCATATTTAATTGCGTTAGAAACGGTCTTTTGTATAATAAAAATACGACTGAGATTCGCCATATTACGCCTATCGCGTATTTACCCAGCCGCTGAGGAGTGTAAGTAATGGAGTTATCGGCGCTCCAAAAGTTTTATAACCGCTTTTCTGTCGCAGGCTGACATGTCTTGTACATCAAGTCAAATGTAGAAACACTGCCATGTGTTTCAGCATGGGGAGGCCCTAGCCACAGTAAAGAATTAATTACGTGAAAAACTACAGAGAATGTTCACAGCATTCGAATCAGTGCAACAGCACGGATTTATGGTACGTAAGAGGTGACGATGAGCGGACAGTGCTGCGGGGCGGAGCGCTCGCGCTAGTGCAGCTGCGGACGCGGAAAAGACGATTTTTCTTGGGACAGAACCACCGGATTAGTGTCCACAAGAAGACGTCGATGAGCGCGCAGTGCCGCTGGACGGAGCGCATGTTCTAGGTCAGCTGCGAACGACAATGGAGCAGATAATGGAAGATTTTGCTCGGCGTTTGTACCCGTCAATTTAGAGCTTATCCACTCATAAAAACGTTGAGAGCTCACAACAGGGATGTTGAAGGTAGGTTACACGGAAATACAAACCAATACAGATGATCTACTTCCTCATTGGACTGCGTTCCCAAAGCGCGAGGCTGTCGACCGCATGTTGCCAGACAAGGCCTGGCTTACACAGCCTGCAGTTACTGCTGCGGCACGAATTATATTGAACTTGTGTTGTATGAAACTAAATTTAACACCATTGTAGTGAAGGACGACTGTAAACTGCCTTTCTGACGTCACCAGGAAAGACTTCAATGAACGCTAGTGGCCCATCAGGTCACTCAGGCGCTAACAGTCACAAAGGCTAAAGTACATGGTGATTTGACTGTGATAAAGAACGAGGAAGTGAGAAAAATACATGAGACTCTGGATGAAATTAATACGGGCGTGATTAACGACATTCACTTTTCATCAGACCCCTCTTACAAAGGACAGTGCGGCGCATCTTTAATGAACGAATACGGGAAAGTGCGCTAACAGGTAAGTAAAGAAGGGCGCCCGCTTACCGAACCACACTGTATTAATTCTCATCCTTTCATTGAGGATCATCCAAAAAGGACGGGTCAGCCTGGTCGGTTTTTATAACAGTTTTCTGCCAGGGACTGTTCGGCGCAAATAAGATCCACGTTCCTTACCACGCGTGTGCTACTGTATTTTCCTGAGCTGTACATTATGATGACTGCATTTGAGAGCGATGGCCACATTTTCTCACATGACGGCCCCCGTGTCTGGGCTCACGAGCCGTCATTTTCTCTTGAAAACCACTCTCTCGCGGGACGTAAAGCTCAGCACGTGTCACCCGCTGATTGCATCATCATAAAGACGTCAAAAAGACATGCGCAGTCGTGCCCTACTAATGCGTGTTCCTCCATTTTCTCGCCTCTCAGTAAGCGACAAACAGCAACCAAAATTTGCCCTAGAAAGAGAGGCTTGGGACAGCGAAACTACTAGAAATAAGCGTGCCAGAGACCCCTCAGAAACTCATTTATCTCAGAAACCAACTTGCAAAAGAGAACGGAGTTCAACGCCGAGCGAACAGTAGATAGGAATACGAGATGCCGCCAGGTGGCGCGGCAGCTGATCCGAGTAGTTTTCCTTTCTATATAAATTCGTTGCGCCCGATTGTCTTCAACAGTGCCAAACAGCAATTCACCTGGGAAGATAGGACTTCGGCCATTTAAGCAACCGTTGCGAGCATAGTGGCCCCTCAAAAATTTGTAGGCGGGCTGGATGTTCAGAAAAATATAAGTGAACGCGGTCTTAAATAAAACTGTCCCCGGAGAAACTGCTGGCCCTGTGTTCTGCGAAGCCGTGCCTCATTTTTGCCTCTACGCGAAATGTTTGTACGACATTCAGTACGACATGATTTTTGTCTATACACATAATTTTACGTTTTTAAATTCAGCATGTCCGCAATACTGAAAGTTGGCAGCCCTTCGGCTCCCCTTAGAGCTGCGGTATTTGTTGCCGGTTGGATGATCATCGATAGAGTCTCCGAGTGTCAACAACAATCAAGGGGTCACTACGAAATCGGCCAAAAGCAAGTATCTTTCATAAAAAAGTGAAAAGCATTGAATTGTAGGCAAAATAGGGATAGTACATGCATAGACTAATGATAAACTCCTTTTCAGGACTTATTATGTCCTCAACCTGAGAAGCAAACCTAATGTATTCGTGAATGTGTACTACATTGATTTTTTTTTTTGAGGGAGAGGGGAGGACATGTTTATTTTCCTGGTATTTTCATAAATACCTACATTTCTTACTCAGGGCATACGTACTGTGAACTACAATCGAAAACAGCGCAACAAGCATCGTCCGAACTACCCTCGCAGCCTTGTAGAATGTACCGGTTGGAGCTGGTTCAAACAAGCCAGCCTGGTTCTGGGAGCTGGGCATGACGTCGAAATACATAAAATATGAGTCATATTTCCGCAACCATCGTTTCGTAGAATGTTGGAAACAAGCGGAACATGTTTATAACGTTTTCGCATAGTGACTCAACGTTATGAAAGTAGCACGAAAAAAAGGGAATAGAAGATAACAGCCACACGTGAGCGTGACTCAAACAAGCAGCGATCATTTTCTGGTCTCTTCACTGACTCATGCGTACGCGATGCCTACCTGCGTTTCTGCTCCGTGGTGTACAGCTGTGGTCACTGCAAGCGTGACGCTCTGTATTCTGCTTTGGGGGACTGCACATGCGGGACATTACCAGGTGGCGCATTTAGCTGGTGCAAGTTGCTTTCGGTGGTGCAATAGCATTGCGAAAAAATAAAAAAGGTACCCAGAGACGGTTTAAACATCTGCAGCACGTACGCTGAAAGTGCCTAAGCAGGTTTGGCTCGCAGCAGAACAAGAAACATTTTTCTGCGTTGTTACTGTCCTGATAACCTAAACGACACATTGAAGATTCAGGTATGTTTTCACGAGTTTTTTTATTCATAACAACAACCAGGAGATGTGTTTTTGCATGCTGAACACTGTTAAAGATTACGGTTTCAAAATGTTTATAGGAAGTGTACTAATTTCGCCCCGACATTTTATCAGTACGGCAAGATATTAGCAAAAAAAAAACACTTTTTTGCATCCCCAACACAATGAACCAAGCTTGCAACATACTCATACTTTGTCTTCTACCTGCAAATCTCCAGCGTAGGTGCTTCCATAAGAAAGACATCACTTACCATTTTATCATATATTTCCTCAGCGTAAGGAGTTCACTGGATGTAAGAGCACCACCCATTGAGACTATAGCGAATTACGGCGGTAATTATTGGTTACGAGTGTGCAATTCCACAAGGCTACCCTGCGTACGCTTGAAATAGGGCACCCGTCTTTGAAGCACAGGTTTTTAAAAAGTTATGAAAATCCACGGGCCTGTAACTATTTCCGTGAACCACACATTATTTTTAATTTAACGAAGTGCATATATCAAGAAGAAAAAGGTGGCCATATTTTAAAAGCTTAAAAGGATAAAAAATTCCACTGCGTCCAAAACTTCTCTTTTTCTAAGAATCATTAAGTGGTCACCAATTTGCCTGAGGGCTCATAGATTAGTAGCGATATTTGTACAGCTTATTGCATTATAAAGAGAGCACAGTTTATTAAAAACATTAAATTTTATTACCGCGATCCCCTTTAGAGCAGATAGCTTCAGTAGCCATAAAAACACCGATAAAAGCTCGAACATCCCCATCGACATAATTAGGGGATGAGATATGGAGACAAAATTTTTCTAATCTTTATTACAGCGTGTAGACAAGCGCAGAAATTATTGCTAGACTGACCACATCTAAGTGCAGCAGCTAACAGAGGAACCTTATTAGCAGCTATGAATTTTGTGGTGCTTTTATCGAGCTTATGAACTAAGAAAAGATATTGAAATGCCGTGATACTGATGTAAACAGGTACAGTAACTTTAGGCTTAAGAACATATGAGAAAAAATGTTCGACTATAAAAAACTAGAGAAAGTTTTAATAGGCTGTGGGGTGCTGCTGATAGCAGACAGTCCGTCTTTGGGCAAAGCAGAGCAACAGGTCCTAATGATAAGAGATGGTTTGGTTAGGTTTATGGAAGTTTAAAGATTATAAGAGAGAAGTCAGCAGAAAATAAAATTGGTTAGTATCAGGTGCGGAATCGGCAGTGCATGGCATAGAAATCAGCTTAATAACACCACCCAAAAGATAACATTTGACTGGCGTATTCTGCAGGCTGAAGCAGAAAAGCAATAGCAGGCAATAGAAGGCAATAGCAGTCGTACTTCATCTCGAAGCAACTACCTTTTCGATCAAATGCTGTATGCTATAATCCTGTCCTTCTCTTTCCTCTCAGGCAAGAAAAAGCATGTTCCTGAAGGGTTTTGTCATCTTGGTGGCGCTATCTGCTGCCTTTTGCTGTAAGTGAAGCTTATTGGTGGTTAATATTAGAAGAATGCAAAAGGTGATGTCAATAGTCCTAAGGTACTTTACCCGAAGTGTGTGCAGAAAGTTTGGCTTCAATTCCTGTTTCTTCGCATTGTGTGACGAACAGTGGTGTTCTGAATTCACGCATGCACAAAACTGCCATGTAGTAATTTATATTAAGCATTACTAAGCTTCAGTACAGAGCACACGAACTAAGTGCTCATATTTTATAGTTTGCGCAATTCCATCATATGCCTTGAAAAAATGTGAATTATCTAAATACTGGTGTTCAAGACAGCGGGTGATATTGAATAACATGGCGTTGTGGAACACAGGTGTTAATTATTCTCTGCTTTGTAAGAAAATGTAGAAAATTTGTTTGCACCATTGCCTTAACTGTTTCTTTGTCTTTGTAGCGGGTGTAGATTATTGTCCTTGCTTATGTTTTTAAGCAAAATGAATGGTCAGTTAGATCTCTTGAATAAGGATTCGGTCCACTGCGATAACCAAAAAAACCAGAACAACAACTCGGTTGTCTTTTGTGACTTTTGCTCTGATGTGACAGTCCCATTAAACAACTACAGTCGAAGAAAATCTTAATCTTACATTTGTGTTTGACTGCCTGCACTACACTTTACGGCAATTTACAATTACACATGTCAACCTCATAATCAGCAGAATATTTTTGACGGACCTTTTAATGGACAGCGACGAAAAATTTATCTGATTTTTTCAGCAGCGTCCGCTCCGGCGGACGCAATTGTTGCTGCGACGTGCGTCTTTTCTTGCCTTTTTCTCTTTCCTCTGATCTCTTACCTCTCCTCTATCTGCACGTTGGCAGCGGTGGTGGCTTGGCTAGAGCCAGTAGCAGGCCCGTGCAATTTCCTTTTCATCCTTCTCTCAGTCACAACAACAACAACAACCGAACATGGAGCGTCTATAAGGTACCAATGATAAAAAAAAAAAACAAAAAAAAACAAGCAGCCGACAAAGACTGATTTCGCATGTGAACTGCTCAATGTGGATAAAGTTTTTCAGACGGGAATTCTTGATACCAGGATACACAACCGTCCAGTTCAAAAGGCGATCACAGAATACATTTTGGTGCAAGCGCCGCTTCTTTGAATGGATCGGAAGGAATAATTTTAAATGGGATTGCGCAGAAATAAATGCGTCTTTTGCAGCAGACTAGGCCGCACCATGCCCAGAAAGGACAAAAGAACTGATTTTATTCATAACAGATATGGATATAGTCCTCCTCCTTTTCACATTAATCGAACAGCGAGTTTCCACACCACTCTAGTTTCGGGTGTTATTGATAAAGGAGAAGTGTTTTCAGTGAGCTAATCACGACCAAGAAGCTAATCCTGATCAAGGACGATATCTCTAATACTACTGGAATGAAGAAGAAGATCCAGCACCGCCACCAACGATGACGAAGCGCTAGCGCCGCCCGCGAAAGGCTCGTGCTGGAGAACTGCCGCTTGTGTGCCGGTCTCTCGCCTCGCTGGTTCCTAGACGACTTGCGCCCGGGTCTTCGTTGCCGGCGCTTCAACGTGCCAATAAACCACTCTTCATTTGGTGGAGGTTGCTGCGTTCACCGTTCCCCATCACCGTGGACCTTCGCAGCCGCACCATCCCGATGTCCAAGACCAGTCAACAGCCCGCACCCCCGCCGCAGCCCGTCATCTGCTCCGGTGCCGTCCGGCAGCGCGACCCCGCTGTTTTCAGCGGCCACAGCGACCAGGATGTAGAAGATTGGCTGGAATCATACGAACGGGTGAGCCGCCATAACACATGGGATGACAGCGTCAAACTGACCAACGTTATATTCTACCTGAGCGACGTAGCGAACCTGCGGTTCCGAAACCACGAGGCCGACATCCCCACCTGGGCCGTTTTCAAGAGCACACTTGCGGAGGTTTTCGGCCGTCCCGCCGTCCGGAAACTGCGCGCTGAGCAAAGCTTGCGTGTCCGAGCTCAGCACAAGGACGAGACTTTCACGAGCTACATTGAAGATGTAGTTGACCTATGCAAGCGTGTTGATCCAGCTATGTCCGAAGCTGACAAGATTAAGCACGTCCTGAAAGGCATCGACGACGACGCTTTTCAGATGTTGCTGGCGAAGAGCCCCACCACCGTCGCCTCGGTTTATACACTGTGCCAAAGTTTTGACGAGTTGCGCAAGCAACGTCTTTGCGCTCGTCGCCTTTCCCCGCCTGCCGACTCCATCTCCGGCCTGGGCATCAACCACGACTTGCTAGCCACAATCAAAGACTTCGTGCGGGAAGAGGTCGCCCGGCAGCTATCGCTCATATCTAACCCACACCCGTCACCGCCCGTCCTCAGTCCTGAGATCCGGAATGCCATCACGCAGGAGGTCGCCGATGCACTTCCTAGTCTTCGGCAACCGGCACCCTTGGCTCCCCAGGCCGGTCTACTCCCGATCCAGCCCACCCCGGTTGCCGCCCCGTTAAGCTACGACCCTCCAGTAAGCGTGCCGCCTGCGCCCGCACCCGTGCCTCTCACGTATGCCGAGGCTGTCAGAAGACCACCGCGGCCTCAGGCCTATGCCTATGCTCCTCCTGTGGTGCCTGCGCCTGTTGTTTCCCGCCAGCGTTTCGCGCCCGCTGCCTACAATCCTTGGCGCACGGCTGACAACCGACCGATCTGCTACGCCTGCGGTTTTCCAGGCCACGTCGCTCGCCTATGTCGACGTATTCTGCCTGCGCCTCTCCACCCTCTGCCGGACTACCGCGATACAGATCGCACCTTTCGCGCACCTTTCGAACCACCGCATCAGGGGACCTCACCTGACCGCGCGCTTGGTCGCCAGCCCTACGTTTCCCACCGCTCGCCCTCCCCTCGCCGCCGCTCCTTGTCGCCCATGAGGCGTCGCCCCGTCCCCGCCGATTCGGAAAACTAGCAGCCGCAGTTCCTGGGGCACGAACTGCGCTATCATCGCCCTGCTTAAGTCCTCGCCTTTCACCGCCGAATCTTCTTGACGTGTTTGTAGACGGCGTCAAGACACTTGCGCTTGTGGACACTGGGGCCTCCGTTTCTGTCATTAACGAAAACTTCTGCCGTTCACTTAGAAAAGTTACCACCCCATCTTCTGGACTCTCCCTCCGTACAGCTAGCGCCGAGCCCGTTCATCCGTCTGCCGCTTGCACAGCACGCGTAGTCATCGCCGATGTTTTATATGTTGTCGAATTTTTAGTTCTCCGTGCAAGCTCCCATGACGTCATCCTTGGCTGGGATTTTCTATCTCGCCACAGCGCCGTCATTGACTGCGCCCGTGCGCATGTCGTCTTTTCTACGCTCTGTGATGCTGCCTTCGACGAGCCTTCGATTCGCCGTGATGCTAAGTTTGTTGTCGCCGAGGACACTCACATTCCCCCTGACAGTGCTGTGCTTGTCCCTGTTTGCGCCGCCTCTGTTCCTGACGCCACCGTTCTCTTCACGCCTTCCCCCATCCTTGCTTCTCGCCGACGCCTCTCTGTTCCCTTCGCCGTCATCGACATTCAACACGGTACTGCCGCCATCCTCGTCTCTAACACCTCCTTCTCTGCCCTCTCCCTGCTCCGTGGCGAGTGCCTTGGCCATTTTGAAACCGCTACCTTGATCACTTCCTTGGACACAGATGTGACCTCCTCCAGTCCCGACATCGCTGCCATTACCCCACGTGGCCCTACTCCCGATCACCCACTGCCTTCGGACATTTTCGACCGCTCTATTGACCCCGCCCTCGACACAGCTCAACACGCGCAGCTTCTTGCCCTGCTCAACCAGTTTCGCTCCTCGTTTGACCACCAGTCCTCTTCTTTGGGCCGTGCGACCAATGTCGAGCACCACATTGAAACCGGTACCCATACTCCTCTCCGCCAGCGCCCCTACCGTGTGTCACTTCCCGAGCGCTGCCTCATTGCTGAGCAAGTGGACGACATGCTACAACGCGGCATTATTCAGCCATCTGCCAGTCCTTGGTCGTCCCCAGTGGTGCTGGTGAAGAAGAAGGATGGCTCGATGCGATTTTGCGTGGACTATCGCCGGCTCAACAAAATTACGCGCAAAGACGTCTACCCGCTACCACGTATTGACGACGCCCTAGACTGCTTGCAAGGCGCCGAATTCTTCTCCTCTCTGGATCTCCGTTCCGGCTATTGGCAAGTGCCGATGTCTGAGTCCGACCGTCCTAAAACGGTATTCGTTACCCCTGACGGCCTATATGAATTCACCGTAATGCCATTCGGTCTGTGTAACGCTCCCGCCACGTTCGAACGAATGATGGACAATGTATTGCGCGGGCTCAAGAGAAACATTTGTCTCTGCTGCTTGGATGATGTTGTTGTGTTTTCGCCCGATTTTCCGACGCACCTCCAGCGCTTGCGCCAGATATTGAGCTGCCTCACCCGTGCTGGCCTTCAGCTTAACCTCAAGAAATGTCACTTTGGTGCCCGGCAACTGACAATACTCGGCCACCTCGTATCCATAGATGGCGTCCTACCTGATCCTGACAAACTCCGGGCTGTGGCTGAATTCCCTAAACCGACCTCTACGAAACAGGTGCGCCGATTTGTGGGCCTCTGCTCCTATTTTCGGCGCTTTGTCCCTAATTTCGCCTCTATCGTCGCGCCCCTTACGAAACTCCTCAATGGTCCCGCCGACCTGTCTACGTGGGACTCTGCCTGCGATGAAGCTTTTGCTGCGCTCCGTCGTCGTCTTACTTCACCCCCTATTCTTCGGCACTATGACCCCAGTGCTCCTACTGAGGTGCACACCGACGCAAGCGGAATTGGCCTCGGTGCTGTCCTGGCCCAGCGCAAGCCCGAATTTTCTGAATACGTTGTTGCGTACGCCAGCCGTGCTCTCACCAAAGCAGAGTCGAACTACAGCGTGACTGAAAAGGAGTGTCTGGCCGTAGTGTGGGCTCTCACAAAATTCCGCCCTTACTTATATGGCCGCCCGTTCACCGTCGTTACTGATCACCACGCCTTGTGTTGGTTGGCCTCCCTCAAAGATCCCTCAGGACGCCTTGGCCGCTGGGCACTCCGTCTTCAGGAATTCGATGTTACCGTTGTCTACCGGTCGGGCCGCAAGCACTCCGACGCCGACGCCTTGTCACGCTCGCCACTGCCCTCTCCTGCGCCCTCTTCCCTCGTATCTGATTCCCCACTCGCAGCGCTCACTGCTATCGACATGCCCAATCAACAACGCCAGGATCCATGGATTTCTTCCTTGCTGGATGCCCTTCGTGCGCACTCTACGTCCTCCTTCCCTCGGGCCCTTCGTCGCCAAGCTTCCCATTTCGCCATCCGCGACGATCTCCTATACCGCCGCAACTATCGTCCGGACGGCCGAAAGTGGCTCCTCGTGATTCCCCGCCATCTTCGGTCTGAGATCTGTGCGCACTACCACGCCGACCCTCAAAGCGCTCACGCTGGATCGCTAAAAACCTACGAGCGGCTACGCCAGAGGTACTACTGGCGGGGCATGTACAACTTTGTTCGTCGATTCGTTCGCTCCTGCACAGCCTGTCAGCAGCGGAAGTCGTCACCTCGACCCTCGACTGCCCCGTTACAGCCATTACCGTGCCCGGCTCGCCCTTTCGATCGTGTGGGCATCGACCTATATGGGCCGCTCCCCTTCACGACCGCCGGGAATCGATGGATTATAGTCGCCGTGGACCACCTCACTCGGTATGCTGAGACCGCTGCCCTACCTGCGGCTACTGCTCGCGACGTCGCCTTCTTCCTTCTTCATCACTTCGTCCTGCGTCACGGCGCTCCGCGAGAACTTCTCAGTGACCGCGGCCGTGTTTTCTTGTCTGAAGTTGTTCGCGAGCTTCTCGATGCGTGCCACTCAGTCCACCGTACCACTACCGCTTACCACCCCCAAACCAACGGCCTCACCGAGCGATTCAACCGTACTCTTGGGGACATGATCGCCATGTACATTAGCTCCGACAGCTCTAATTGGGATCAAGTCCTTCCGTTCGTGACCTATGCATATAACACCGCATCCCAGGCAACCACCGGCTTTTCCCCATTCTTTCTTTTATTTGGGCGCGAGCCTTCCTGTCTGCTGGACACAATCCTTCCCTACAACCCCGACAGCTCAGAATATACTTCCATTTCTGACATTACCCGCCATGCTGAGCAGTGCCGCCAGTTGGCTCGCTCCTTCACCGCCGAACGTCAAGGGCTCCGGACACATGAGTCGGACCAAGACACGCCCGCTACACACTTCTCCACTGGATCATTGGTCTGGCTCTCTGTTCCGGCTGCGTCCAAATTTTCGGCCAAGCACATTGGTCCTTACCGCATCTTAGAGCGTACGTCACCAGTGAACTATATCATCGAACCGGTGACACCTTCTTTGGACCATCGCCGCCGTGGTCGCGACGTCGTTCATGTCAGCCGCTTGAAGCCTTATTACAGCCCTCTCGTCGTCTCCTCGCCTTGAGTCGCCAGGATGGCTCCCTCTTTCCGCCGGGGCAGTTGGAATGAAGAAGAAGATCCAGCACCGCCACCAACGACGACGAAGCGCTAGCGCCGCCCGCGAAAGGCTCGTGCTGGAGAACTGCCGCTTGTGTGCCGGTCTCTCGCCTCGCAGGTTCCTAGACGACTTGCGCCCTGGTCTTCGTTGCCAGCGCTTCAACGTGCCAATAAACCACTCTTCACTACACTTGATGAGTTTGCAGCAGCAGTTCAGAGAACTGGACTGGGAAAGCGTTGGGGATGAAAGCTAAAGACAAGCGCAATAGTAATAAACTAAGGTTGATTCTGGAGACGGTGCAAATGGACGAGAACAAGGAAGGCACAAGAAAACAACTGCAGAGGTGCCTTGCCTGCCTTTTCCGTTTTCGCCATCTTCAGGATCAACCTTAGCCATGAACCAACTAGCATCAACTAAAGTACTTCTTGACCTTAGTAATGTGCAATTTGCTTATGACATTGGCTTGTTAGGAAAACTCTTTCCGAACTCCAAAGCCTTCTCACGGACGAAAATCAGCAGAGTAAAATAATAGGTCGAATCGAATGTTCAACAGTCTTGCAAGAGAACAACATTTTGCTAGAGGCATCAAAAATTTGGAAGTTTTAAGGCAATTTTCGCTGTCGGGGAGGTAGTAAGCCCTGAGCCCGATCACGGCAATAAAATACGTAGGAGAGTAAGAATATGCCACAGTGTGTTTCACAGGCACTCTCAGGTGATGAACAGCTGTTTACCAACAGGCCTGAAAAGGAAAGTGTGCCATATTATACCTTACCTCAATTAACCAGTGTGCCAGAAGTTTTTAGGGTATTTAAAAGGTTTATATCTAAATTCAAGAGAGTGCAACGAGCTATGTATAAAAGACCTATGCATAAAAGACATGTATAACGCTAATAGACTGGGGGTGGTAAAAGTGGGTCGGATGACAAAGGCGAAAAAGCGACATGTTAGTCGAAATTAAGAAGCAAACGACACGAGTTCGGCATCTAGTCCGACGACAATATGGCCAATGTTTGGTTAAGGTCGGTTGAATAGGCTGGACGAGAAAGCAGCATTTTGCCAAACTTGCAAAACCAAAATGCGTGCTTGAGGTGAAAATGGGTGCAATCAGAATGAATGTGATTAATGGACAACCTACCGGAATACAAAATATACGCAGACGATACTACTATGCTCTTTAAAGGCGACATTCCTGATTCACTAATTCCTGTTGTAAAGATTACAATATACAAAGTGAGGGCTTCAAGTGAAGAAAATTTTCTAAGCATAAATACATAAAAACAAAAGCAGTCTTATGCCACCCTGGGCAACGTGTAATTCTTCAAAACATTGATTTATGCATAGGGGACTCCATTATAAATTTTTCACGTTCTCTTCAAGCACTACGAGTTATTTTTCACGAAAATTTAAGTTTGAACGCTCAGATTGGCAATGCAACTTCTAAACTTCCAAATGGACGGGTATTCTTGCAAAATATCGCTCCTGTTTACGAGTGCCAATCAAATTCATAGTGTACAATGCGCAGGTTTTGCCCTACCTCAGTTTTTATTTTCTGGTCTAGGGCAGTAACATGGAGACAAATATTGAAAAACTTTTTGTACTGCAAGCGAAAGCGATTCGTTTTATTGAAAATGCAGAATATCGAGCCCACACAGAGGAGTTGTTTACGCGCTTCAATGTCGTCAAAATTTCGAAACTCTATGCATATTACTTAGCTACAAGGAACAAAAAGTCCCTTCACCATATCCACGATAGCTTCCTAGACATGTGCGCTATAAAACCAAATGATCTAGCATATACTCTTCGAAATCCTGAGTTTTTTGGTGGCCACCCTTCTCGCGCACTACATATGGTCATCAAATGCTGCGCCATAATTTTCCAGTACTGCTAAATAAACTTATTTTGAAGAACGTCTGTATTGACACCTACAGTCCAAAAGACATCCGGTACATATGTTTACGATTGTAATTTCATTTATGTTTCTTGCGCCTGAGACTGCATTTCATCACTTGACGCACTTCTTTTTGTGGTATATTTGAGAACTAGTGACTGCCTTGCTTGAAATGTTTCTTGATTTAACAGAATGTACATCTTAAGTGCCAAATGTTTTGCGCATTATTTCGCACGCAAATTTTAGCCGTGTTCTTTTTTTTTGTGTGTACACGCGTTCCCCAGGCTGCAAGTCATGTATTCGGGGGGTTCAGTCTGTTTCAAGGGAAAGTTATTTCCACTTTTTGCCCGAGCCAACCCTCATGAGCTTGGGATGAAAATAAAACGATTGATTGATTGAAGGGGAATAATTAAAAAAATGAAAAACAAAATGATTGCTATTGATAATCATAATCAATGAGGATGATTAATTTATAACAATTAATCAGGACTACATTGCTAATTAATGCGCTAATGAAGACCAATTCGATGCTATTTGAGAGCAAAGAGCCGCAAGAATATCAGAGAGAGTCAAAGAGTATCATAGAGGCAAAGAGAAACAATGAATGCCGTGGAGACGCAATGCTTTCTCATTCCCCTAATGCGGGTTGCCGTACGGATATCTAACGTTTTTATTTGTAAACATGTCTTGCAAACACGTAATAAATTAAAATTAAGAAAATAGGTGCGGTTCCCACGGTAGGAAAAGAGGGGGCGACGCCCAAAACCCATAAAGAAGTGCAAGAGGGTCACACTGAGAAGCTGGGAAGTAATTTTCACCACCTGGGGTTTCTAAACATGTTCTCCCTCCGCACCGCATGCTGATTCCCTGGTTGCTTTTTGGATTGAATAGTACTTAAATCCCTCGCTCCCTCGGAGTGTCCCTCCCTCTTTTCGTGCTTTCACGCGCCATAGCGGTCGGTTCTTCTTGAAAGGCCCTAACGACCCGTTTGGGTATCCTGCCTGCCTTGTCACTTTCATTTGTGGCTGCTTAGAGTCGCAAATGGCGACACCGTCGAGCCTTCATACCTGCTTATTAAAACGGCTCAATTTCAAAGCCAGGGCGGTAGCGCTGCTGAGGCGGCAATGTATGGAGGCATAGAACGAACTGAAAGAGAGAGAAAGGAATTTTAATGACAGGAAAAAGTTGGAGAGGTCGCCAGAATGAACTTATCAAAGAAGATTAAGGCGACGTGAAATCAGAAGCCACAAGATGCCACCGTATACAACTCTCAGTGAGGTGCGGCGGTTGTCATCGAGTTTCCTAAAGAATTGGTAAATGAATCCGCTGTGGTTGTGGCGGTGGTGATTCGATGCCAGCTGGGGACTGTGGTGTGGCCAGATTTTTCGCTGGCCACAAAGCTCATGAAATAGTTAAGAGTATTTAGGATAAGTGGGGCTTCACTTGTGGATTTAAGACCTGCTTGAAGTTCATTGCGGATTCCCAACGTTGAACACGTGGATTTGCCAAGAACTGGAGAAAAACATTACGCGCTTAAAACGGTGATCAATGCGATCTGTCGCCGCTATCATACAACAGAACGAACAGGCATGGTACAAGTGAATGCATGGCGTGTTCGGCTTTTCCATCCGAAGAGAGCGGGTCAGATGTCAGGGACAGTGTAGTCAAGGGCTCTATATTTTCAACTACCGGATATTCTTTAACATATGCTGATATCGCATAACATGCAATCGAAGTATGCAATAGAATGAAGAGCACAAAATTTTAATTTTGGTGCGGGATCTATTAGAGTACCTCAGTTTTAAGCCTTGTTGCTTCTGTTGCATACGAGTTGGCGCAATGTATCAATGATTGCCTAAAATTTTTTTTTTAGCGGACATCAACGGCTCAACATCGGCGCCTCCTGAGTCAAGCTCGCAGGAGATCCCGACCGGAGATGGCGGGCCCTCAGGCAACTGGTTTATGGATATCGTGTCGGATATTATGAGTCGCTTCAAATCGCTCATAGGTTGTGAGGACCAAGGAGACCAAGAAAACTCCGGGTGAAATGGCTGCCAATAAAGGTTTTCTTGATAACGAGAAGAGAAGCACTTTGATTATGGTTCGGTTTCAAAAATGAGTGCTGATGTGTAAGTACTGAATAGAGATCATCTGGATATAATTTTCTTGCGCCTGTGAACCAAAGTGAACGTTATTCATTGCTCTTCTGTGCTCTACAACTGTCGACACTTTTTAACTAAACTTTCATCTTGGGCCATATCAGGTGGCGCCCAAGTATAGGTAAGTTCACAGTTATTTTTGATATCCCAGTGAAAGTAGATGTGCTCCGAGGTATCAATTTTATGTCATGATTTCATTAGTTGATTGACCACAGTGCGTTGCCATAGTCGGGAATTTCCGACCGAGGAGAGCGAACGCGGTACTGAGAGAGACAAAAAGCAATCTGACGGAGAACTTTGCACGGTGCAATAAGGTAATGGTAGCGGCAGGAATGAATGATATCCTCAATAGCAGCGCCGCACGAGTGCTGGGAAGATTTGCTCAGAGAGTTGATGGTGTAAAGGCAATAGCATAGCAAGTGCAGGTGATATGCACGGTGATACGCACCGTGATATGCACGGGTTCCAGAACGAACGTCCGCGGAAAAAATTTCCGTGAGGAAAATATCCCCAAAAGAAGGGTTCCCATTCTCGAACTGGAAAAAATGCCCCCAAACGCATCATCAAACGTCAAAACCCCCTGTGATTTGAGCATCCGCGTCACATGCGGGAGAGGGGGGAGGAGGTGTTAGATCCCGAGGGCTGCGGGTACCCACCAATTTTATAATGGGCAGAAACTTTCCTGTGGCCTGATGTTGTGTACAATGCGCCATAAACTGGATACTTGTCCCCGCCGGCCCTGTGCTAAACGTAATGGCTGCTAAAGTACGTTAATATTCGACCGTTCCTCAAGAAACTTATGCCAGATGCTGCCCGAGGTATACTAGACTGCTTTCGTATATGATATAGTACGACGACAACGGCAAACACGGCAAACAGAGCAAAAACACAGTAACTTTCCGGTGAACGCCTCCCACTTATCGCCCTGCGATGTGGAGCGTCTACTGGGCCACTCTGATGGAAGAACAGTACCAACAATGCAACTTGTACGCTACAGCGATTCGACTTATTGGCTTCGAAGTGACAAACAACAGATTCCGCGCGTTCATACCTTCGATGATGCTGAGATAAACGTAATGCCTGTCGTCGAGAACCCTGAGGGGTCCCAAACCGTGAGGCGATGAGTTTCACAATCACTCTTAAAGTTTTTAGAGGACACTGCCCTTATGAAGCATTTGCCGACAGGGTAAAGTCTGTCTCAACGTATTCAATCTTTTTGTGATATTTCGTTTGGGGGCCTTTTTTCTACAGGGCGCTTGCTGAGGGGACACTTTTTCTGGGGACATTTATCCCCACACCCGTTGTGCAGAGTACCGGATGTGCTAGGAGTTTAGGACAGAAGGAAGACGTTGATAAGGACGTGGTGACTGTTAATCGGGAGATGAGTAAGTTAATCATTGAAGCAAATAAAAAACAAACGCGTAAACGTACATGCGATGCAAAACACGGCTGTGGGAATATTCTTCTCTGTGGGCTTTGGGGGCTCACCTACTTCTCGTGAACCTTCGCGAAGCAAGGAAGAACGCAGAGGACAGACAATCCTTGAATTCTTGACATTCGGGGCAGTTGAAGTTTATCTAGAGCGCTTATATGGTGCTGCCGCTTCCGGGAAGTGGTTTGTGTATGCGAAGCGAGTTTCATCAGGAACACCAATTTTTTTTTTTCCGGTTTCCTGATGGAGGGTTATCGTTGAGCAAGGACAGCTGACCTTTTCTTACCTGCGTAGCCGTTCACAATTTGCCTTGATAGCCTTATCAAGAACCGTGAGTGATCGTCACAACCAACATTTGACAGTAGGTACAGCATATAGGTGTTTCTGGAGTGAAGTCGAAATAAAATAAAAGAAGCGCATCCACCACTTTCGAGAGTCCCGACTAACGCTGTAGTACTCCCTACGCTGGTGAAAGCAGTCCACTGCGGCAATACATTTTGTGTATTCGGTAACAACCACAGGGCACTGAAGCTCCATATTAAAACCATTCTTTGCTTTCTTTCAGACAGTCACGGTGTGCGAAGGATTCTGGGCAATCGTGAGCATATTCACAGGAGATCCCCTTTTCTGTGGTCCCAGCGTCGCCTTCTTTCATCTTCTTCTTGTTGTTAAGAGTCCGCGAAAGCCTTTCCGTTGCTGCCACACAGTGGCGACCGAATAGATTCCTTCATCTACGAGGTCATGGAGCCATTCTGGCGAAGAAAAGTAGTTGTCAAGCACTACTATTTCCCCGCCGGTTTCTGCAAGTGCCTCAGTGAACTTCTTCACCACACGACTACCCAGGCCGCTGTCATCGTTCTCTTTTGTAGTATAACGGGATGACAAAACCAATATTGGCATCTTATTTTATGCCTAGTGGCAAACATCCAGTAGGGGCATCTGCGTGCACCCAGACTGAAGCCGCGCTTTATCGGCTTTAGCGGCACATAATGTTTGATGGTCTTGCTCCCCTTGAAATGAACCATTCTTTCGTCGAATAAGTAGCAGGAAATTGATTTCTAGTAGTAGGAAAATTGGCAAATTACTGACGTCATAAGTAGCAGGATCTTGTGCAGTTGGTCATGACCAGGATCATGTTTTGGCACTTAAGTTGTATTGTCATTGGTATGGAGATCCCGGAAAATTATAAAGAATCTGGATCATGGCATGATACAATCGACCGATGGTTCGGTCATGTCACTGCCGGTACACCAATAATCCTTTCATTGTCAAGCTCGTGAAAACGTATCTTGTTCATCACACCAAGAAACGCACGCTTGTCCTCCAATGTTGTGCCTTGCCGCCCTTTTATCTTTGCTTGTTCTGCTAACAAGTAGGTCTCGCGCACAAGAATTTCCACTCCTTCTCCAAACAGTGCGCCGAAAATCTGCAAAGGCATGAAGCTGTCAGGGTGCTTTGAAGGAGCTGGCGGCTGTGAGGGAGACTTCAGAATGTTTTTCTCATGCAGAAGAGACCCTATTCCCTACTCTTTGAAATCACTTTCATCTTCTGCTACACTGTCACCACTCGAGAAGGCCTCTGGCGATTTGACGCAAGGTGCAAAGCTGCCGTCTTCATCTTGTTGTTGTTGCCTTGGTGGCATTGTTTTGAGCGGGTAACAATGGTGCTTGCTCATCGACACCGTCGTCTTCTTCACTAATCGTCGAGTGATCTACGTCATCAGGAAGCGAAAAAAATATAGTTCTAAAGCCTGTTCTGCGGGCACACGTCCGGCCATTTATACGAGGGGGTACCCAAAAGAAACCGGAATTATTTTTGTTTGAACTTATTTGTTCACATTTTAAGCACAGACCTTCAATATCCTTCAAAGTATTCCCCACTTGCAATGATACGCTTGTCGAATCTTTGATTCCATTTTTCAAAACATTGTTTAAATTCATATTTTGTGATGCTTGACAGTGCCTCCGTCGTTTTTTTCTTCACCTCAGCAACATCAGTGAAACGCTTTCCATTCACCTATTTTTTCATTCTAGAAAACAAAGAAAGTAGCACGGGGCAAGGTCGGGAGAGTATGAGGGTTGAGGAATAGGGGTCATGCGATTTTTGGTCCAAAATTGTCGTAGAGACAGGGCTGTGTGAGCAGGGGCATTGCCATGATGGAAAAACCAGTCACCCGACCGCCACAAATCTGGCCGCTTCCACCGCACATTGTTGCCCAATCTTTTCGAAACATCCAAGTAGAAAGCCTGGCTAACTGTCTGACCCTGCGGAACAAATTCTCAGTGGACGACTTCTCTCACGTAGAAAAAACAAAGCAGCATTGTTTTGAGGTTTGGTTTCACCTGACGAGCTTTCTTGAGGCGAGGTGAATTTGAAGTTTTCCATTGGCATGATTATTGCTTTGATTCAGGATTCGATTCAGGAACACTTGAGTTGTCCCCGTAGCATCGTCCTTGTACGTCTTTCTTAATATTTCAAGAGTTTCCATTCAACTTTTTCCGAGAAAAAATCAGAATTTCACCGGCGCACGCTGTTCACGAAAATCAGCCATTGCAAAAACGACATTCCCACGAAACAGTCGCCACTCTAAAACTCTGCCTAAACTAGTCTGACCTCCTTCAACGACAGCACTCGGCTTACTGACTCTGGAATGTTCGTTCTATGCGCTCCTAGTGGCAAAACGCGGTACCACAGAAGCTGTGCCGACCAAAAAATTTAGTCCGGTTTCTTTTGGGTACCCCCTCGTAGGCAGAATAAATGATAAGTAACACGTTTGAAATTTCGTGAAAGGCCCGTAGGGAAATATTGTCACGTAGTTGTGACTGCAGTCCAGCGAACACAAAAACAGCGATAATGTCTTCTAAATGAAACTCTTTATTTGGGCTGCCTTGCGCCCGCAAAGAACTGAATCACTCGGCTGCGGCGTAATAAAGAGCGTGCTCGGCGGTCGTCAAACAGAATGACCGCCGCTCTCGGCCGTGCTCCCTTTAAAGCTGATAGCGAGCTTTCGAGACAAAGCTTGGAAAGTTGCTAGAACATACTGGAACAATGTAGAATTGGCTCCGCCTGGATGCGATCAATCGAGATAAATCTAGGCGCGTCTTGCGTCACAAACGAAGCGGTAAAACGGCCTGTCGGCAGCTTTGAAGCATGAACAAACAAACACAACAAAGATTCGCGGCAATATAATCTCACATAATAGGTCTGATTCATACTTTATTTTTTTCATGCGAAAGCTTGAACAAGGCTTCAAGACACAGTGGTATATTAGAGGAGACTTCAAAGTATCGACGGAATATATTTCATTCACTTTCCTGGCGGCCGATTACCCAGCGTGCGTCACTTCTACTCGTGGGCATCGATGCGCACAACACCACTCAAACAAAAAATCAAAACGCGCGAAGCTTCAGGAAACGTTTAGTGGCATCTAGCGGACTATAGAAAAAGCGATTGCTTGTCTTCTGTTTTCTTTCCAAAGCGTCACACGACATGGCGCAACATATTATAAAATAGATGCAATCCATTGGGAACCAGAGGTATTTCAAAGACGCGAGAATTATAGTCCCTGCGGGCGCTTTTGAGCCTAGATAAAGGCTTCCTAGTGGCAGATATAAACTGGGAAGTGATAGAGCCGGCGTTGGCATAGGGTTCGGATGCGATGGCATCCATTGTAGTTTAAAGATGGGGGATGAGATCGGCGGACGCCTGGCAGCCGGGCCGAGTTTTTCGTGGGGTCCACGGGGGCTCCGGGTGTAGGGGTAGGTGGAACTGAAGGAAGTGCAACAGTGGATGCCGACCCGAACAAAATTGACACTAGAATGTCCAAGAAGGAAACTACAAAACAGAAATTTAGCGCAAGGATCAGTTAAATAGACATGCAAGGGTGTAGAAAGAGAGCAAAATGCTTAGAAATAGAGCACCAGTTAAAGAACAATGAAATAGATGTGTAGTACTGTGCGAAACATGTCTCAGGAATCCAAAAGGTTCACCGTTTACTCTTGGCTACGCCTCGGAAGCGTGCAACTGAACAGCAACGGCGAAGAAGGAGCAGGTATTCCGATATATCATAAAAAGAACTGGCAAAGAACAAAATCAACTCTCAAATGACATGTCTCGGTATCAAGAACAATTACCAATAACAAGGACGTGCCTGGGGATATTTTATGTAGGGACGAGGGAAGATGCAGGCAAAAAATCAAGGATCTAGTAAAGTGCCTCCACGACGAGATAAAACAGTTTGGAGATGGTCCCGATATTATTCTTATAGAAGACATGAATGGCGACGGTGAGGGTCTGGAGAGATACACAGATTGTAATGGAAAAGAATACTAGACGACGCAAGCTAGTTATTGTAACTATGGAAACTAAACGTTAGGGACAATCCCGTGGGAATTTCAAAACAGGCAGACGACCATTGACAAGTATCTAATGTCGCAAGGAGTCCATGCAAGCTAGCACAAATGGAAATAGACGAAGAGGGGGAGCAAATTGTGGGAAGTGGTCATAAACACATCGATGGAAACCGTGATTGAAAAGAAATGCAGAAATTCAAAAAGTGAGCGCATAATTAATCGACGAGAAATTCTCTCTAATAACAGCAGGCCTTCAGGAAGCAACAGAAAAACGCCCGATGGAAAAGTGGGATTATAATGGGAAATACTCTTAAGTACAAAAATGAAACTAAAACCTCCAACGGACTGGAAAGGAAAGAGGAATCCACTAAGCTGGTGGAATGAGGAAATTAAGGAGGTCCATTGAAAAACGACAGCCTGCTTCAAGAGAACACAGGCAGGCAAAGAAGGCCCTGTTACTTGAAGAGGAGGAAAGAACGTGGGGGAGGAGAAAAGCTATTAAAAAGAAGGGGAGTTGTGCGAGCTTAATGGTGGGGTCCCCATTCCAGGGCTCCACTGGCTTGAGCTGCCCTGGGGACCTGTTGTATGGGGGTCGTGGATCCTTCAGGTTATCGCTGGTCAGCAGAATAAGCTGAATGGGAATCTTGTTCACAAAACAAACTAGAAGTACACGTGTTCATACAGGGTAAAATAAAGCAATTTACTGACTGCGGGCTGGCTGATGTTTCCGATGCAGCTAAAGTTGGGCCAAAGAAATTCTGTAGGCACATAAGCTGGCTGCTATAACTATACAGATATGTTTTACTGAAAAATAATAAACCAGTTGCAGAGGTTCTCTTTTTTATGTATTTTAAGAGCAACGTGATATAGTCGAGCCAACTTCAAAAAAGAACAGAAAAAAATTGCACACAACGATTTTAAGCGAAACCTTCTTTTGGCTTTTTTTAACCTGTGCCTATGCGTGGTAACTGACTGAAATAATAACTGACTTGGCCGTGGCATTGCATGACAATTTATGTTCTTAAAGTCAAAAGCATACGCTTTTGCAAAGCTCGCCACAAAATACATGTTCCCAAAAATATAATTAGCTCAATATTTCCAGCGTACCACTGTCTTCTTCGCATCGATCTGTTGCACCAGTACCTGCTTTAGTTGGCTGTATTACCTTGTAGGACAAAATTATAGTATCAGAACATGGCTGTGTGAATTTAAATTGTTAGTTCAACAGAAAAACTGCTTCATTAAAATGAAATGCCTACTAAACTATGCTGTTAAAAAAACACCGTACACGATATGGGCCATACAAGAAAACAAAATTGTAACTGGCTTGATCCGTGTTTGTTTTCCTCTCTGCAAATAACCCAAATACCCTACGAAATCATCAACTTCAGCCAGACTACGCCTACAGCAGTACTAAGGCTTCTCCCATATTTTTAAAATTATTCTGGACCAAAAAACTATTAACAAACATTTAATAACATTACGCGTTTTTCTGCCATTCCTTTCCGATCCCGTACCTAGAGTAGCTCATCTGAGCAACGCTTCGTGGCGCATACCTTACGGACGCACATCAGGCGGCCTTCATCTTTGTTGATATCTAAAAGTACAATTGTGGACCATGGTCGAAAGGCTGAAAGTCTGCGACCCTCCTGAAAGATAAAGAGCAGTGCCCCACTGCGTGCAGGCGCCACCTGACGAAGCCCTCCTGGTGTCCAGGCCAGTGCGGTGCAGCGATCACGGCAGCTGTAGTGCATCGTCAGGTGGCGGCCGCTTCAGCGCAGCATGGTTCGGAACATCAAGAGGGTGCCAAGGACTATTTAACCCGGCTGTACGACTCATATCATGCGTTGGGCTTTTATTTTGAGTCCCCATCGGCGAATGCGCGTGAAAGTAAAGAAATTGAGGGTTAACATTTTGCGACGCAGCAGCTGCGCTTCTGCACGCGAATTTTTAAATTTTCGCTTAGAACGCTTTCACAGCAAAGGCAGTCTTTCTATGCGTTAGCTCACCATCAGGACCATCACCAGATTGAAGTAGCAACTGACTACTGCAGGACCGTTGCGGATGCATTGAATACCTCGAGTTCCCTACCTGTTCCTCCTGTACCACAGGATTCTACGAAGAATGTTATCTGTACTCGTGAGGAACTCGATGCTGTCCTTGCACAAAGAAAGCGTTCGTCTCACCAGGGCCAGATGGCATGGCATATGCCATGATCTGTCAGTTTTGCCATGAAACCTTTACAACCATTCATAGCAAGACGGTTTTGTTCCACGCCACTGGAAATGCAGTAACCTGATACCACCACTAAAACGAGGGATACCCACGCACAACCTCTCATCATTCGGGCCAATAGCCTTGGCCAGTTGCATGGGAAAAATTATGAAAAGGATGATTCTGACACGACCTGCATGGTACCTTACGCACTATAAAGTGCACCCTGATGCCATGGCAGGTTTCCGGCGGGGTCGCTTCTCTGTATGCAACGACACTGGACATGTGTCCACTGTTCAGCAACAGAAACGCCAGAAGCGCGTGCCCGTAGCAATTTTCTTAATTTAAAAGGTGGTTACAATAACGTAACACACGAAGCCGCGTATTCATGCGTTTGAGGCTGTTGGAATCGATGGTAGGAGGTCGGTTTGTGGGACAAAAGGTTATTTTCTATAAAGTCTGAAGATTACCTGACGCCTATGCATTATACCTACCGGGGCTTGCCCCAGCGCGGAGTGCTCAGCCCTACTTTGTTTAATCTGATACTCTTAGCCCTCCCAAAGAACCTACCTATTACCATGCATTTCTCAAGGTATGCTCTGGGCTTCCTCTCTGATGCGTCGCCAGGTGCGTGCAAGACGCCAGCGGGCAGCAACCATAACTTCCTCCTATCTCCGAGAGCAAGGTCTCAGCTTTCCAGCCAAGGGCGCTTTAGTGGCATTTGTGCGCAAATGCATGACTCTGTGTCCACTCACTATCGACGACCATATACCATCGCCTATTGTACCTCTCATCATTTCTTAGGCATTGTCATAGACCGAAATATATCACGGAGCCCGCATTGAGCCTTTTTAAGGGCACATGGTAAGCTCCATACTTCCCATGCATATTCGACCACGTCTATGAAACGCAGTAAAAAAAAATGCACGAAAAAACGTGCGGACGTGTCAAGATTCTCTTGGCTAAAACAGAAAAGAACTCTAGAATAGTTACCAGATCGTTGTTTCGATGTAGCTTTTTGCAGACAAGCTTTGGAATCTGCTGGTGGATTTTTTTTGTTGTAAAATTGAGCGGAGGGTATCTGAAAAGGGAATATCGTCGCTGAGTACTTGGTTTTGGAAGAAGTGCTTATCAGGCTGAAATATGGATTTCTAACAAAGGTGCCGCCACAACACATGTGCGGAAAGGTAAAAACTTCTCAAATTGCACATAAAAACAATTTTTTTTTTTAATTTTTCTTACCCTGTGCCCTTAAACAAAAAGGTAATCTCTATAGCTCACGTACTCAGATTTCTTGGCGGAAAATCATGGGGCTCGTCGGTTCAGTAAACGCTGCAGCTGTACAGAGCAATCTAGGGATTTTTGCGGTATAGTAAGTGCGTTCTTTCGAACACATTCAAGATGAATTTGCGTGCTCCCCGGGCTGTACAAAGTCAGGCTCTTAGAAAATGCCTAGGTCTCCCTTGAAGCGCATCAACAGTTGGAACCATTGCGATCTCTAAGGACTACCTCCTTTCGACCTATATAACCCTTGACACCCTGGGGGCCCACATACGACATCTAACAAGGATGCCCCAGCATCACCCTGTGTCAGTGGTGGTACAAGGCCACACGGGGTATTTTCAGTGTAACAGCAGCACCTCAGTCGTCCATTCTATCGCAGTTCACCCAGGCGGCATGGCCTTCGTCTGCGCTATGGTGTCTGCTGGAGTCATGTGTGCGCACTCTGCCTACTCCACGCCGAATGTAATGACCGCGCTCATGTATATACGCTGATGGCTAGGTGAGATCTACAAGTCTAGCCTGCACCGTCTTCATTCCTGCAATGCAGCCCAGTATTAACCAGCTAACGTCTCATCCGACAACCTCACCGGGTGAGAATTGGCCGCTCTTCGTGCGGCTGTGAAGTACATCGGCGCGCAAACACACCACAATTGGGCTGTGTTCTGCGATTCAAAAGCTGCCCTACAATGCCTTAATTCTGCTTTACGTCATGGCAATAACGAGCAACTGGTAGCCAAGATCAGACATCTTCCACAGCAGGCACTGGATGAGGGTCATGATAATATCTTCAAGTGTCTACCGGGACGCTGTGGCATTGTCGGAAACGACGCAGCTGTCGCGGCAGCTCGGTCGGCTCATTGCAGTACCACCACTGTCAGGATGCCCCTAACAAGAGCCGACGCAGCAAGACATCTGCGAGTGCTTGGCCGATATGAGATTTTAGCGAGTTGATCATCCCAGGAAAATCGGCATGACGTTTATCGCCTCGGCCTCTTACCTCAACCCAGTCCTCCTTTAGACCTCACCCACTGCGATGCTACACTGTTGCGTCGCTTGTGGCTGGGAGTGGCGCTTACAAATGCCTCCTCCCATTTAATCGCAATGACACACTGTCCTGCGAGTGAGCGCCGCGGATGCGTTAAGGCTATTGAGCGCCTGCTTTGTCACTGCCCTCGGTATGAGCGTGATCGTGTTGTCCTGGCTGCAACGCTCTGCCCCATAAATCCTCGTGTGCTTACAGAAGGCAAGATTTTGGAGCCTTGGGCTAAACCTTCATCGCAGAGGATTGCTGGGAAAGCACTTTCATCGTCTTCATCAGCCTGACTACGCCCACTTAGGGCAAAGGCTTCTCCCATGTCTCTCCAATTAACCTTTTCCTTTGACAGTTGCGGCCTCCTTATCGCCGCGAACTTAATCTCATCCGCCCATCTAACTTTCTGCTGCCCCCTGTTACGCTTGCCGTCTCCTGGAATACACTCCCTTAGACTTACGGACCGGCGGTTATCTATTCAGTACAAAAATATTCGCTTGCAGAGAAGGGGCTGTAACATCACAACCAAGGTCCTTGAAAGTTATCCGCTCCTTCCTGGGTTTTTGATTCATTTGCTTATTTATTTACGACTGCTGTAAATAGTTAAAATTTCTAACGCAGATATATGAGCTCCTGACGCAGCTGTTTCAAAACACAGAGAATTTAATTTTTAGGTTAGGAAGAGTAATAGCAGGTTTAAAAAAAATTACTCTCATCTCCTAGTAAAACATCAGTTGCCCTACAATACATGTTTCGTTGCCCTCATAATGACCCAGCTACAGATGCATGCGAAAGTAAACAGAGAGCGACCTGTTTAGGAATAATCTCTGCACACATCATCCTTAGTTGTCTAACAGCTCTTGGATTAAGTGAGAGCAAGAAATACCGGTCTGAGCGCGTTTCCTCTGCTCTTCACTTCTTTCCACTCCAGCACATGACACCTCAAAAACTTAGTTCCTTCCCAAACAGTCAAAACGCAAATAGCAATGTATTTGCGCCACGCATGTTTTATCACAGCTCGAAGAAAAGAACTTGTGTCGACGAAGGTTATTTTAGCTGGAATTTACACCAGCAAACGTTTGCGTTACGCGGGATAGTACGAGATGCAGCTCGACTCTAGCACAGCGCATTCTGTGCTATATTTGATAATCGGCAAGTGCTTCAATGTTGTCCCGACAGTGACAGCAGTAATTTCTACATATACCCCAGTGACCAGCAGGATTAGCAGGAGCGGCTGGAAAAAATGTGGGATAGATGCTTGAAGAATAACCGTCTACTGCGGCGCCGACGCCGACATTGCGAAGCCCTTCGTGCAACTCTAGCTAAAGGCATCTTGCACTGTTTGGATTAGATAGCGCTTTTTGCCGAACTTCACATGTGTACAAGATTGGCACCACGAGCTACTGTCAGGGGAGGATCGGAAAGGTGCTTCAAGTTCGGCGGCGTCGTGTGGCAGAACAACTATCTGGCGCGGCCGCCGATGCCTACCCCGCGAAGCAAGAACTTCATGCAAGACGAGTCGAACGTAATGCAGCGTGTGCCGTAGACTAGCCTTTCGTCGGACTTTGCGCATGTACAAGACTGACATTGCAAGATACTCTGTGTTGTTCTGTTCGTAGTGAGCTGCACAGTGATTACCATGACTCGCTCAAACTTCATAGAAAACCAGCATAATAGTTTTTGCGACGTCTTTTTTTTTCTCACGGAGTGCTACGACTGAACTAGAAAAGTGTAGGCGACAGAAAGGCTTATGAATGCAGGAATATAATTTTACGGTGCCATATCGGCGCCCTTTTAGAAATCATGAACAGTTCTTTTAGTAAGCCTTATCTGGCGACAGCCAGAAAGCTAATCTCCAGTACTGTGTTTCCCGCTGTACCTTCAACGTTCGGTGGAAAAGACTCTCAGAAACACTGTGTGGTGGCTTTAAACGTAGAATATTTTTGGCGTTTTCGTTAACCATAAGAGAAACCATAAAAAAAACCATAAGAGAACCATACGGCAACCATAATAACACCATAAGAGAAAATCTTTACTGAATTGTCTGGCCTCAGTGCCAAAAATAGCCGTGAAAGAGCGAATAGCAGTTGTCGAGAGAGCATGCTGTTGAACAACGGGAGTATCGCATCGACCAAGCTTATTTGGCTATTACTGCAAGCTCAGAACTGGCAACGTACTGACTAGAATGTACAGAATGCTCAAAGACGTGTGTTATTATGACCAGCCTGATGAGAGAGCTCCATATTTTATAGATCAATATGGCAACAGCTGCGGAAAGATCAATACAGCGAGAAAAGTTACAGCGACAAAAGCCATATTTCACCAAAATCTCTTATTCACTGTAGAAGCGTAGTAGCCCATTGTTCGCCTTCCATGACCGCAAAAGTATATTATTTATGCGAAAGCATTACTAGCACCATTAGGCCAAATTCCATCGGTGGCCAGCGTTGATGTTTCCGCCGAGGTCGAGAAATGGTTCCATGAAATGACGTCATCCCGCCCTGTCTGAACGAGGCACGCTATGTGCCGATAGGTGACACATGCATTATCGGGTGACGTCAAGGCATGGAGGAAGGCTTCAAGGCATCTACTTTGCGTGCGGGCGATCCTGTTCCGGCTCCGATTCATGGGGTAGGCCGGCACTATAGGAATTAAAGCGGCGCGCGCATATAGAAATCGTCTGCTGGATCCCCCTGAGTCAGAGCCAAGATCGGATCGGCCGCGCACAAAGCACTCTTTCGAAGTGGTCTCTTATCTATGCAGCACATTTAGCATTGAAGGGTCATGACGCTGCTCTACTCAGACGCGACGCCGTCTGCTCCTGCTGTAGCGCGCTTGGCCTTCACTAGACTATCTGCACATTTCTAAGTTGCGAACGTGTGCCGATCTTCGTGCACAACAAACCACGCACAAAAACCATCTTGCAGATAGAAATTGAGTGGAAAAACTTGGCCGTGCAAAAATAATCCTTCATTCACATAAGTAAGTAGTCTTAAGTGCCTCGACTGATATTTTTTGAAAGGAATATCGGTGTATATTCAGCCTGATGACGAGTAGAACAGCATTTGCTTTAAGCATCGTTATTTTTTCATGGCAGCTCTTTGCACAAAGGACTGCCATCACATATAGATATAAACATAGGCGCTCAATAAGATGTAAAAAAAGAGCTCAGCCATTTCATGCGCAGTTTCATGCCCTTTTTAAGTGGATGACGCAAAAGCAATAATGGGTTCCTTCAGCAGCTTGTGGTCCTTTTGTCATACCGATTCACAAACATGGAAACTGTTTTTTTTTACCATCACATAATGATTAACGTACAAAACGCGTAAGAAAAAGAAAAATTCTGAAATGAAAAGAAAGCAAACTAAGCAGTCCACTCATCTGAGATTCCATAGTCTTAGCATATGTGAAATATTCTTCTGCAATTTCTTTTCGCGCAGGCTTTATATTTGTACCTCAAATTTGTGTACATATTTGTCAAGATTTTGCTTTTCTTTTAATTTTCTGAAAGTTACGGTGGGATAGCATGAGATACCTCCTGCGCAAGTAACAAATCTCTGTCCCTAGGTCCTGCATGCAATCGGCCGTTCTCTTTTACACTTATAGGTTACGGGGAGACCTCATACCACTTCTGGCGTAAGGGTGCAGCCTCCTGCCACAGTGTGCAGTTGGCTTAAAGCATAATGGACATTTGGCAGAATCCGGAATTTCCTCTAAAAGTGTCGACATCGATGACGCCGGATTCGCTGAAGAATGGGACCCTTAACGGTATCGGGTTAATAATACAAGAAGCTTGCCTGTGGAAATTGGACGATGGGAGGCCAGCAGGTAACGTATTTAAATATTTGGGCAGGAAGCTAGTTGACTCATAGCCCTACACTAGTATTCAGATTTTCATGCAATGTAACAAAGCGTTCAGCGTCTCAAACCGAATGCCTATTGGTGAAAGACTTAAAATTTCCAGTAAGGCTTCATAAGGCGTAAAATTTCAGTCCTCTGGACGTATTTAAAACAGGCCATGCCATCCGTGTGATCGATGCTGCAGTGTGCCGAAAACAACGTCATTAGAAGAAAAGCGCTGAGCGTGTAGAACACATCCGCTCTGTAAGCTTTCCAGCGACTTTTTATTACCTGCCAGACTCTGGAATGAAATCATCGTTTTTGAACATGTGCACTTACTAACGAGCGTAGACCCGCAACAGGAAAAGGGCAAGAGGTGCGGCTCACCGGCGTTGACGCAATATCCGCTGCGATAATTTTCGAGCGATTTCAGGTACCATTGACCCTTTTACAAATTACCGGCGTTGTTTGTGTGAAGGCCAGGAGTGGGGAGCGGAAATCTCAAGGACAACCCCCCTATTATCCAGAGCCTCATCACATCCTCCTGGCTAGCGCCTGGTCCAGACACAACCCGACACCCTCGACCTTCCCCAGCCACCCTACCCCCGCTACATCCATCCTAGAGAAGTGTCTCATCACTACCCAACTCCGCCCACCTTCACCCTGCACAAAAACTCTCTGGCGCGTGTCAATCCTCAGCTCTGTTTAACTGGCTTCATTTAAGAAAAAAACATCTAAGATATCATCACAGGTGAATCGTACTGCTATCACTCCTTTGTCCAATCAGGATTAACCCATTCACTTCCACTGTTCGGTCCGCGAGGACAGAGCATGGCCTGTATTTTGAAAGGATTGGCAATAACCCGGACTGTAATGTCCGGATGGGAGACAGTCTTATTTTGCTCAGCGCTTAACACGTATCCGTATCGAGAGTCAGTCAAATATTTCTTGCTTGTAAGAAACCTCGAAGTATTCCGGTGTGTGAAGTGCGAAGTGGCGCTTGCAGCACTCCCTACAACGCTCCATAAGTTTTCATAGGCTTTCAACTCTAAATGTTGAGTAATTATTTCAGCTATGCCGTCACTCAGAGATAATTTGGCCATCAAAAAGCTGTCAGTGACAAACCTCGAGACGCATATGAAATGCAGCTAGAGCTCGTTTCCAATGCTCTTGTATCAGGCAACAAAGACACGTTAACGACCTATTCGGCTAGATGAACATTCCTCTTAGAGCACCGCATTTTTGTTTTTTGTACATTACATGCCTAATGTAAACAGCCAAATAGACAACATCGACGAATACTTCCTTGCAAGCTTTCGGATTTACAAGCCGGGGCTGAAGCTAGGTCCGAAGTGGCATGCTCAGAGTCGGAATGCGAATACTCATTTTGTGGGTCAAATCGCGTGCAAGTCTCATTTATTTAAAAGGCTTAAGATGAGGAAACAAAAACACATAAAAGGAAAGGGTTGAAGGTGGTTATGGAAGCCGGTAGCGCGTCTTGTATGAGGGAAAGAAAAGTTGGCGAAGTGCACTACCCTTGACTTAGGCCCGGACGGGCGTAGTGCTGTCCAATCATGTTCTACGACATAGGAAGCCCGTTTCATTCGCTTCATCCATCTTTCTTTATCTCTCCTCAGGGCCGCCTCCTTTCCTCTACACGCCCTACGTGCACAACTTTCTCGTATGCGTCTAGTGACCCAGGGATCTCGCCTATATGCTCAGAAGCATCTAAAGCGGTACTAAAAATTTACGTTGTACATTTGTCCTCCCTCCTCCACAGAGCCTCGTAACAAGTGAACTACGAAATCACGCAAGCGTTCAAAGCTAGTTGTCAACCTTGTCCAGGAGCGCTCAGGTCTAGAGAGATTCTGACAAAAAAATCAAATCATTGGCCTGTATTGAATGTCGTTGAATGTCGAATGCCACTTTCAGTGAAAAAGGGGAGTCTTTGTGCTTTGTCAGACAATTTTCAGGATACGGATCCTAACCACTAGGCATCTGTCCGATTAAATTCACAGCGGTGGTGACGGATTTCGTCCGGTTGTAGACGCTCCTACTTCGAGTCGAGTGGCGAACAATTTTAATAATGCAGCTTTCTAAACAATAAATGCCTCTTTTGTGCCACGCGGACATCAATGAACAATACCATTCATTAAATAAAAATGATGGCACTTTTACCTTAATGTTTCCAAACTGCCCTTATACTTATATATCTCCTTCAGTCATTTTGCAGTGTTTTGACGTGGCCGAGAAACCAACCTTACGTATGAAGGACACCTCTTACGGCACTTGATTACCTCGGAAAGGAAGGCTTTTTATGGTAGCTCTGGGTATAGCTTCAGTGCTTACTTATCTTTTTTTTTTGATACCTCAAAGGCCCCTGGTATGGGGCATTACATGAGGGATCGTATACACTATGGCGGATCTCGACAGCGGATGTGGAGTATTTGATTTTGTGACCAGCGATGAGGCATCATACGTGTGTGGATGGATGAAATTGCAACCGCGAGTGATCATAGATTCTAAAAGCTCCTGTACTGCATGGTGACATGGTGCCTGACAACGAACGCGCACCGGAGCGCACTAACTCCGCTATTGAACAGCGAGAGGCATAAGGAGGAAGTACTTTACGCCCAATTCAGCTCGACCCCCCCCCCTTCCCCCCCGTAGGCATACACAACAATCACAAACAAGAAGAGCAAGCTGCATCGAAGTGCAAAAACCACAACTCTAAAGGTCGTTGATATAAGCCCAGGAATATGCATAGCTTGTACGGATGCATATGCATCCGCCATGAAAAGGGCCGAAGAACGGCTACTGCAATCCCTACTCATTCTGAGTTAACCACACATCAGGAATACGTCCCCGCCCATGCGGCCTCGCTCGCGATGGAGCTCTACGCTTTCAATGATGCAATGAAATCTATAAAAACATACCACCTTTAGGACAAGCCGATATGTGCACGGACTCCCTAGCGGCTAATAAACAGCTTAAAAGAGTTACATAAACATTAAGCATCACTCAGGAGATACAGGCTCTCAATATTAAAATAAAGAAACGTCTCCTGATCATTGGACACAAGAATATGGAGCGTTCACAATACGAACGCAGACATCCTTAAACAACAAACCCTAAATACGAATGCCTCGCCCGCTATCCTTCCTTTCGACCTCTGCATCGCTCTGCTCTTCTTGTCGACCTCTACAAGAAGTATGTGCTTGCCTTGATTCCCCGTGAGCTTCCCCCTCCCCCCTTGCCATAACTTAACAAGATTATAGGCGGTAATCCCTACTATGAAAAAGTCTGGGGCTGCTCTTACCCCGTCGATGACATGTCAATGGGGCTCTGAAGACGATGCAGAGCTCAGCACACGTCCCAAGTGTTCGATGCTGGCCGCTGAGTTGGATCTTCACCTTTTGTGCACTGGTTCAGGAAGACGGGGCTCAAAAAGAAGACGATTGCTGCAAGTTGGACTTGCGGCTGTAAACAAGGAACACCTGTCCTTAGGGTTAACGGACAACGCTAAGTGCAGGAGCCTGCTAAGGTTTCGTGAAGAGAAAATGCTCCCAAATCTACTTTAGCTTATTGTTAGCCTCTTCTTATGCCCCAGGGAAGCCTTCGAGTGAGAAAAAAGTCATTTCAGGCAAATCACATCGCGCCCCGCTGGACAAAAATGTATTACCGCAAAGATCTAGCTTCGAACAAATTTTGTTGGAAAGCAAAAATTGAGAATACGACCCACCGTACAGTGATGCCGATGAGGATATACTCTGGACAACCATGCGGACACAACTCTTATGGCCGATAATTTTCAGCTGATTTATGGTTCCTATGCTGCGATGAAGAAACCACCTGACGTGAACTATCGGTTCGCCGCTGTTGCGCCTCTTGTTTTTGCTATCGTGGTGCTCAGACATTGCAGGTGCCGCGCTTCATACCGTTTGCCCGTGGTTATTCATCAATATCTGAGACCACTAGGGCAGGTTTCGTGCGGGCAAAATGCACGTAAGCATAGCGAAAAATTTCTGCATATGCGGATATTTGTCGTATGCTGTCGGCTTTGTCTTCGTAGAAGACCATCATTTGTTCTTTATGCAATAATTCCACGAGCGGCGGTTGTCAAGCCCACCATATGCATAAGGACTGAATCATGTGTACAACCTACTGGAAAGCCAACAATCATGCAAGCAAATATCGCACCGTTATTTAGGTGCTAGTTGACTTCGCTATTTTTTGCGCCAACATTTAGCTCTCAGCCTTCTGTCGCCGCCATGTACACTGCGAAATGACATAACGGCCTTGAACTTTTGTTTTTTCCAGCTACGAGTCGCAGCCCGCTGCAGACTAGGTCTGCCTCAACAGCAAAATAGACCAGTGCCCCCATTTCCTGTCAGTTTAAAGGAATATGCCGTTGTTCATTGTCGTATAAATTTATTTTTTGGCCATAAGCCTGAAGCAAACACATGCTCTGTTTGCCTTCTTTGCGGTTAATCTGCGCTCAAAAATAGGTTTTCTTAAATTTAAGGGGAAAATATTCTTCAGTTTTCGTGGAAAAACAGTTTATACGTGGAATACGTTGGTTTTGCGATTTCGCAGTCTCGAAAATTCAGTGCTTCGCGCAAAGTTAAATAAATTTTTTTTGGAACCTGAATCTTTTTTTTTCAATAATTATATCAAAACTTTTCTGTTGGAAACAGGACAAAAAGTTTTATGACTAATGCAATCCTGCAGAATAATAATACCAGACATAGATAACATGGTGATGCACTCAAAGAAGCGCACCGATCAGGACAGTAGCTATCAGTTAGTATTGTCATCTCCGTTATAAAAGAAAAACACAGTATAGGTATGTGGAATTTAATTTTTGACATTCACTTTTAACTGGAAAAGATCTGTATGTCTGGGATACATGCAGCAGCTTCCTGGCTGTTTAGTACTAGTTAGTGCATGCGACAGGAGAAAAATATAAATTTGCTGTGACTAGGAACGCGGTGAGATAACGCTGTACTGGGATTTTAGTTCCATGGCTCTGTCGTTGTGAGTTTTTAGGCAATGATGCGTAACCTCAAGCACGCAGTTGCAGAAGGGGAGGCTCCTCATCCTAGCTACGTGCTGTCGGCTAGCCTATATTTTGTCTACTCAGGCTGACCATCTGGTTGGTAAGGTAGGGTGCCCCCGTCATGTAAGTACGTTAACATTGCGAACCACAACCACTTTCATAGCGAAGCTATGTATAACCAGCACAGAAATTTTATATTATGGCTTCGGCGAAAATTAAGCAGCAGTTCCATCGATGCTTTCAGCGCTCAGACCATACGACATGGGCTTCCTTGCATCTTTATCTCACGACCCGATCATGTAATTCCATCATTTTTACATCTTATTAAGACTGTTCAACTTCCTTCTGCAATTAGATAAGTGTTTATAGCACGTTTTGAGTTAATTGGTTCTAGAAGTCAGCAACTAAACCACACATGGATATCATAATTTCAACGAAAAAAAAGAATTCGTAGATATTTAATACTGGGGAAAAAAATATTACGTGCCTTAAAAAGTACTGAAAAATGAAACCGAATTTTAACAAACTAAATGCCCAATTGATCAACCAAATTGATCAACAACGGTACAGAACGACTGACAGTTGTCGTCAGGTTTTTGCGCTCAACGGGGAGTTTAATTTTTTTGTGCTGAGAATGACATCATTTCTGTCAAGCTAGCACTTACTGAGGACGTGGTCGGCAGTAGCTTGGCGACATTCAGCGGACATTCAGCGCCTATTAAAATCGTCTCTCGCATATATGCGGCAAGCCGAGTATGCGATTAAAGCGGGCGCTCCGTCCCGCAGCACTGCCCGCTCATCGTTGTCTTCTACGTTGCACTAATCCGGAGGCCCTTATTCGAGTAAAATCGTTTTTTTATGTGTCCGCTAAAGAAACACAAAAGATGGAACCAATCATCATGTGTGCACCTGAGTTCAGTCATTAAGACATGAGTAAAAACAGTCTTTGCCCGTGCCCGTGCTTTCGCACTGAATCGAATGTTGTAACATTCTCTCTCATTTTTTTTAAATAGCCTTCATTTTTCCGGCTTTAACGGTCTTTTCGATGCATTTTGAAGTACCACAAAAACGAAGTGCCACTAAATCGTATCGCGCACAGTAGGCCAAAATTTTCAAAAAGGCGCTGCGCAGGATCAAAAAGCTGTCAAGGTTTAAGATGAGTGTTTTAGAAACCTGATCCCAATCAAAAATCTATTAAATACCGATCAAGTACGCCAAAAAACTGACTTGCGTGTTCTAACTCGAATGCAGAACAAGCATACCAAGAAGCAGGCTTATTCACAGTTAATTAAAAATGCTTACAAGCAAAAATCATATTTCCGAAGTATTTTTGAAGTCGTGCCACTATGTTTACTAGAATACAACCACAAGCACCAAGTTTGGTGTGGAGGTCGTGATTATTCTCTGTATAACGGAGAATGTCAGGTAATGATAATTATAAAAATATGATCCTCATTACCAATTATGCTTTACAGTTGACAATTTTATTTCAATAACTTAATACTTATGAAGTATTGCCGGGTGCAAAAGGTCGTTCCGGAAAATTTCAGAAAAGATTGGTACGAAGAGTTTTTTAAATCCAGATCAAATTCGGTGATTTCTCCAATTCTTCAAGTTCCGCAAGTTTTCGACTACAGTTACAAAATCCTTAGTGCCTACAAGCATGAATTTTTCCTGGCGGCAGTAGCAAAGATTACTCGATGGTAAAAATTATGTCACCCTTAGGTTGTTTATGTTTCTTGTCTCATTACCGCCCAAAAGAGTGCTTTTCATTGCAAACACAACTTTGTCAGTTACATTTGAGATATCTATGTTGTAGAAATCCAAGAGCGAAGAACATTTTGCACTGTGTACAAAGGAAGACTTTGCGTGTAACTGCTTAAATAATATACACGTTCCACAGAACAATAATATACTGTTGCGGCTATCGAAACCCTTGGTTTTGAAAAATCCCAAAAACGGCGTTTTTCGCCTCTGGTGATATAACCTTTTTTTTTTCCTAAGCACGCTTCAGTGCTCTTGCAAAACTGAGTTTCATTTTTTTCTGTAGAAATCTCTGCCCATGAATTAATGAAATCAATCTAAAAGAATAATTTTTAAGGAAACATTCATTACTATCCTTAAATAATATAACCAGTTTTGATCTTGACGTTTAAAATTCCAACCTTTTTAAACGCCAGTGACAGCACTGCGAAGCACCATGAAGACGACCGACTCCCGCGACGTACTTCTTAGATCACTGTTTCAACATAGTCATTTCTCTGTGGCACGCTGCACCCATATGTTCCTAAGCTGAAAGAAATAGAGAGTTCGTCATAGCACACACGGGATCCTCAAGTTTTGAGTGCTTAGGTAGGAGCTTTTTTTTGGGCGTTGGCCGTGACATTTCTTAATAAATGTTAATTCTTATTTAGTTGGCGCTTTTTGCTCGCACGTAGGCAACCCCACTGACTCCGCCAGAATGGCGGCGATGGCCAGGCGTGAATCATAGGTGGAATGGGCTTTATTACAGGTTGCATGAATGCCTCAAGCCTGCCTATCGAGTCGTCGCTCGAAACGTTTGATGCGCACCACAGGACATTGCAACGGAAGTTTGAAACACCTGCCGCAACAATGCTTTGTACCTAAGGCAGAAGTTAATGGTTGCTTTTTGTTCGTTCACCGCAGGCTATGCAACACGTGGTCGCAATTAATGGCATGATGCGTAGCTGCAATAACTGTGTACTCTATGCGCCGTTTTGTCGGCTGAAAGATTCAGCTCGGCAAAAATAACAAGAAGCGATGCTTTCATGTGATGCCTCCTCCGGGCAAAATATCAAGGTCTTATTTATGGAGGACGAAAACAAACATAAACGAAAGAGCAAATTGGATGGTGTATATATAGATCGCATATTGAGGCGTCGTGCGAAAGAGGCAGGGCTCTTGGAGAAGCGTGCTACGCACATCTTGCACCACCAGTGCCACAATTATAATAGCGGGAAACGTGCAATTTCGGTAAGTGCGAGTGCTTTGCGTTCAACAATCTAGCTTATGTGGCAGAAGTGCTTTCGAATTCATGCAGGAAAAATATGTGATATTTTATTAAACATGGTTTTCGTAGAATTACGCCCGAGATTTAAAAAGAGATAAATGTAGGCTGCTAAACGGATATAAAATCTCATGGTCCAAAACTTCAAAATTTCCATGCAATGCATAGAAACCTCTGCATTAAATTCTCAGCTAAAAAGATTCATTCCGAAGAAGAAATTGAATCTATTCATTTTTGTCACCGGGGAACGAGCTTTTCCTTTAGAAATGGCCCCCCAGGTAAGAATCTTCCATTATAAATGTAGGAATTTAGTGGTACCAAACATTATTTGTCCAAATTGGGACAGTGTACCCGTCAAGAAAGGCCGCGCTCAACCATTTTTTCTCGCTTGCTCTAGCCTCATTTTATACCTGTAAGAATTGAGGAAGTTAGAAGAAACACATTATGGCAAAAGAAATCTCTTTTTGAGCCTTTTTTTGTAGAGAAATAGATAAGATATTCACCATATACTGATGCCACCTGCGCTGTTAGCGTGCCCCCCATCATCAATATCAGATATTATCATGAACACACAGAAAACGCTCTTTGTGGTAATTCATATCAGATATTCTTGCCTTGGAAAACAAACTCATAGCAGTGTCAAAACAGGAAACCACTTGTCAGTCCGAAGAGTTGTTGGCGCTAACAAACATTGTTTTTTGCAGAAAGAAATACCATGCACCTCAAAATTCTTCTCATCCTGCTTGCAGTGACTACCACCTATTGCGGTTAGTAAGGATCCTTCTAAATCATACACATCTTCGTGTCACTTCCAAGAAGGCTACCTTAACCACTCATTCTCAGATTGAAAAGCTACGTACTTGGTCTTTATGAAGAAACTTCCAAAGTTCTTCACTCAATATTTAAATTCCATTCATAAGTCATAAGTATCAAAGAGAAATGTTCCAAGGATAGCAGAGAATATTGAGGCGAAAGGAGTTAAGAACAAATTTTCCTCCTAGTTAGAAGCGGGCGATGGGGAGCGGTTGGTGAAGATTGATTGTGCAAGACGATTAACACAGTTATTCTTGAAACCGCGCAACGGACAAGGCAAGATAAATGCACACATCATTGCTTGCCCCGTATTCTCTATTGCCCCTTTATTCGCATTGCTTCAGGGATGGAGCTTAAACAAATCGTAAACTTCATACGCTTGTGCACTTCGTAGTTTTCTCTAAGCGCTGCCTTATTTTTACAATGTGCTCAAGTCTGTTGTTAATGAAGAAAAGGAAGCGTGGAGACACTGGACAAACTAACTGCACCTTCAAATGTCGCCGTGCCTTTCTTTAATGGTTAGAAATCTAAATCTAAAACACGGTTAGACAACCTAAAAAAGAAAATAATCACACGCGTAGCAAAGGACGGCGATTCGAACAGCTCTGTCCCGTTGTGGTCAAGAAGTGGTAGCACGTTGTTGATGAGTGGTGGCTTCTTTAAAAATCAATAAAGTGCTCAATATTGCGCCTCGTCTTGGCCCGAACCACCTATTAACCCTACTCCCATGTCGCCCAATTAGAAATATAACTCGAGCAGTTCAGGAAGGATGGAAATATTTCTAGTAAAGACCGACAGTGCAATGTTTAACAAAGAAGCAAGGTAGTGGTCTAATTTCCTCTCGTTGTGTTCCCACCATCAGCGACTCTGAAGCTCTTTACGAAAATAAGAAGAGATTCAGGATCATACATAACATTAGGGATATGTGAAAACTTAGCGTTGTATGAAAATGTTCTTTGTTGGTGCGGTTGTATTCCACATTTCCAGCTTTAGCCAAGTTTTTTTTAACAACTGGCTTCGGTAATAAGCTGCGAATTGTTAAGCTGCAGACTGCATTAAAGCGCAAAACTGGCTGAAAAATTTGCACCAATGCGTTAATTGCTCTTCTTTACCAGCGCTAAAAGTAAGCAGTCGAAATACAAAAGCAAAAACTTATACCTGTCTCCTTTTTAAGGCTGCTAAAAGGCCACGTATACGGTAGCTTGTTACAAAGATTACAGCCAGCAGATATTCAATGGCAAAAAGGGTGAAAATTTGGGCGAGTTAGTACAAATTCATGTTATGGATAAGTTAACAAAACTTCTCGTGTTATCGAGGCTCCACAATTAATTTTTGCCCGAATCTTGTAAGCATGAACTGGACTGCGCAGGTAGTAGGTTGTTGTGCTATTTTGCTTTTTTTCTCTTTTTTATATATTGCGACTCCCAATAAATTTTTGTTACTTGATAGTGAGCACCTGTTTTCTCTTTCTATGTCTCCGTCCCCGTCCTTTGGTGTCTCAATAACATGAATGAGTTCATCAAGGGAATCCGTATTTTCTGCTTTCACTCTATTCCTGTCACCGAAATTTAAAAAAAAGTCAATCACTTTGTACTAAGCAGTTAAATTTACAGAATGAAAAAAGTACCGTTTACTAGGCTATGCGACTCTCAGCTACACTCATTTGGTTTTGCTCGCCTAGGACATCCCGTCTTGTTTTAAATCTTGGTTACCTTAGCTGTCACTTGCGGTGTATGCCGCGAGTGCCAGCAACGAGTTTTTCGTTGCCTGAAGTTTGCAGGTCACACATCGACCATATGACTTATACCATATGACCATATGACTCCTTTAACACTTCTTTTCTTGAGTTTTAAATTTCGGACTGGCGAGCATTTGCCCACGTTGTGTGGATGGCATGAACTACTAGAGGTTCTAGTGGCTGCTTGGAAGGGCGTTTATCAGTTTCCAACATTTATTTTGAAAATTAGAGCTGTTTATGTGTATTTCTGCAGCTTTATTGTACATGTCTTGCAGAACGCAGATATTTTGTTATAATTGTTTTCCCCTTTTTCTTACCTGCATTATGCCCCCAAGTATAGGCAGTGCAGCTCTAACTGATAGGCCTTCATAAAAAGTAAAGTAATTTTTCTTTATTTTAACCTCGTTTGAAATGCAGAACGTTATGTACAAGGCGTATGCATAAGTGAGCCAAGCCAAATGTTTTAATCTTTCTTCGGGGCTAATCAGGTAGCCATATTTAAACGCTGTCACATAATTTTGCCAATTTTCAGCGGACACCAACAAATCCAGCGGGGGTGCGGCTGGCTCTACTTCGTCGGAGCCCAAAGCTATGAGTAGCGACGAATTCTGGACCTGCGTCAAAAACATCGTGACTTTGGGATGGAGTAAACTCCAGACATACATGGGCTGGTCGAAGCAATGAGACAAGTTATATTTCTACTGAAATCAGTCAACATAAAGTGAATATTTTGTGAATTTATAAACGTTACTGTTTTGAGACTTGCTTTTGTTTCTGTACCTTTTCCTTTTTGCAAATTATGAAGACCATGGTAATCTTTTTGTTATTGTCTGTAAGAACAGCGGTACAGCCGTAATAAATGTCTGTCAAATGTTATGTGCCGTACCTTTCGTTCAACTTCGTGTCCAGCGTATAGTGAAGCTGGGCAATAGTCACGTTCCTTGTCTCCCACCAAGTTTCCCGAGCGTTTTTTTTTTTGTCGTACCGCTGCACCTAAATATTTGTTACTTTCAACTCACGATAGCAAGTGATCAATAATACAAACAAGAAAATTCAGGAGTTTATGGGCCGTCTTTCCCATTCGGCAGTCTTTTTATTATTGGAAATTAATTCTCTGCAGTTAGGAAAACTAGAATCATGAACAATGTTTACCCATAATGTATGCTTGTTCTCCACTGTTTATGAAGTTTGCGGTATATCCTCAAATAATTGCTATTCGTGACATTTATTTTGCTCTAAGATTACGTCAGACGGAGTTGATATTACTTGTGTTTAAGAATTCAACAGCTTCCTTAAAGGATTCCATGTGAGCGCGTCGTACCATTAGCGCAGTTCTTATCGGTAGCACAGGTAACCTTAGGAGACCTCTTTTCATGAGTTCCATTTGTCTTCCTGAGTCCCGCTGGGGATATTGCTTGCCGCTTTCACCGTGTCGCAAAATGAATGCTTAGCATGCCCAAAGTCATTTATATGTTAGTCGTAAAGCGCGCCGCGTTACTCCTGCTCCGTAAACTTAATGCTCGAAAAGTAGTTCAAACACTTACCTCAAAAACGTAGCACGAACACATAGACACAACCTTACGGTTTATCAAGCCATTTCGTTCCGGACACCACATTACCCACTTTAATCCACTGACATTGATTAATTGACATTGATTCAATCCACTGACAAGGATTAGAATCTGTGGCTCCATATGGCGTTGCTCAAGATCGTCCCAAAGAGCGCCTAAGCCTTTTGGCAGTTGACACCCGCGCAGCGTACATTAGTGAACGCCTCTTGCAAATAACAAGCATAGCTGGAGTTACAGTTCAAGCCTACTAGCCCCGTCAAAGCGCTCGGGGCGTGTGTGTCACTAAAGGTGCCCCCCTAGGTCTTTCTCAATCAGAGATCTACTCTGCGCTGCTATATAGAGCTCCGATTAAATCGGCCCGCCACTTTTGGAACTCAGAAAACGTTCGCCTTGTATTTGCCACTGATTATGCGCAGAAATACTTTATTCTTGGCTATACAAGGTACCGTGTGTACGAATACATTCAAATACCACGGCAATGCACCAAATGTAAGAGCTTCGGTCGTGTGGGTACGACTTGCCGACTTGCCTTGAGCTGCTCTCGTTGGGGTGGCAGCAATGGCCGAAATGAAAACGCAAGTGATAACCCACTTTCGCCTAATTCAGTAAGTACCATGCACTGCCGCTGCACTGCCTACATAAAGGAGAAAATCATCTAAATGTACAAGAACTCCAACAATACAGATTATAAGTAAGCAAAAACTGCTTCAATGAAGAAAAACCTAATCCGGTGAATCCCGCAAGATAAATTCATTGTCGCGGAAGAAAGCTCCTCAACCCCGGACAAAGAAAAAGCCAGTCACCTGAGCATTGAGGACAGACGTGGAGTTTCCCACCCCTCAGCGAGTACATACGTGAACACGCCACGGCAGCCGTAGTATGCAACCTGGAAGTACCTGCGGACAGATCTATTCGCCAAAACTTCGACATTACCAGTTCCCTACTTTGTTCACTTGCTGAAGCTGGCCGTGCTTTTCAGACACCGCACTCCCTGACGGTGACTAAGGCTATTCTTCGAATCCTTAATTTCATTTCACCTCTAGTGGCACAATGGCGGTATATTCAGTCGATCAGCTACTCTCCATAGCGTTCAAAGCAGACGTAACAATGCCACCATCTTCCAATGTAGCGCATGCGGCTTTCGTTCACGACTGTCTGATTTGCGACAATATCTTTCCAAGCACTATTTCTTCAATCATTTTCATTTCTGAATCCCGTCTGCGTGCTACCATCCGTCTTTCAGGCTATACCGTTCTGACGTCACCTATGACGTCACCTCCATTCCACATCCAACACCTGACATTTGACAAGTAACTTTCATAGTCCCCACATGTACAAGAGCTGAAAATTAAGGTCCTCTTGCGCCTCTATCTTTCGTACGCTCTCCACCACCAGAGAGGCTGTTTTACACACTTCTTACTGCTGCTACACAGAGCTGCCTATGAAGACCTTCTGCGCTACAGTCTTCCAGCTCTTCAGGGTATCTTGCAACAAAATATCAAACACCTTGAAGCTATGCAAGCTAAAGCCTGGAGAATCTGCCACGTTCTTCCCAAGAACACCTCCACTATGGGTGCTCTAGCAGAGAGATGTCTCTCTGTATCAGTAGGGTTAACACAGGAGCTGCTTCGTGCCAGGTGCGGTTTGTGGCACGTGCACCTAACCATCCACTCGCAGAGCACTGCATAGAGGAAGCTTCTGACCTCCCATCACAGTACAAGCGCCCTTTCACAACCTTCTTCCCTCCTTCTAGGTAGGCAGCATTGCAAATCAGGGCGGTCCCTTGCATTTAAAGAATAACAAACCCCCCAGGTCGTGCACTTAAATACTTTGCTCTTCAGCACATTTATGCCTGCTACAGTGCGCACCGCCACATCTACAATGATGGCTCTGTCACATCCGCGCACCAACGCCCACCACAATTTCAGCGACACTTAGTCACCGCATCTCGATTACTGCTACCGAGCTGGCTGCTCTGCGAGCAGCATTTACTTACGTCCTGCAACAACCACTAATAGTGCGGGTCATCTTCAGTGATTCTCGCGCTGCAGTGAAGTCGTTAAATTAATCAGGAAGCCTTCAGAGGTAGATCGTCGTCGACTTGAACTGAGTACACATCGAGGCTTATGAGCTGCGTCACCATGTTGTGCTACACTGGTTACGCGCTGCAGTGGCCATCCGCTCACTGCGGCCTCGCAGCGAGGTAGGCGCATGGCAACACCTTTGCAACACCTGGCAACACCTTGGCATTTGCGCTCTTTCAGTCTCCCTCGTGTTTTTCCTGTGTGTGTCTTTTGTGCGCAATTCGTTCCTACAACAGTATGCACCAACCAGCCCAACAAGAAGTTCTTCTTAACTAGCTCATTGCTCCCGTTCGTGCCCTTTTCTTGCAGTGATGGCGCGAGACTTCTGGCTAGTAAATCCTGGATGACGTAACGCTCTTTGTGGAGTGATCCCCTGCGTCAATATAGACCCTTTCTTTGTATCGACCCCACTTGTGACTTCCCCATGCCATGCAATTTAGATCAATGTAATCGCAATTGCCTGCACCAAATTCGCCTACACGTTGCCTTCACTAAATTCAACCTTCATAAAATACGTGCATCAAGAAGCCCTTCGTGCCCGACATGTGTGCGCGAATACATTCAAAACTTGATCGCTGCCAAATCATCAATATGCATCCCAAAGCATTACCAAGTGCTTTAGGTCTCTGTCAAAACAACCCCGTGCAACTGGAGCATGTTCTTGGACCCTAGAGTGATGCGGCTTCGGCTGCGCGAGGGAGAACAGCATTACCTTTTCTTAGGGAAACTGGTTTGTTGGATGCCCTTTCATAATCATGTGTGTTTGCCAGTGCGATAGTGTTGAGTATTCTTTATTTCACGTTTCAGCCTTTGTTTTTCCCATCTTCTCTCATTTCGCCCTCTTCTCCTCTTCTTATCTTCTTCTCTTTCACCCTCACCTAAAGTGGCATGATAGGCTCATATCCAGGCAGTCCTCTTCTGTATTCATTAAAGTCTCTCTATCTCTCCCTCTAAGTGGTTGCCATGGCAACTAACCAAGCTCTTACGGCGACGACTACAACATACCACAACTACTATTACTAGCAAGGCTACGCGAAACAGGAACGGGTGCTTAACAGCTGTCTCTGTAAAGATTGTATATGATGAATGCAATGGATTGGACATAATATGCGTTAGCATGAGCTTTGCCCGCGGACGGGCCAGCCGCGGCCGCTGATCGGTTCAGACTGTGCGAGCGGGAGGCGTGATCCAGTTGGTCACCTTGTGACACACCTTATCTCAGCATCACTCAAGCGATCTAATCCAGCAATAACAGTCTCACACCGCTGCCCCGTCAGCACTGACCACCACCCGACACCCGTCGCCTCCCACCTTCTCTTTGTCTGCCCTCACAAGTGAACACAAGTTCAATACATAAATTTTCAATCGACCCATTGCAGTTCTGTAAATACTCTAGATTAAGCTGCAGCAGCATCTGACGAAGCTAAAGGCGAGTAGTCTGTTCTATACAGCACGGAAACCGCCCTCAGACTTAACGCTACACTTTAATACTTTATCCGCCGATTCAGCATTGCTCTCTTTTTGAGAAACTGTTAATTGATTTGGAAAGTGGCTTAGTTCACTCGCATATTAACCACCTCCACAGCCGGCATCATATAGGCGACTAAAACCAGGCATTCACACGTGAGCAGAGATTCTTGTTGGCTTCATCTGCGGCTAAACACTGGGATTGGAATCGGCGCTTCAATTGCCCTTCGCAGGAAGTTGCAACGGAAATCTGAAATACTGGCGTACTCATGGTATCCGGTCACACCAAATGCTTGAGTTCGCTTCTCGCGCCGGTCGCAGTAGCTTTCGCAAGGCACGGCTACATTGCCTGTAATGCAGTACACCTGCGTTCTGACCATACTTTAAGCTCCGTTATCTGGGGTGAAAGATTCCACGTGCGCAAAAAAAAATTGAAGGGCTGTTTGAGGTGACGTCATTTCTCTCTATAGTGTTGCCTGCGTCTTCCTATAGGGCCTGTCCTTCAGAGTGATCGGCAGGCACATACCCCGGTGTCTCAACTTTGACGTTGCGACCTTGAGACGCAGTACCCTGCACCCCACATCATAACGGGAGACTTCAACGCACAACATACTCCTTGGAGATGAACAGCCAGAGGACGGCAGTTACTTGATATCGCACAGTGCAATAATTGAAGTTTACTAAACAATGACACGGCAACTGTTTATCATGCGGGAATACCCAGTACCGCTGAAATTTTTACAACTTCCTCGCATATGTCGTCTTCGGCCACTTCAAGTGTTTACATAGAATCTTATGGCACGATCATCTACGTACGCACAATGATCTTGGTGGAGTGTTTCTAAATTCATAAAGGCGTAAGATACGCTACACAAATTGGTAAGTTTCCGCTGACACAGTAGAAAACCTGTAGCTCTCAAGCATCGATTATGAAAAGTTCACTGATGCTGCAGCACGCGCTCAAACGCTCAAAAGTGTGCTCAACTGTAGATGCTGAATATGAGCGACTACGAGCAATTCGCCGGGGAGCAGAGAAACGAGTACGCAGGGCGAATTATAAAGAAGACATCAGCATTGCTAGGCGCGCACAGAAGCATGTTCAGCGCCGTCTCGACAAGCTGGTAAGACGGGAATGGCGATCTTTTTCCGCTAAATTTGATCCCAGAAAGGTTCATTCTAAGGTATGGAGCGTTGTACGCAGCCTCAGTAGTACGCCTGCGCCAGTAAATCATCTCAGTGCGAAGCTGTAAATGCGAATATTTCATTCTGGACGTAGCGGAGGCTTTCTGTTCTAACATCGTTGCTCGATTAAGAGGCATATCGGGGAAATTGTCCCCCCAAAGCATCACCCCTTCACCTAACGCTGCTCACCTTAACGAACCATTGATTATGGAAGAACTCCATGCGGCTCTGGCAGCTGCTAATAAAAGATCCTGCCCTGGACAAGACGACTTAAGCTGCACTGCCCTTTCTCACCTGAGAAGTGAGGCCAAGGTTTAGCTGCTCGCAGTTTATAACACCTCCTGAGAGACCGGCTGCCTTGAAACATGCTGGAAGCGTGCGCGTGTGATGCCTATCCTCAAGCCTGAAAAACCATCAACTCACTTAAACACCTATCGTTCCATTGCGCTTCTAAGCTGTGTCAAAAAAAAAAAAACTGAGGCCGACAATGGTACACTCCTACCCTGCCTGGGACCTGGCGAACAGGAAAATTTACCCTTAGACCATGTCCGGTTTCCGAAAAGGACGCAGCCGCATTGACAAAGTTATTGCCCTTACCAATTGTGTCAAACGCAGCAAAGCAGAGCGGTCTAAGGCCATTGCTGTGCTTTTAATGTGAAGGGAGTCTTTGATAACGTCACACAAGAGACAATTCATTAGCCTTATAATCAATTGGCCTTCGTGGGCGAATGTACAACTGGCTGCGTGACTACCTGCACGACAGGTTGATTTGCATGTCAACGATTGAAACTGACACAGCTGTGCATCAAATAACTCGCTGAGTACATCAAGGGCGATTTTAAGCCCCACACGTTTCAATATCTTACTGGCTGGCTTAGAAAAATGCTTACCACCTTCAGTTAAAATCTTCCTCTACGCAGATGACATCTGTCTATGGTGTTCTGCACGCAACAGGCGCGTTGTGCATGCCCGACTACAGGGGCCAATAGGCTGCATTGAATTATTTTGAAGTAAGCGCGGTTTGGCCATGGCGCCCGATAAAAATTCACAAATGAATTTTGAAATTAATTTTTATTCATTTTAATGCTAAGATATTGCAGTTGTCAGAAAAAAAGCTTTCTCACCTACAGATGCCATTCAGTTTTTAGTTTTTATCGGTTCTCTTTGTTTTAGATGTGTTTTCGTTTTATGGCTCTTTACACCATGTGTCATTATTCGCTACGTAGTCAGGCATTGTGCTTTGTTCACCCTTTTTACATCTCTTTTCAGACTTCATCATGTTTCATTCTTACTACCATCTTACGCTCTTTATTGCTTTTATAACCATTTACACCTTATGACGTCGACTGCTTCTGATTACATCTGCCACTTCCGTCCTATCCGTCCGTCCTTCCGTGCACGTTTTTCTCAATACGTTTCAGTTGTAAGTCAGGGTTCGTGTTGTACGTTTGTCTCCGCCGTCCTTGTCTTGACTGTGCTATTTTAGAATGAGTGCCTAAAAACTTGCACAAGCTTCTTGAATTTCGAATTTTGAGGTGCGATCTTTCACGCTACGTGCTGAAAGTTGCTGATGCCCCAATACCATACGTCAGAAGCCATAAATTCCTATAATAATACTTGGCAGGTCACTGACGTAGTCCGCACAAGTACAAGAAGAGAAAATTAAGCTGTCCTCTTGCGCTTCTATCTTTCGTACGCTCTCCACCACCAAAAGATGATGTTCTACACATTCTTTACTACTGCTGTATGGAGCTCTCTGTGAAGACCTCCTGCGCTAGTCTCCCAGTTTTTAAGGGTATCTTGCAAACAAATAGCACACACCTTGAAGCTATGCAAGCTAAAGCCTCGAGAATCTGCCTCAGCCTTCCCAAGAACACCTCCTCAGTGGGTACTCTAGCAGAGAGGAGATGTCTATCTGTATCAGTACTGTTAACAAAGGGGCTGCTTCGTGCCCAGGTGTGGTTTGTGGCACGTGCACCTAACCATACAGTCGCAGAGTACTGCATAGAGGAAGTTTCTCACCTCCCTGGACAGCACAAGCGCCTTTTCACAACCTCGTTTCCACCTTTTAGGTATATGCAGCATGGAAAATGACGACAACAGGCCTTGGCATTACAGGAAAAACAAACAACCATGATCATGCACTTAAATACTTTGCTCTTGAGCCCATTTGAACCTACTGCAGTGCCCACCGCCACATCTGTAATGATGGCTCTGTCACATTCATCTCTCCAGCGATTGCCTTCTGGATTCCGTCAACGCGCCCCACAATTTCAGCGACACTTAGTCACTGCATCTCGACTACCGCTACCGAGCTGGCTGCTCTGCGAGCAGCATTTTCTTATATTCTGCAACAAACACTAACAGCGCGGGTTGTCTTCAGTAACTCTTGCGCTGCACTACAATCGGTAAAGCTGTCAGGAAGCCTTCAGAACTAGATCGTCATCGACTTGAACAGAGTACACAGCGAGGCCTACGAGCTACGTCACTGTGTTGTACTGCAGTGGTTACCCGTTCACCGTGGCCTCGCAGGAAACAACCACGCTGACGGTGAAGTGAGGTCAGCACATGACAAAACCTCCTTGCTCCCACCCATGCCCTTTTCTTGTAGTGATGGATAACTCCTGGATAACTCAACGCTCTTTGCGGATTGACCCTCTGCGTAAATATAGACCCGTTCTTTGTATCGACCCACTTGTGACTTCCGCATGCCACGCAATTTAGATAGACGTGAACGCAATTGCCTCCACCGAATTCGCCTGGGCGTTGCCTTCACTAAATTCTACCTTCATAAAATTGGTGCATAAAGAAGCCCTTTGTGCCCGACATGTTTGTGCGCGAAGATCCTCAACAATTTATCTGTCGTTGCTAAATCATTATTAAACATCATAATGCACTGCTAAGTACCTTAGATCTCCCTCAGCACGGCCGCATGCAATTGAAGCATGTTCTTGGACCCTGGAGTGATACGGCTTCGGCTGCGCGAGGGACAAAAGCATTATTAATTTCTCTTAGGGACACTGGTTTGGTAGACACCCTTTGATTATCATATGTGTTTGTGAGTACGATAGTGTTGATTATTCTTGATTTCGCATTTCGCCCTTTCTTTATCTCTTTTCCTCTCTTTTCACCCTCTATTCCTCTTATCTTCTTCTCTTTCACCCTCACCCTCACCTACCATGCTATGCTAACAACCAGGCAGACCTCTCTAGATTCAGTAAAGTCTCTCTCCCTATGAGTGGTTCCTATGGCAACTAACATAGCTCTTGCGGCGACGGCTACAAAATACCACAGTGACTATTAGTACTAAGGCGACGCGAAACCCAGGAACTGGTGCTTAAGAGCTGTCTCTGTTAGAATTGTATACGATCAATGCGATGGATTGGGTATAGTATGCATTAGGATTAGTTTTCCGCGGGGGTGGAACAGCCGTGGTCGCTGATCGGTTCAGACTGTGTGAGCGGGACGCGTGAGCCAGTTAGTTACCGTGTGGCACAGGCTAACCAAGCGCCGCGCAACCTATCTAATCCAGCAATCACAGCCTGACACGGGTATCCCATTAACATTCTGCTCCACCGGACGCCCGTCGCCTCACAACTTGTCTTCGAACGCCCTCGCGAGTGAACAAAAGTTCAAGGCATGAATTTTCAATCGAACCATTGCAGTTGTGTAAGTGCTCTACAGTAAGCTGCAGGAATCTATCACGGAGTTAAAGGTGACGAGTGCGTTCTATACCGCACGTAAGCCACCCTCAAACTTAACGTTTCACTTTAGGTGCTATCGGGGACAAAAGTGGTATACTCCACGCGGCGGGAGCCGGAGCAACAGAAAACTGCGGCATTTTGGCGAGCTAAAGCACCAGACACTGAAACAAGCCAAGCGACATTCCTGCTGATAATAAAGGTCACACACTGTCTGTCTCGATCCCTGATTCCGCCCGTAGGTGGTGTTGCAACGCAGTTTTCTTTTGCTCCGGCTCCCACCGCGTGGAGTATATCACTTTTGTCCCCGATAGTGCTTTATCCTCTAATTCTGCAGTGTGCTGCCTTTTTCAGCAACTTTTAATTGGTTTCCAAAATGCATTAGTTCATTCGCATATTAACCGGTGCCATATCCCGCCCCACATAGGCGCCTAAAACCAGCCATTCACAAGTGGGCAGAGACTTTTGATGACTGCATCTACGGCTAATCACTGGGAATGGAATCGGCGCTTCAAACGGTAACTCGCCTTCGCAGGATGTTGCAACGGAAATGTGAAATACTGGCGTACTCATGGTATTAGACCGCACCACACGCTTAAATTTGCTTTTCGCTCCGGTCGCAGTGGCTTTAGCAAGGCACGCCTGCACTGCCTGTAATGGAGTACACGTGTGCTTAGACAACACTGTAAGCTCTGTTATCGGGGGTGAAAGATTCCACGTGCTCGTAAAAAAATGGCTGTTTCCGGTGATGTCATTTCTCTCCGCAGTGTTGTGATGTCGTTGAAAGAAAATAGATCGGAAACAAAACTACGTCTGGTATATATAGATGGCATATTGAGCGCTAGGCTGAAATAGACAAAACTGCTGCTGCAGCGTAAACAGAATTTCCTTGCATCATCACTACCTTAAACATTTGGTAAGTTTCACAATTTTGTGCGTCGTTTGCAAAATTATCGACTAGAAATGTAGGTAAAATGAATTTTCGCAAAATTATTTGCTACTTTTCTTACTTGCTTTAAAGTTGCCATCCTGCCAGTTCTCCTTAGGTTATACCACTGACGCTTTCAGTGGTTGTGATGAACAGAAACTGTTACCGTAAGTTCTAGGCAAAAAAAATGTAGAGACCTCTCACTGTCTTCCTAGAGGCTACCAGCGCTATGGCAAACATCTGATGATACACAGTTTGAGAGTAACCCTTTTGGCCCCGGATTTTTTCTGTTAGTCGTAGATATTTTGCTCCGTGTTTTACAATGCCTAAGTCCCCATAACACCGTAGCAAAATGTTGAAGCTCGTGGTGCAAGTAATGATTGATTTACAGGTGCGTTGTCAAAATAAAACATCGGGGCTCAATGGGCGTAAAACGCGAAAGGGACCGCTTTAGTTACCGCAGTCGACAACAAAGAAATGAACATTAAGAGATAGATGGGTCTTGCAGTTGCCACAAAAGACGCTTCGCTCTCCTGTTTTCCTTACGTTTCGTATCATACCTCCTCGTTCTTGCTGCTGTCAGGTTTGTCCAGCTAGTGTACGTCACGTCATAAATACGCAGGTTCAAAACTTGCTCAGCCTTTTTGGAGGGCGACTGCGGACAAGATGAATGCTTTCCCAAAATCTGTAACGCCTTGCTCTATCACGCTTCATGAAGCGCTGCAGTAACGCTCGGCGTGGAGCTCAGCAGCACATCTAAGTTCTCAGCTTGCGAGAGGCGCAATGCATCTGGCTTTCGCCTTTTTGCAACCCGGCCGTTTACTATATAAGAATTCAAAAACTGGAAGATAATCTGTACTGTCTGTATCATGACCAAATGCTGTTCTCCACAGGTGACAATAAATTCCCTCTTATTCATACGCTTATGCGGAACGGATATCTTTCGGCCTGGGAGAAAGCAGAGGCTGTTTATGAGCAGACCAAGTGCGCGTTCTCAACAAACATAGCCAAACACGCTAAATTGCTCCCAGCGTAGGGGGTGCGCCAGACGCGTAGCACGGGTGGCGGTGCGCGAGTTACAGTGTGAATACCCTGGTCGCTTCATGCAGCTCACTGCCAATGCTCACAGGAGGAGGAAAGGGTAGAAAAAAAAGGAATAAAAGCGCAAGGCCAGTCGTGCATTGATTCTCGCAGTTGCTTTGGTCTGACTATATTTCTCCAACATCCGAACTGTCCTTTCCAGGCCCGATCGAAGCATTCACCTCGTACGATATCGAAAATTTTCGTTTTGCAGTCCATCAGGAAACTAATTTTAGGATTTCGTGTATTTGCTGCTATAAACAGTCATGTCAAAGGTCCAACAAACTCATTATTGTGAGTGCGTCCGCAAAACTACTAGCAGATTCTCTTTTATAGGGATCACCTATCATCACTCAATGCCCACCATTGGCAACCGTTGAGCCCTGGTTAAAATCGCACATACCAAAAACGTGTTCAAACGCTAGCGATTATGCATTCAGTAAGATTTACGACGGGGATAGCTGCTTGGATAGGCGCTTCGCAAAACATTTAAAAATCTAAGCGGAAAAGAACGAATCGTTAGTGGGATATAAGCCTACGAATTTGCTGTATCTCGGCTGCTTCACCGCATCCCTATCATGCTGCTGCTGCTTAGACTGCACAGGTCATTGGAAACGTGTGAACAGTGGCACCGATAGCAACAGGGATCTCGGAGAAACTATTGTATTCATAATTAATGCTATTTTTCTTCGTCTTTGATGCGCCGGCGGAATATTTGTGTTCTGGTGTCAACTAATACCACCATGGCAGAAACGGATGTGCGGAAATTACTAAAAGTTAGGTGTTTGTAATCGAAACCTTATGAATTCTTGTGAAGGTGGTGGTTCTGGCAACGAAACCATTCGCCCCGACGGGGTTTGTTGCCTTAAAACAACCTCATTTTACATGAGTAAATTTTTAGCATATGCAAATAATGAAAGGGAAATAGAAGAATAATTTTCTGAAAGAGAGTCACGAAATATTTTATGGTATTTTAAATTTCAATGGCTGTCGCAGCTCGTCTTCCGCCTTGCAATACCTAATGCTAAATCGAGTGCAGAGAAGCACGCCGTCATACCGATCATCTCAGTTATTTATAGCGTAAAATATGCGAATCGAAATGTCTGCTCCTAAATATATTCGTTTCCATGAATTTTCGGGCTGAGAATCCTTTTCATTCTGTTTTAGCAGGACGACCATGCATCTCAGAATGTTAGTCATCGTGCTTGCGTTGATTGGAATCTACTGCGGTGAGTGCAACTGTTTGCAATTAATATATGGTTATTCTGTTTGGGAGGGAAAACCATGCATCTCAGAATGCCCGTCACCTTGCTCACGTTGACTGGCATCTATTGCGGTGGGTGGAACGGTTTGCATTTACGGTATCATTATACCGACTCTCAGGAATGCTACCTTAGCTACAAATGCTCACCACGAAAATAAAACGTGATTCCCGCCTGTCGAAGAAAAGCACGGGAGGGCTCAACTGAAAGCTTTAACAATAGGTATGTATTTATTGCATATCAGCAAATACGTAATAAATCAACCGAAGATCCCAGTACGTGCAGTCTTATAGCAGGCAATGACGCACATGAAAACGCGTAAACAAAATAAAATATTTAGAATATTTTGAACGAGATGTGCAGGCATCGTGTACAATCGTTCTTTAAAGTATATTATGCTGTCTTGAGTACTTACAATAATAATGCATTCCTTAGTGGATGCACAAACTATAAACTCAGGCGGCGAAATAAAGTTAGCTGGCATGTATATGATCTTTACAACAACGTTACCAGATATAACACGTAGAAGTAGAATATAGCTGATTTGTAAAAAAGCGCATCGGCACATCTCGTGCTAAAAACGTTAGGCAGCGCTTCAACTCTGCCTAACCGAGTTTCATGCAGTGAAAGCTAGATAAGCAAGCCATATCCGCTGGATGGTCAGAAGCGGCTTGGCGAAGTGTTCGAAGATGTATTTGACTATACCTGCGCTCCTAAGCGCGATCTCCTTCCTCCACAGCGTCGGACAAAGTCAAATGCTCAGCTCTGGTTATATACATCCCATAGCTGACGTCACAACTGCGAATTGAATCACGTGATACAATGTAGTTACTAACTGGCTTTCTTACTGCATCTGCCGACATGTTGCAAGGTCTAACTTCAATTTCAAAGACCAAGGCCAAAGCTCAAGGTCAAATGTCAAGGCAAGAAGGCAAAGGTCAATGTCAAAGCCAAAGTGAAAATTGGAGGTCAAAGTTCAAGGACAAATGTGGTCCAGCAAGTATACCCCACATGGTTAGATATATGCGCATAAAAACACTCTCCATGACCTATCTCAAGTTCATTTCAAGGTCATCCGGAGGCTCACGGTGAAATGCGTCGCAGCTATATTAGTTTATCTTTCGCTACCAAATATTCAGAGCCAAAAATAAGCAATGACGAAGATTCCAAAGTAAAGCTCGTTTAAAAAAATGGCAGTGGCTTACCTCTGGTTGAGCCTGGATATACAAGCGAAAAGTTGCAGTTATGCTTTGTTTGACGTTATGGCTGTCGCAGTTCGCGCACAATGCACTGGGAGCACAACGATAACTGTGTAGGCCAGCGTGTTATTAGCCCTCTTTCCGCATGCGTAGCAACTGTGGTAAACACGCGGCTGCAATGAAAGGGGAAACGATGGCCAACCCCCTCGCTACCACTTCTGGGTCTTCTTTTCGTCCTGCCATGGCGAATGTCTGCGCCTCTTCTACGGCCTCCGCCGTCGCTCACGCGTTCTCGCAATGCCTTGGAAAGAACCTTCTCCTCTTGGGACAGCCGCGGCGGTCACGCGGCCGCGGCGAGGGGCAAACCTGTGGCGAGGAGGAGAAGTGGCGACGTAGCAGGCGCCGCGGCGGCGCCGAGGGGTGGCTCACGCGAAGCGCGGTGTTGACGAGCCTAGTGAAGCTTTTCGCTTCAAAATGTTAATGCAGTAGTAAAAATTGACTCGTATGCCTCGAATATAAGAATTACATGCTTCAAAACCAAGGAACCACTTTCAGAGCTGATTATTACTGTGCCTAGCGATGGCGAAGTTTTTTTGGCATTAAGTACTGAAAGGGCTATTCCATGAATATTGTGATGAAGAGTAACATAAAATATTTAATGCTGGCTTCAACTTGAATGGTTGTACGCGAAATCCTACAGCAACCAGAAAATGAAGAAATTTCAGTGGAAATAAGTTATTTTTTTGTGAGGAATGTAAAAACGAACTAGTTTAATTGTTCACTAACACAAAATAAGAAGTTCAACAACTAGTCCATCACAGGCATGGCATCAGCTATAGACAGGCCTTTCCACTTTCAAAACTACACTCAGCTAAAAGAAAAGTGAAATCTGCCACTTGAAACAACTGTGAACCAGTAACAGCATATAATAAAAGTAGCATGTTAAGTATTCAGAGACGATGGTGGCGCAGAGCTCTCTTGTGAATGAGGCTACAAAAACCGCTTTAAGCGATAACTGCTTCCTTGCAGCAAATTAGCATATTGGTAGAAATACTTCAAAACCTGTGTTAAATGGGCGCCCAAAAAGGCATCTCATGGCTCGCAAGCGCTACGATGGTAGGAAAAGAATCCAGACGAGGCATCAGTTTAGAGATATTTCTCATGTTAGGGGGCGGGCGGCTTCACGGCTGGGGCAAACCACGTAACCTGTTCATCTGCTGACGACGTCTTCATCACATTTTGACTTTTATCAACAGAAGGGATTTGTTGATTTAGTTGTCGAAGAAGTTGCAAAACTTTAACGCTTTACAATTTGGGTACCAAGTGAAAGAGGGGCGAAGACTAGTGGCAAAATTTGGTTAGGACCCTGTATCACCACATGGAAAACGGCAGCCAAGTTCGTAAGAAAGGAATTGTGCTGTAACGTTGTGTCTATTTTTGGCGCTAACCACATCTTGCGTTCCTTCCATGTCGCTAAATAAAGAACTAATTGAAGACCCCAATAAAAATGGAGGTGCCCGTTTCTATAGAGGCCAGGAGCGAAATCTTTTCGGAAGAAGCCAGGTAGCGGCGAAACTGTGCGGAAAAAATTGCGCCTCCATAATCGGGCGTCAAAGTCTTCGCAGTAACTGAAAGGAAGTTTCAAAATAAGAACGACTTTCTAGAATTATACAGGACATTTCAGACATGAGAGGGCAAAGAGCCATGGCGTTAGAATGTGCTGTTTACATTGCGCAAATTCGATCTTTCTGTTTCTAATGCGATACTTGCAAGTCTCAGCATAATATTCGCTTACCTTTAGAGGGTGATATCTTTTGTGTTTAGTTATTCGCCTATCATTTCCAGACGTAAAGTAACTAGATTCATCTTTTGAACTGTCTGATCACATTTTTTGTTTCGTTTGCCGACTTGCTTCCAATGTTTAGTGTTCTGAATATCTGAAAACAAGGCCAATATGCACGCTAGGTTGATGACGTGGAGGTTAGTATGCTGTTCTCCTTTCCAGAAACCAGGTTTAAATGAACGAATGGTGCTAAAGCCACTGTTTACACTACTGTGGACAGTACGGCTCCTACAAGTGGGGTTCATAAATTGAGGCAAGGAAGTTGTTCAACACAGCACTTCAAGTGGAATGAACTCAGAGACATGGTATCCAGGTGCCATGCCCAAATAAGGCGCCTCTATAGTTTCCACTTTTTTTGTACGTTCCAGCACAATTTATAACTCATATTTGGGCCATATACAATAATAATGCAACTTTGCAGGCACCATCGATGCGGCTGCCATGGATGTGCCTTCTGCTGGTTCGACGAAGCCCCCAACTAGTATTGAAGAATTCTGGCTCTGGGTTAAGAACATCGCTTCAATGGCTTTATCTTGGTTCCAAACGAACATGGGCACGGCATCGAAGTGAGGAAAAAGAAATTACCTCTGAAATTGCTTGTAATCAAAACAATAAATCGTGAAACCATAAATGAAACTGGTTGTCAGGTGTGACCACAGACGGCTTTCTGAGAATAAACAAAGTATATTCAGAAACAACAAACGCACTTGTTGTGACAGATGTTACCACAGATAGCGGAATAGTGTTTTTCGTCTGTCTCTTTTTATTTCTGCAAAGTGTAGACCTCAGTCTAGTCGTTATTTTGCACGCTTTTCCTCTCTTGAGCATGCAACGAAACAGTCTTGTTCGCCTTTGATTACTCTCACGCACATAGAACAATAAAGTCATCGACTACCCGCAGATTTATTTAACAGAGCTATACGTGCCGCGTTGCAAATTTCCACAAACGCCGAGAGGTCACATGGATCCGCCAAAAGCATGTTAGATGTATCCGAATAGTTCTGCGGAATGCCAACTTTGACGTACAAACAGGCATACACGTAATATGGTAAAAAGAAGTTGTTAAATTAAAAGGTTACCATTTAACTCAGCTTTGTAATTTTGTGCAAATCCGAAAGCACCAAACATTTGCTGAGTGGTGTCTGCAACTTAATAGTCGGCGTCTTTGGTAGAACCTTTCGCGTAAGGTATAATGGCGATGTATGAGCAAGCGATGAAAATTTGTGTCATACAAACTAAAAAAGAGCAACCTTTTGACATACTAATAGTATTTTTTTTATTTTCTATATCACTGCAGGATCTTGCTGTGACGTAAATTAGGTGCCTTGCACGTTTTCTAGAACAGGAGCTATGGTGCGGGAATTCTGTAAATTTACTAGTGCATGTAACAACGAGGGTTGGAAACAGGAATTAGCTGGTAGTGAAATAGTGATTCTCGTTTGTGGCTTGAGGAATCTCAGCGTGCGGATTAAGCTCAGTTGGGCTTAATGGATGGTCTTTATGATTCACTTCACATAGATATCCGACCTCTCACAAAGCGACACATCAGACACATCATACCTGGTACCCCTTTGGCGCACTTCTTAAGACATATGTCACTAATTTCCTCCAGAGCATTTCATAATTTGCATTCAAAGGCTGCCACTGATATATTGAAACCAATAAGCTTTGCCTGGTTAGCCTTCAGCAGCATCACCAAAAATTAATAAAATTTTCGAATATCTCAAGGCATCAAACCACAAAAATCAGTTTTCTTGTGACATTACATTACACAACGTGCTTAAAAAAACACGGCGAAAAAGTTGCTACATCCTAAAAACAGGAAACAATCAGCCCTCATTCCACTCTACCACACTCCCGGCTATGCAGTTCCGCCGCAGCAACCACGACCTTTTTCTTAATTTAGAGGAGCAAAGCTCGCAAAGACGACTCAAAAAGAGAGAACGACGCACAGAAAGTCGCTGAAATGACAGCCGAGATTTATTCAGAAAAACTCATTTTTAAAGGCGCTCTTTCTGCATGTCAAGCTGGCCACAAAACACGTGATAACAGTTAGTTTCGCCTAAGTTTTTATTTCATATATGTTCAGCAGTCAAACCGGTTAGTAGAGGTACATGTGCTGTAAGGTGCTCTGTTAAACCAGACAAGTTTTCTCCACATGCTATGGAGAAAAATTTCACAGCCAAACCAAACAGAAGTCAGCATGTTTTACACCATCCCTGAAGACTGTACGCTCTATACTGCGAAAGTTTTGCTTCACCCCTGGCGACCGTTCCCACAGGCGAAAGTGTTTCCAGGATCTTTTCAATACTACTTAGTTTGTACAGCACGGAAAAAAAGTTTCAATATGATGTGCACCCCGAGTTTGCTTTTGATGGTTGTTCGGAACGCTGCCATCGACAAAATGTGTGTTACACGTAGCGGCCTGCAGTCTTCACGCTGACCTTTTGCTTTTGTAGAGGACGCCTAGGAGGCCACCACGGCTACATTCATTAAAAGGTGGCCGGAGAGGATATAGTGGCTGCCGACACCTCTGCCGACACCTCTGCCGACACCTCTGCCGACACCATGCTGCCGACACCTCTTCGGCATTTCTCCACTGCCGGTCGCGCGAGTTGCTACTCGGTTCACCCATCTCCCTAGATGACTAGTCGGTCTATGAAGCAGGTATCCGCATCAGCAATGCGCAAAGGAGCTGCAAGAAGTCACTGGCCAATTCGTCAAAAGAGTTGTGCAGGTTGTCCGGGGTCCGAACTCGAGGCTCACGCGGACGACTATGGCTGTGGCATTGCGGCCGAAATATTGGTGGGTGTCGAGTAAAGCGAAGCAGCAGGTGAGGGGTGTGGGTCGTTCTGACATGGGGAGCAAGTGCCGGTGGTTCTCTTGCAGTAGCTGACGGCTGACGTGTGAGGGACCGCGCAGCAGAGGTAGCTAGGTGCGTTGCGGTCGCGAGATTCACTCAACTGTTGCCGGTCCGACCTGCGCGGTACCCAGGTGGGCTGCTACGGGAGTGGCAGCGAGGTGCCAGTCGGGGGAATGGCTGTGGTGGACTGCTTGTGGCTGTTGGCTTCAACAGGATGCATAGCCGCACCAGTGGTGCTCTTGCCACTGGCACCGAGCCGTTCATCTAAGGTAACACTGGCAAAGTAGCGTTGATTGCAGGCGGCCTCAGCACCACGACAGCAACCGGGGGCACATGCGCTGGCCTGGTCAGCCAAGGCATCTATCTCGCTAGACGGCGCCAGATAAAGCTGCAGCGTAGTTGGAACCTAAAACTGCTGTGGACTAGAGGCTGTATGCGGTGGTCTCCCGTCGAACTTGCGTTTCGAGGCGGCCGAGCCGGTAGTGTCAGACGTCTGAAGATTCTAACCCCGGCAGGGAGAAAAAAGGGCCCACATCAGTGGCCTGGTTTCGCTTGAGAACAGGCGTTGGCACAGGTCCAGAGTCTTTTTTCAGGCAAAGTAGGGCTGGTGACAATCGCCATACGTGTTACCACTGTCACCGGTTTGGTCTTCTCATCCTGCTCCTGATGTCTTTAGGGCTTTGCGGAGCTTTCGAGGGATTGGGGTATATCGAGCAGGTTTGGGCTTCGTCGAGAGCTCTTTAACATCAGCAGACTGTGGCTTCGACGCCGCTGTAGAGGCATGTTGAGCTGTTGGCTGGTGTGATGAGGCTGACTGTGATACCGAAAGCCTCGATACGGCTGCTGCTGCTGAGCGTTCTTGGTTTTCTAAAGGCGCTGGCGAAAACTTCAGTGAAGATCTATCGGTGACGACAAGGCAGAGTTTGTCTCCGGGTTGTAATTATTGCAATAAGGCGTAGCAGAGGCATCGTTCGACGTGCTCACGGGCGCAAAAGAACGAGCGCAGGGAGGCAGGTCCAAACTGAGAGGGCACTTGTGGGCGCAGGACGTGCGGCCTGGCTCGTGTTGAGCTTACGTGGTGTGTCGTGGAATGGGACGGCTGGGCCGGGACGCAGTGCATGAGTGGCGGGGAGGCAGCCAGGGGACTGCCGAAGCGCGCACAGTTTTGACAGAGAGCGGGGTTGTGCGAGGCGGGTGAGGTGCCGGATGCGGGGCCCAAGGCAGGACAGGCGAGTAGGCGCAGCAGGTCGGGCGGATGGATGTCGCAGAGACTGCGTGTTTGAACGGCGGGATGGTTATGCTGTTAGGTACAGCGGAGCCTCGATGACAGCGAACCACACGAAAATGCCTTGTTGCCGGAACGCCGGAAGCGGCGGGTTGAGGCCTGGGTCCTGCCAACCTCACATCTATGAAAGCCGCTAGTATTCTTCACAGTGCTACATCATTATTAGAGACGAGTAGTTATAAGGGTTGAGGACAGGCTCCTGCAATGCGCCCGAGTTAACCCCTCAGCTAGAATAAAGAAAGCTTCACAAATATGGCTCGTACGTGCTTAGCGTGAGATGAATCACAGTTCAGAAGGGCGTCCAGGGGCTGTACTTCAAGTGGAGCACACAACGAAAGAATACAAAGACGCACAACACAGCACAAAACGCTGGAACACACAGAGACATTTCATCGAAGTCAATTTTCCGATAAATTTTATTATCCGCAGCCTATGGTGCCTTGGCCAAAACAAGTTTCTTAATGTAACAAGTGCTTGCTTTGATAGAAGGACATGCGTTAGACGGGCAGGCATTGGGCCCATGAACGTGGGTGGCGGTTCAGCTTCCCGGGAAGAGCTGTAGCTAATCGGAAGAGGGATACTGGTCTTCGAGCATGGAGTACGGCAAGGTCTTGACGAATACATGGGTGCTGCCACATCTAACTTTAATTAGAAATGGTGCGTTTGACATCTTAGCTACAAGCAAGTGCATGTCTGGACAAAGGCGTGATGAGGGTGGAGGAAAGTACCGAGGCAATGTGGCAGGCTGGGTGACGTGCATTTGTGTCCTTACCTCCTGGTGCACACATTCAACGTGCCTTGGGGCTTCCCCTCAACCCTAGCTGTGTGTGGTAGGACAAGTGAAAATATTGGTAATAAAAGTAACCAGTGGTCAAAGAGAGAATAAAAACGAAATTTTAGAGCTAAAGATGTAATAGGACTGTGAAAATAACCTGGAAAAGTTTATAAATAAAAAAAAAAGTTTCGTGGAGTTTCTTCACTATTGCCGCTCATGATTACGAAGAGGGAATAGCGTATTTCCTGTACTAAATTATGAATTTGTTTGCCAATTTTATTTTTTATCAAGACAGCAGAATTTCCTAGAGCTTTCATTAAATGCCGAGGAAGCTGTTGTAAATTTACAGATGAAACACAACTCTCGCATTTCTGTGTCATGAAGCCTAGGAAAGGTAGCTTTCAAGGATAGTTATTTTCATCTTAATGAATTCGTGACCACCCATATTAACATGTCTTGGTAAGGGGAAACTTCGGAAAAGATTTAGCGTGTGCACGATGGTTATTGAACCGTATTCGGAAGCGCGTCTCTCTTTGGCCGACATATTAAACTGACACGTCGAACGCTCAAGATAGTATACGACGTTTCAGCTGTCACGTTTAAACTTTCGTTTGATTTTTGACGAAAAAGTAGGAGGCTGTGCCGTAGGCGTTGGTTGATGCGGTCATCTGGGCCCAGACATGACAAAAAGGCTTATTACAGGGTGCGCAGCCAGGGCTTAGAGGAGTGCTAATTTTGGGCGAAGTTAAAGTGTCAGGAATGTTTCTTTCGTCGGTAAATTACCCGCGGTGGCTCCGTGAAAGTAGATTTGTTGCGTTCACTTAGGGCAAGAATGTTATGATGGCTTTTAAATTGTGCGAGACATTTGGATTAGAGGCAGAGTGCTTTAGAACTATATATTCGTGCGGCTACATTTGTTGATAGCATTCGAGCTCCTGAGAATCTCTTTGTGATTCACTCTGCCCGCTCTGTCTATGATTTTGGGGATATTTTTGTCGCAACAGTGTGCCTTTTAGTTCTGTACAGTTAGAGCCGAAGTGATCCTGCCTTGGACATATGCACCTAAAGCGGCGCACTTGGCTGTAAAGGGTGTCCATTTTGCAGTGACTCTTATGCCTGCTCTCCAAATGCAAATATTGCTGAGAATCCGTAGGTTTCCGGTAGAGCTTGGTAACGAGCCGATTTCGTGAAACCGTGACTGTGACGTACAGAAAATTCTGTGTTGAGCATCAGTAGTGGTGCGAAAATTTGATGAATGGGTGGGCACTGTTAAAAGCTGTAAAAAAATTTAAATGTGCTGTTTCACCGTGTGTCCAAATTCAGAAAATATCGTCAATGAAACGGTCAACACTAAGGGGCTTTGTGACCACATTCTGCGAGAAATTTCTCCTCTATGATAGCCATGGCAACACTTGCATAATTAGGCCGAAGTCTTGTTCAAAATTCATAAAGAGGCTCTGAAACACATTGTGAGGAGAGCACATCAACTGTCTCAATGACTGCAATGTGTTTTCATGAACATCTAAGCCAAATAATACACTTCTACATGCAGCAGAGAACCAACAAAGACGCGCGAAAGTTGGCAAGCCCTTCCCGGCGACTTTTTCGTGCTCGCACCCTCCTTCGCGCTCGCACTTGCGTACACAAGTTGAGAGGTGCCTATTCGTTAGATTCTCTCAGGCGTCAGATAGCTACGATGTCCGCGGCCAATAATTCGCGTAGCTCCGGCGGGTCAGGAAGCTGTGGCCCCGTAAGTGAGATCTGAGGGGGAGCGCCGACCTTCCAGCGTGCAAAATGTGACGAGAGGCGAGGGAAACGCGCGAAGACGCTGAAATTCAAATTTTGACTACAGATATCTCAACTTCTACATAGCGCATTACAAAAATTATTGTTGGAAAATATTCGCGATGCGGCGTGCTTTAACACTCCAGGCACATCGCAACAATATTTCAGCCCGTTTCCAACCCCCTTCAAGTGCTGGAATTAATGGGCGAGCAAGGTGTAAAAGTTTAAAATATAATTTCATTTCCTAGTTTTTTGTTTAATTAATTTGCTCCACTATGCAGCAACATCACTCACATTGGTGCCTTAGTGGCTATGGTGTTTTCCACTCAGTACAAGTGAGACGAGGTGATCCCCGTCCGAGAAAACCTCATTTAAACGGAGGCGTGATGAAAAAACGCCCGTTTTCTGTGTGACATCGGTGCATCAAAATAAACCTCAGAAAGAGTTTTAGTTATTCCGGAGCCGTTGGATATTCCTTCACTTACAGCACACGTGTAGGATGCGCACGTTAAACTTCATATTCCTTACCGTGCGCAAAGCCCAATACTTACATTCAGAATAATTAGAGTGTGCTGTGTATGCCTCCAGCCACTCCTCAGAAAAACCATTGATGAATTCTAATGCCCTTTGCAGCAGCTAGCAGAGCCGTATTTGGTAGTCGGAGATGTAAATGTTCATTCGTTGTTTTGGAAAATGGAAAACCCGACCAAAAGGTGCCGTTATCCAGGATTTTATACTCTGCCGTAATCTTTGTTTACTGAGCACTCATACGAATACCTATTGTTATCCGAGATAAGGGAAAATGAGTTGCATGGCTTTACTTTTTAGCTCAACCTCACTTGTAAAAATTTTTAATGGGATATTTGGCAGCCCATATGGAAGTCAACTGGCCTGCACTAATCAGGTTGTCTTCACGGAAAGTAAAGCCGACCAAAGTGACGTTGGAAGTTGCATATACCTGAGAGGGAAATTTTAGATCATACGCTACCTTAGAGAAAGTATCTTTAGAATATCTTAATGGTGATAAAATAAACTAACAGTTGACGAATTGTATTCCTGCAGCCGCTCACTAGCTACAAGGTGTGTAAATTCAGTAAAGACTGTTTATCGGCAAGTACCCTTGTTCATATTTCACTCGAAACCGAGTTTCTATCTTTCAATATTCTTTTCATAGCAAGCAATACAGTGCTTGAGACAGTGTTCTCACTGTTCATAGCAGCGCTAGAACGCCGATGCCGGAACGGCTTTAAAGCTCGTAGTATGCGTTAGCATCAGTTTTCCCGCGCACGGGCCAGCCGCGGCCGCTGATCCATTCAGACTGTGCGAGCGGGAGGCGTGATCCAGTTAGTCATCCTGTGACACACCCTATCTTAGCAACACTTAGCTGATCAAATCCAGCAATCACAGTCTGACACGCGTATCCCGTCAGCACTGACCACCGCCCGACACCCGTCGCCTCCCACCTTCTCTTCTGCCCACACGAGTTAACAGATGAATTTCAAGACAGAAATTTTCAATCAAACCATGGCACTTTTGTAAATTCTCTAGAGTAAGCTGCGGCAATCTCTCACGAAGTCAAAGGCCAAGAGCACGTCTGTCCTATACAGCACGAAAGCCGCCCTCAAACTTAACGCGTAACTATCTGTACTTTATCCGCCGATTCAGCCGTGTGCTGCCTTTTTCACAACGCGTTAATTGGTTTCGAAAGTGCATTAGTTAATTCGCATATTGACAGCCGCCACAGCCGGCACCGCAGAGGTGCCTAAAACCAGGCATTCACATGTGAGCAGACATTTTTGATGGCTACATCTGCGACTAAACACTGGGAATGAAATCGGCGCTTCAGTTGCCCTTCACAGGATGTTGCAACGGAAATCTGAAATACCGGCGTGCTCGTGGTATCAGGCCACACCAAATGCTTGAGTTCGCTTTTTGCGCTGGTCGCAATAGCTTTCGCAAAGCACGGCTACATTGCCTGTAATGCAGTACACCTGCGTTCTGACAATACTTTAACCTCCGTTATCTGGGATGAAAGATTCCACGTGCGCGAAAAAAAAAATTAAAGGGCTGTTTGTGGCGACGTCATTTCTCTCTATAGTGTCGTGCTGTCGTTCAAAACAAAAAGAAATATCGGGTACAAAGCGATGTCTGGTATATATAGATAGCATAATAAGAGCTAGGTTGAAATAGACGAAACTGTTGGCGTAGCGTAGACACGATTCTTTGTACTATTGCTGCCTTAAATATTTGGTAAGTTTCAGAATTTTGTGCGTCATCTAGAAAATTATCGGCTAGAAGTGTAAGTTAAACGAATTTGCGAAAATATGTAAGTTGTTTTTCGTCTTCGTTTTTAAGTTGCCATTATCAAGTTCTCCTTAGGTAATACTGTTGACGTTTTCAGTGGTTGTGACGAGCGCAAACCGTTACCGTATGTTCTACGCAAAAACGATGTAGATACCACTCACTGTCTTCATAGTGGCTACCAGCGCAATGACAAATATTTGTTGACACACAGTTAGAGAATAAGCTGAAATCACTAAAAGTTATGTGCTTGTAATCTAAACCTCGCGAATTCTTATGTAGGTGGTTTTGCCAACTAAACCATTCGCCCCGACGAGTTTCGTTGCCTTAAAATAGCCTCCTTTTCCGTGAGCAAATTTTTAGCATGTGCGAATAATGAAGTGAATATAGAAGAACTATTTTTAATATAGGTTTATATAGGTAATATATAATATAGGTAATATAGGTAATATATAATATAGGTTTGGTTTATTGGGGTTTAACATCCCAAAGCGACTAAGGCTATGAGAGAGGACGTAGTGAAGGGCTCCGGAAATTTCGACCACCTGGGGTTCTTTAACGTGCACTGTCATCGCACAGCACACGGGCCTCTAGAATTTCGCCTCTATCGAAATTCAGCCGCCGCCGCCGGGATCGAACCCGTGTCTTTTGGGTCAGCAGCGGAGCGCCGTAACCACTGAGCCACCCCGGCGGGGCCAATCTTTTGTGGTATTTTATATTTCAGTGACTGTGGCAGCTCGTCTTCCGCATTGCAATGCCTAATGCTAAATTGAGCGCAGAGAGGTGCGCCTTCATGCCGATTATCTCAGCTATTTCTAGCGCGAAATATATAAGTGCAAAATGTCTGGTCTTAAATATATTCTTTGCCATGAATTCTCAGCGCAGATAATGCTTTTCGTTCTCTTTTAAAGGGACAGTGAGGAGAGCTCAATTAATTGTTATTTTATAGCAAAATCCGATAGTTCGGCATATCATGGCTTTGTTGCCACTTGGCCGGCAGCGAAAGATGCATTTATTTCTAAGAAATTTGGATTCGAAGTTGAAAGTGACGTGAAACATGACGTACACATGACGTAACGCAGACTCCGTGTTTTCTGACGGCTAGCGGTGCGGCCTAGCAGCAGCCGAAATGAAAGCTACCGCCGGCCGCACGTTGAAGGCATCTATCGGCTATTGCGGCCGTCGCTACCGTCGCTTTGTTTACGTTTGCACCGGCGTTTTGCCAGCGTTACGATGGATCCCGTTCTCGAAGCCGTCAAGAAAGTTCTCGCAAATAGACACCGTTAGCATACCGTGTACCCTTTTACCGTTAGCGGAGTACGGGGAGCCCACCTACCGCCGGTGAGCAGGGGCTGATTGGTCCCGATGCTGCAGGCGCGCGCGTAGCTGCCGGGTACGTGGCACCATCTGGCGACGTGAAGGAGGTTTGCGCATGCACTGGCTATGCGCAGGCTCCCGGAACTCAGGTACCGATAGCGGGAACACGGCACACGGTATGCTAAAAGTGTCTAATAACTCCGGCCTGCACTTCAGCGACCTCAGCCACACAGAGGGTCACGTAGTTGGCAGTTGACTGGCACAGCCGGGAACGTTTCGCCGGGCGAGCGTACGAAGACTCAAGGTGGTCTTTACACTGCAAACTGCTTTGTACGATCACCGAAAATCGTGCCATCATAGTTTTTCATCGACCGTGGCGATCAACTAACAAACCTTAACAGGCTCCTTCAAAAGTTAACTAGCATTTGGAGCGGCGCTTGGAGTTCCTCTGCTGTTCCGCGCTTGTAAATCTAGGCGCGTTAAAGACGAAACCACGCGGGCATGCAGAGCGCATAGACGCGAAGCGCCACGATATACCGAAACTCATCTGGCCGCCTGTGGCGCCGCTAAGTATTGATTTTCTTCGCTTACAACCTTCAGGTTGTCTTTTGTCGGTCTTCCTAGTGAGATAAAAGCGTACTATTGATTTGAAGACAAAACTTACTTCAGTGTACAACCGCGCAACCTTCGTTTGTCAGCCTCAGAGATTCGTGGCTTCTCGCGTCCCAGTGTTGCTAGAACCAAAAACTGTCTTGTCCTATGACGTCATCACGCTTGTAATTGCGAGTTTTTGCCTGTGACGGATTTACCTGTATTTCGGTTCATGCTCTTTTCTACGTTACAAGAGCTTTGTTGTCAGTATGAGTGGCGTTTTTGTAATCAGGAGCTGGTAATTTATAGATACAAGCGAACTTCAATTTCTCCTCAGTGTCCCTTTAATGGGACGACCATGCATCTCATTATGCTCGTCATCGTGCTTGCGTTGTCTGGTATCTATTGCTGTCATTTCAAGTGCTTTCAATTAAGATATGGTTATTCTGTTTTAGCGGCAAGACCATGCATCTCAGAATGCTCGTCATCTTGCTTGCGCTGACCGGCATCTACTGCGGTGAGTTCAACTTTTTGCAATTAAGATATGGTCATACCGACTCTGAGGAATGCTACCTCAGCTACAAATGCTCACCTTGAAAATCATACGTGATTCTCGTCTCTTCATGAAAAGCACGAGAAGACTAAACTTAAACATTTAACAATAGGTATGGCTTTACAGCATATAATCAATTAGATAAATCAACCCAAGAGCCCAGTGCGTGCAGACTTATAGCAATCAAAGACGCACATAAAAACGCGTAAACGAACTAAAATATTTAAATTATTTTGAACGCGAAGTGAAGCCAGCATGTATAATTGTTCTTTAAAGTATATTAGACTGTTTTGGGGACATATATTAATAATGAATCATTAGTGGATGCACAAACTACAGATTCAAGTTTAGGTTTATGTTTACGTTTATGGCGTTTAACGCCCCAAGGCAACTATGGCTATGAGAGACGCCGTAGTGGAGGCCTCCGGAAACTTCAACCACCTGGGGTTCTTTAACGTGCACTGACATCGCACAGTGCACTGACATCGCCTCTAGAATTTCTCCTCCAAAGAAATTCAACCGCCGCGGCCGGGATCGAACCCGCGTCTTTCGGGTCAGCAGCCGAGCATTATAACCACTGAGCCACCGCGGCAACTACAGACTCAGTCGGTGGAGTAAAGTTAGCTGGAATATATGTGTTCTCTAAAACAACGTTGTGAGATATAACATGTAGAAGTAGAATATAGCTGATTAGGAAAAGAGTGCATTGACACATCTCGTGCTAAAAAAGTTAGGCAGCGGTTAAATTCTACCGAACCTAGTTTCACGTAGAGAAAGCTGGATAAACAAGCCATGTCTGCCGGATGATCAGGAGCGGCTTGGCGCGGTGTTCGATGTAGTCCACTATACGTGCGCTCGTCAGTGCGCTCTCCTTCCTCCATAGCGTCTGACAAAATCACTCAGCTCTGGTTATATATATAGCTCATAGCTGACGTCACATCTGCGAATTAAATCACGTGATACAATGTGATTACTAATTGTCTTTCTTACTGCATCTGCCGACAACTTGCAAGGTATAAATTCAACGCCAAAGTTCAAGGTCAAATCTCAATGTCAAATGTCAAGGTAGGAGGGTAAAGGTCGATGTCAAGGCCAAAGTCAGAATTCTAGGTCAAAGATCAAGGTCAAATGTGGTCTATTATGTGGACTAAACATAGTTTAGTATATGCGCATAGGAACACTATCCATAACCTTCATGAAGGTCGTTTCAAGGTCATCCGGATGCTCACAGTGAAATGCGTCGCAGCTATAATAGTTTAGCTTGCGGTACAAAATATTCTGAGCTGACAATAAGCAATGTCGAAGATTTCAAAGGAAAGCTTGTTTAAAAAAGGTTAATGCAGTAGTGAAAAGGCATATCCTCGAATATCTGCATGCTTAAAAACCAAGGAACCATTTTTAGAACTTAGTTATTTTTATTGTGCTTAGCTATTGCGAAGTTTTTTGGCATTAAGAACTGAAATTTCTATTCCATGCAATATTATGATGTAGACAAACATAAAATATTTATAGCTAGCTTAAATTTGAATAGTTTTATGCGGAATCCTTTAGAAACTAGAAATATGAAGAAATTATGCTGGAAATAGGTCATTTTTTTGTGAGGAATATAAAATCGGGCTCGTTTAGTTGTTTACTAGCAGAGAATGAGAAATGCAGCAACTTGTCCATGCCAGAAATCGGATCAGCTAGAGACAGCATTTCCACTTTCACAACAGGACTCAGCTCACAGAAAAGCGAAATAACTGAGAGTGATTAACAGCATATTACGCAATTAACATATTAATTATCAAGAAGTTGCGGTGGCAAATATCTCTCGTGCGAGTGAGGCTGTTAAAATTGCTTTAACCTATAACAACTGCTTCCTTGCACCAAATGAACACATCGGTAGAAATACATCAAAAACTGTTAAATGGGCCCCAGAAAACGTATCTCATGGCTCTCGGGTATGTACAGAAAAGTGTTACGATGATAGGAAACGAATGAATACGAAAAGAATCAAGACGAGGCGGCAGTTTAGAGAACTTTCTGATATTAAGGGGTGGCTTCACGGCTAGTGAAACCCACCTAACCTCTTAATCTGCTGACAATCTCTACATTATAAAATGCAAATACTGCTATTTTTTTAAGAAAGGAAAGAGTGGAACCATTCGCCTGCCAACGCTTTTGTCTTTTATCTGCAGAAGAGATTTGTTGATTTGACTGTTAAAAAAATTGCAAAACTTAACGCCTTACAATTTTAGTACCAAGCGAAAGAAGGACGAAGATTTGTGGCAAGATTTGGTTGGGGCCTTGTATCACCGCATCTAAAATGCCAGGCCAACTTCATAAGAAACGAATTATACTGTAATATAGTGCCTACGTTTGGCGCGAACCATCTTTTTTACTTTCCTTCTATATTGATATATACAAAACTAAGTGAGGACCCCAATAAAAATGGAGGTGCAGGTTCCTATAGAGGCCAGCAATGAAATCTTTTCGGAAGAAGTCAGGTAGCGGCCAGACTGCGCGCAAACAATGTGCCTCCATTATCGGGCACCAAGATCTTCGCGGTAAGTGAGAGGAAGTTTCAAAACAAGAACATCTTTCTAGAATCTTACAGGACATTTCAGACATGAGAGGGCAAAGATCCATGGCACTAGAATGCGCTGTTTACATGTGTACACATTCCAACTTTCTTTTTCTAATGAAATGCCTGCAAGTCTCAGCATATCATATCCAGATGTAAAGTAGATATCTGGATACGTCTCTTCAAATGTCTGATCGCTTTTTTGTTTCTTATGCCCTGACTTGCTTGCAATGTTTAGCGTTTGCAATATCTGAAAGCAAGGCCAATAGGCACGCTATGTTGATGACGTGGAGGTTAGTATGCTATTCTCCTTTCCGTAAACCAGTTCAGAGCATCAGTTGTAAATGAACGAACGGCACCAAAGCCACTGTTTAAACTAATGTAGACAGTACGGCTCGTACAAATGGGGTTCATAAATTGAGGCAAGAAAGTTGTTCATCACAGCACTTCAAGTGGAATGAACTCAGAAACTTGGTAAACAGATGCAATGCCAAATAAGGAGCCTCTAAAGTTCCCACTTTCCTGTAGGTTGAAGCACAATTCAATACTCATATTTAGGCCATGTACAATAATTTTGCAACTTTGCAGGCACCACCGATGCGGCTAACACAGATATGCCTCCTGCTGGTTCGACGAAGCGCCCAACTAGCATTGAAGGATTCTGGCTCTGGGTACAGAACATCGCCTCAGAGGCTTTGGCTTGGCTCCAAACGAACATTCGCACGGCATCGAAGTGAGAAAAAAGAAATTACCCCTGAAATTGCTTATAATAAAAACAATAAACCCTGAAACCATCAATGAAACCGATTAACAGGTGTCACCCCAGACGGCTTTCTGAGAATAAACAAAGTATACTAAGAAACAATAAACGCACTGGATTTGACAGGTGTCACCACGGATAGATGCCTAGTGTTTTGTTTCTGTCTGTCTTTATTTCTGCAAAGTGTAGACCTCAGTGTACGCGTTATTTTGCACCCTTTTCCTCTTTTGTGCATGGTACAAAACAGTCTTGTTTTCCATTGATTTGTCTCACGCAAAAGAAAGTGATCGACTGCTTGTAGATTTATTTAACAGAGCTGTAGGTGCCACGCTGCAAATTTCATCAAATGCCTAGAGGTCACATGGATCTGCCCAAAGTATGTTAGATTTCTCCTAATAGTCCTTAGACAAACCACCTTTTGTGGTTGGTTGGTTGGTTGGTTTATGGGGTTTAACGTCCCAAAGCGACTGAGGCTATGAGGGACGCCGTAGTGGAGGGCTCCGGAAATTTCGACCACCTGGGGTTCTTTAACGTGCACTGACATCGCACAGTACACGGGCCTCTAGAATTTCTCCTCCTAAGAAATTCCAGCCGCCGCGGCTGGGATCGAACCCGCGTCTTTTGGGACAGCAGCCGAGCACCATAGCCACTGAGCCACCGCGGCGGCCCACCTTTTGTGTTATGAAGCCATATGCGTATTAAGGTAAGAAGTTGCCAAATTAAAAGGTTACCATTTCATTGAACTTTGCAATTTTGTGCAAAAACCCGAAAGATCTGCTGAGTGGTGACTGCAACTTAGTAGTCAGCGCTTCTGGTAGACCCTTTTGCGTGAAATTTAATGGCGATGTATGTACAAGCTATGAAAATTGGTCTCATACAATTTAAGACAGAGCAATCTTTTAACATACCAATAGTAATTTTTTATTTGCAATTTCGCTACAGGCTCTTGCTGTGACGTAAGTGAGGTGCCCTGTGCTTTTTTCCAGAACAGGAGCTACGGTGTGGGGCATTCTGTAAGTTCAGTCGTGCATGTGAGACAACATGGATTCCAAAAAGGAATTAGCTGGTCGGGAAATAGTGGTTGTCGTTTGTACCCTGAGGAATCTCCACGTGCGGACTCAGCTCAGATGGGCTTAGTGGATGGTCTTTATGACTCATTTCCCTCAGATATCCGACCTCTCACATGGCGAAACATCGGGAACGTTATATGTGGTACCCCTCTGGCGCAGTGCTTAAGCCATATGTCACAAATTTCATCCAGAGCTATCATATTTTGCATTCAAAGGCTATGATATATTAAAACCAATAGGGTTTGTTTGTTTAGCCTTCAGGAGCACCAACCAAATTTGTCAAATTTTCTACTATATGAAGGCACAGATTCACAAAACTTTTTTTTTTTGTTTTGACATGTCATTACACATCGCGCATTAAAAACACGCCGAAAAGTTTACTAAATTGTAAGAAGAGAAAACATCAGCGCTCATGCCACTCTACCATACTGCCGGCTATGCAGCTCTGCCTGCAACAATCACGCCCTTTTCTTAATTCAGAGAACCAAAAATCGTAAAGACGACTCAAAAAGAGAGGGCACACAAAAAGTCGCTGAGCGGACAGCGGAAATTTATTCAGAAAAAAATCTTATTTTCAAACACGCTCTTTTTACATGTCAAGCTGGCCACAGAAGACGTGCTAACAGTAAGCGTCGCCCATCTTTTTTAACGCGAATGCCTTTAATGCCTCGTCGTTGTCGACAGAAGGTTGTCAGCAGAAGTGTCACACTTTTTCTAGTCAGACCAGAAAAAAGTATTTGTACACGAGAGGATTCGAACCAACAACCTTCCGTTCCGCAGCCGAGTGTGGTAATGGCTGCGCTACTTTCTGCCAACGCATATGTAGTTCTGCTTGTCTAGGACGCAGGAGAGTGTTTGCAGAAAGGCGTCGAATCAGACGAATGCCTCCCAAACGCCCTCCAGTGTCTCCAGCATTTAAGATTCACAAACAGTCGTGTACTTAATTACCACCTTAACCTCACATCAGTACCACAAGCCGCAACACCGCGCTAAAGAGTTTCGCCTCACTGCACTTTAGGTCACCAAAGTGCGCCTCAGAATTTTTTTATCTCATATGTGCTTATAAGTAAAATCTGCTAGTAGAGCTACATGCGCTACAAGGTGCTCTGTTAAACAAGGCAAGTCTTCTCCACTCGCCACCCAGAAAAAATGGCTCAGCCATACCAAACAGAAGTCATATTCTCTTACGCCATCCCCGAAGTCGGTACGACCTATACTGCGAACGTTATGCTTCACCGGTGCAGACCGTTCCCAGAGGCGAAAGTTTTTCCAGAGATTTTTCGATATTACTTAGTTTGTACAGCGTGGAAAACATGTTTCACTATGATGGCCACCTCGAGTTTTGTTACGTTTCGAATTATTCTGAGTTTCGAGACAGTGGGTTTCAGATGGACATCCGCTTGTCTGCGCAAATTCCTTCCGGCTGATCCCACGAGCTCGCGGTGCTGTTACGTTTCAAATTCCTCTGTGCATCGAGACCGCGGCGTTGAGATGGCCGTCCGCTGCCTGGGAAGTTTCATCACGGCCATCTACTTGGGCCTCAGCAGCATGGTATCGTGCGTCGGCGGCGACGGCGGTGGTCGGCGTGATTCACGGCGGATGCGGCAGAAGCTGTTTACAACAAGAAACGACGCCTGTGTACTAGCGCTTCTGAAGAAACTTCTCCTCTTGCATTGTGCGGAACCCTGGGCGCGAGGGAAGCTTCGGCAGTCCATCACGGCGAAGGCAGCAGAGGTTGTTTACAGCGAGGAACGACGCCTGTATACTCGCGCTTGTGAAGAGACTACTCCTCTTGCCTTGTGCGGAATCCAAGCGCGAGTGAAGCTTCGGCACTCCGTCCACACGGAGAGCTGTGCAGTTCAGGTGTCTGGCCTTGGCCCCCACTCGGATCTCCTTCCGTGCTTGCCATCACTGCTGCAAGAACGGCCGGGACAACATTTTGCCGGATGTGGCGAGAGTGTGTCGGGGACGTCCTGGTGGGCGGTTCCCGAAGACTGTACATGTGACTTAAACTACAATGATCGGACGCTTTTAATCGAGCTAAATTCCCCAACCAGGAACCTAGGGACCCCTTTAAAAGGAGCCGCAGTGCTCATTTTCAGTACCGAAATCTACTTGATCACCATGTAAATAAATCTCTGCTAAGTTTCTCTCTTCCTCGACCCGTCTCTGCATCGGCGTCAACCCCGATGCCCGAGTGCCTGCAGCCCGACTTCTGACTTGGTTTTTCGCTGCCCGTTGGGTCCGCTCTCGGAGCAGACACAACGCAACAGTTTGCTTTTGATGGTTGTTCGGAACGCTGTACTCAACAAAATGTGGGTTACACGTAGCGGTATGTTGTCTTCAGGTAGGTTTGCCGGGTTTGGAGATAAAAGAGACACGTGCATCGGTACACGATGAGGGAAGAGTGCCATCCTGCCAATGTGTATTGATAAGGTTGGTAAGGGCTTTGAGTCTGCCCAGGCGCGCAATGCAGCATCCGTCAGAACGCTGCCCAGGCGCACACTGCTCTGACGGATGCAGCATGGACGAGAACGGGGCTCCTCTGGGGCTGGTACGAGGCCCAAGGCAGGGCAGGCGAGTGGGCGCAGCAGGTAGGGTTAGTGGATGTCACAGAGTACTGCGTGTTTGAACGCAGATGCTGATGCCATTGAGTTGCAGCAAAGCCTCAAAGTGGGCGAACCATTCCGCGAACGTCTTGTGGCCGGAACGCGGGAAGAAGCGGGTTGAATCCTTTGTCCTGCCAGTCTGACATCTAGGAAAGCCGCTTCGATTGGGGACGAGTCTTCTTCAAGGTGCTGCATAATTATTCCAGACGAGTATTCATAGGGGTTGAAAAAAGGCTGCTACAATGCACCCGAGTTAACCCCTTCTCCTAACTAAAGAAAGCTTGACAAAAATGGCACCTACGCTCTTGGCGAGAGATGAATTACAGTCCAGAAGGGTGTCCCACGGCTGTACTTCAGGCATAGCACAAAACTCCGAATACAGAGACGCACAACACAGCACAAAACGCTGGAACACATAAGAGACATTTTATTCAAATGGATTTTTCTATAAATTCATTGTCCGCTGCGTGCGGTGCCTTGGTCAAAACAGGTTTTCTTAATGTAACAAGTGCTTGCTTTTATTTGAGCACTTGCGCCATATGCGCAGGCATTCGGAGCCATGACTGTGCACGGCGGTCTAGTTTTACGGGAAGAAATATAACTAATCGGAAGGGGGATACTTGTCTTTGCGCCTGAATGAATGTACCGGTGGTGTCACCCCTTACCTTATTTAGAAATTGTGCGTTTGAAACCTTTGCTCCAGGCACGTGTATGTCTGGCCAAAGGCGTGATGAGGGTGGAAGAAAGAACAAAGGCAATGAGGCAGGCTGCACACTCTGCCTTTGTGCCCTTGCTTCCTGGTGCGCACAATAGACGTGCCTTGGGGCCTCACGTCAATCCCACCCACTGGCTCACCCGTGTATGGTAGGACAGGTGTAAATAATGCCTGTAAAAATAACTAGCGGTGAAAAGAATGAGTAGAAACGAAATTGTAAAAATTAAATATGTAATCAGACTCAGAAAATAACAAGCAAAAAATTATAAATTACAAAAAAAAACAAAAAAGAGTTTTGTGGATTTGCTTTACTAGCCACTCATGACTACGAATAGCAAAATACATAGTTTCTCTACTAAAACATGAATTCAGTTAAGAATTTTATTCTTTTGTAAGACACCAGTTTCCCAGGGCTGTCATAAAGTCCCTAGGAAGCTGTTTTCAATTAATGAGATACGACTCTCGCACTTCTCTGCTGTGCTGGACCGTTATAAACAAGGATAGTCATTTTCAGGTTAATTAATTGCTTACCAGCAACGTTAACATGCCTGAATAAGGAGGCTTGGAAAAGATTTAGCGTGTGCAAAATCATTACTGAAGCGTATTTGGAAGCGCGTCTCTGTTTTTCCGACATGTTGAAGCTGACACGTGGAACGCTCAAGATGGTATACAACGCTCTAGCTGTCACATTTAAAGTTTCGTTTGATATTGACGAAAAAGTAGGGGGCTGTGCCGAAGGCGTTGGTTGATGCGGTCATCTGGCCCAGACATGACAAAAAGGCTTATTACAGGGTGCGCAGCCAGCGCGTAGAGGGGTGCTAATTTTCTGCGAAATTAAAATGTCGCGAATGTTTCTGTTTCGTCGGTACACGACCTGTGGTAGCTCCGTAAAAGTAGATTATCAGCATTCACTTGTGGTGAGTACGTCATGGTGTCTTGTTAGATTGTGCAAGACATTTAGAACAGAGGCAGATTGTTTTAGAACTATATTCTTGCGGCGAGATTTCTCGGCAGCACTGGAGCTCCTGAGAATCTCTTCGTGGTTTACACTGCCGCTCTATGACATCACCAACAATTTCTTTCAGGATATTTTTGAAGCAACAGTGCGCCTATTAGTTCTGCACAATTAGAGCTGAAGTCATCTTTGCTTGAGCAGATGCACCTAAAGCGGCGCGTTTGGCAGTAGTTGGTGGCCATTTTGCAGTGCCTTATGTGGTTGCTCTCTAAATGCAAATATTTCTGAGAATCCGTGGGTTTTCGGTAGAGGTTGGTAACAAGCCGATTTCGATAAACCGTGATTTGCGTACAGGAAATGCGCTTTTCACCGTGAGTAGTGGTTTGAAAATTTCATGGACGGGTGAGCGCTGTTAAAAGCTCTAATAATATTTAGAAGTGCTGTTGCACCATGTGTCCAAATTAAGAAAATATTGTCAATGAAACGTTTATAGTAAAGTTGTTTGTGATCCCAGTCTACAAGAGATATATTCCTCCTATTAGAAGCCATGGCAATTCTTCCATAATTAGGCCCAATTCTTGTTCCAATAGATGAGTCCCTAAGCTGATGTAATAGGCATCGTCGTATTGGAAATTATTAATTTAGAATCAGTGTGAGCACTAGGTGAAATGTAAAAAGCACTTTCATTTCTCAGTTTTTTTTTTAATAGTTGGCTATACTACCCAAAAACATCACTCACATTGGTGCCTTACTGGCTAAGGTGTTTCGCAGCTGAGCACAAGGACGACAAAGCAATTCCCGCGCGAGGAACCCCCATTTCAGCGGAGACATAATGGAAAAACAACTGTTTGTGTGTGACGTCAGTTCATGTAAACAAACCTCATATAGAGTTATAATAATTCCGGAGCCGACGGATATGGCTTTACTTATAGCCCAAGTGTAGGTTGGACGCGTTAAACCTTATATTCCCTTACCGTGCCTGTTACTCTGCAGTGTACTTGCGAAAACGAAATAGGTGACCTGAAAGTAGATTTGTTGTTTTTTTGCAGACACTGTTTGTTCCCACAGTACAGGGCTGACTCAGTAAGCTGCGACCTTCTTTAGTGTGGCGAAGCGTCTAGCGAACGCGAAAGCAATAAACACAGCTGTGCAAGTTGTTCGTGGCAGGCGGTGCTAACGTGTACATTTCCGTTTAGTGGAGCGAAGAAAACATTTGCGAGAGGACGTACGGGGCACATGTGAGCAGCTGTTTTTGGCTTTATATTCATTTGATAGTGGACTTTGTATTTATCAGCGCTCATTTTTCCAAACCAGAGGTGGGTTCATCAGTCTTTTCCCCGTTGCAGTACGTTTATTCACTACCCTACGACAACGTGTCTGCCAATTCCCTCTGCCAGAAGTGCCGGCTTCCTCTGAGACTTTTACGGTTCCAAATATACTCTGCCGATAGTATCGGTTTGCATTACCGGCTCTGCTAAATAGAGACCGCAGAGCAACAGATTATTAAGAGAACTGGCTTTGAACCGTCATTCTCACTGCTAGAGCGAGTCCTCGTACATGTTTCGCAGCCATCTCAGTGCAAGTGCGTGTCAATGTGCATTGCTAAGCAATCCTACTAAAGTGAAACGGATGAAATGAGCGCAAAATGTTTCTCAAAGCGCCAAAATGAAAGTCTCTAAGGGTAGCGGATCGGGCTAGTTTGTGCAGTTTTTACATTTTTCGAAGCCCTAAAACAACAAGGACGCAGATGGAACAGACAGGGACGAGCGCTCGTCCCTGTCTGTTCCCTCTTCATCCTTGTTGTATTAGCGCTTCGAAAAATGCAAGAAAGTCTCGACGACGATATCCTGATGTTCATAGTTCACTGGTAGTGTTCTCCGCTAAATAGAAGATTTCACTTCTGAGCGATTTTCTATAACGATCGCATCTACTCACATCTGAAGGTTTAATGATGATTTTTCAAGATACAATAACTTCATTTTGATTCTTGTTCACCATTTACCTCTTGGGTATATCTTCAGAAGCGCACAGAGAGGCTAGAAGGCAATGTGCAAGGAGACATGATCATTCACAGCGGGATTCAAGAAGGCACTTGGTACGCATGGGAAGAGATATAGTATGATAACCGAAGCAAGCGATAAAAAATACACTACTGACGCTATGGGTGCTCCCATAGTTGTCTTTCGAGGAAGGTATTGAATATTTAGGCACAAAATAATTCTGCTCTTGCAAGCTGAAAGCGAAATAAATACCAAGAATACTAATTGTTTTAAGATCTATGGCAATTTGTTCACGAATTTTAACTGTTCGTGGAGCGTCTGTGTGCTTACAAGAGGCGGAGCACTCTCACCGTTAGTGTTACCGCTCTCACCGTTACCGTTCTCACAAAATTCTAGGGCCTCGTTTGGGGCTCCAGAGATTCTAATCATTCAATTCAACAGAAACGTCACCGTCTTATTTCCTTTCAGAACTTAGTGGCTATGTTTAGAGAAGGCACCTCAATACTATTAGGAAGGTGGCAATATATTTTAAAAGTTTGTCTGGTATACAAACCGCACACGATGAGCAGCATTCATACCAAGTTGTGACTACTGGTATATCGTAAATTGTTAGCACTCAAGTAAAAACTACTCAGCTGACTTCACGGTAACCTTCTCCGAGCATACTGAGCTGTTCACACTGAGCACCGCGTACAGACAGAGAGAGAAAAAATGGACGGAAAACAAGGAGGTTAACCTGGCGATGCCCAGTAGGCTACCCTACACATGGGGAGGGGAACAAAGGGGAAAAAAGGAAAAAAGAGCGGCAATGAAATGAGTTTTCCTAGTGTGGTGGTGGTGGAAAACATTTATTTACACATGCACTACTGGAGGTATTGCATGAGCTGACCCAGAGGGGGCCAGCCCTTGCAAGTACTAGGTGGAGGTCCCTAGTTCGGGACCCCAGTGGCGTCGGCCGCCGCCCGAGCTCGCGCGACCAAGGCCCGTTGGGCCTGCAGGTCCGAGCAGCCGAGCAGGGTCGCCGCCTCCCAGTCCTCCCGGGTTGGGTTGGGTTGGGGTGAGGGGGGATAGCAGGGTTGGAGGGGCAGGCCCACACCATGTGGTAAATGTCCGAAGACTTCTCCGCACAGTGCGGACAGCTGCCCGAGAAAGAAGGGTCGAAGTGTTTGACAGCTGCCGGGCACAGCAAAGTATTGGTATACAGGCGAAGCAAAAGCCGCTCCTCCACCTTTGAGAGATCTTTACACGGGCGGGGATAAAGACCATGGCCAGATTGATAAAGTAAAACAGTGCCTTTACAAGAGTAAGCAGGAATGAATTCGAGTTTCTGATCGTCGGGGTCGGAGGGGAATGTCCGGTGAGAGAGCGCGGGGGCGGCGGCGTCAGCTGCCTGATTTCCCTCAAGGCCCATGTGAGCAGGAGCCCAAACGATACGCCGGTGCGCGGGGTACCCGCTGTAGGCACTGTTTTGGAGAATGCGGTAGGCTACATATGGTACCCAGCCCTGCTCGACGTTCCGACATGCCCCTCGGGAATCGGAAATAATTGTTTTTGAATTGAAATCAGATGTAGCCAACGCAATGGCGACCTCCTCCGCGTGTGTTATGTCACGGGCTCGGAAAGTAAGGCCGTTCACTGTTTTGGATTGGTGGATGACTGTGGCCGTGTACCATCCCCCATGGTGGGGGCCGGAGGCATCCACATAGAATACGTCAAGTGTCCAGCGACCACTATGTCACGGAGACAGAGGGCGCGCACTGAAACTTCACACATTTGGCATTAATGTGTGAAGGTTCCCCAGCAACGCAGCTCTAGTGCTCACTATGAGCTCTGCAGACTGTGACCGGAAACAAACCATTATCAATTTCCTGTGCTGCTTTATTAAGAAAAAATTTAGAAAACAGATAACTTTATAGAAGTTTTGTTTTAGGATAATCCCCTAATGTGAGGTACACCACTATTAAGGGAGCAATGGCTCTTTCGCATTCACTTGAGAGCAGCCATCTGCTACCAAGGAAATTTTACGTCTTTCTTTGAAACTGAGCAGTTCCCGAAAAATCGGACCTCGTCTGAACTATGGACAATAAGGGACTATTTAGTGACTGTTAATTTCTTGTGGTATCTGTCGAGCGTTCCTTTGCAGCCGTATGGCTGCGCTTGGGTGCATGATGAGAAACTGCTCCCATTTTAGTAGTTTATGCTTATACGCAAAGTGGGCATAGTCCCTGAAAGACGCACCAAAAATCATGTCACTGTGTATCGTATACACATTAATATACCAAGATAAGAAACAATTATACCTTTAATTTCCGTCTCAACAAGAAAAGCCCTACATTACGACGCACAGAATTGTTCCCTACAAAAAAAAACAATGTGACCAAGGGTTATTTCAACGCTAAAAGCCTGCGCAAGGTAAGAGCAGTAAAAATAGAAGATCTCAGCAAGGAAAGAGCAAAAATTAACATAGAGCGCTGCTTTCAAGCGTTAATGAAATGGCTTTCTGGATAGAAGGCAATAGAAACAGAAACAACGGGGGTGTAGTGATCAACGATACAAGTTTAATGGCTACCCCACAAAAGAACAGCGCCAGAAGCTTGCCACTTTTAAAGCTGATAAAAAAATTGACGTCCGCGTTTCACCAGCAGCAAACTTACCGAACATGTCTGGTAGTTCGACAGGGACGATGATTGACCTTTGCATTTGTGTTCATATGTTTTTCCCCCCCGTTTTGTCACATCTACGACAAGAAATCTGTTTTATATAATTGTGTGCAGTGATATGTACAAGATCCTCTATGACATAGAATTGTGTAGAGTGTAACTACAAATGTGTGTGCTGTTTTCTTAAATTTCTTTTGTAATGTTGCCGCAACTGTATGCGGAGGGAGGGCCTCGTCAGGCTAGTAGCCTTTAGCTCTCCCTTCGCTTTTTCCTTGTATTGGAAAGAAACCAATAAACAAACAAACAAACAAGAGGGGAGCTCCAGGGCGAGAAGGGCTTTGGGGGGAAAAACTGCTTCCACGCCGTCCCCAAGGATGACGCTGTGGTCCTACACTCACGTATGTAAAAGACTGGCCGCTGGGCTTTCAGCTCATGACGCTTCCCCCTTTGGCAGGCAGATGTATACACGCTCTCGAAGTATTCGAATGCGCTGCATATACATTCCTGTCAGGCCTGCGTCTCGTCGTGTCCGCGTACGCTTCTGCATCGTCCTGCATTTCAATGCCGCCACCGACACAGCTGCTTAAGCGGAGCAATGGAGGTTGATGAAAGGAGAGGTAGGAAGCGTCTTGCGGAAAGCGATCGCTTTTATGCGGCCGCTCCCGAAAGCGACAAGGCCGCCACGGTTCGCGGCTGCCTACCTAAGCCCGCACTATTGCAGGCGATCGCTTCGACGCAACAAGAAGAGTAATAAGGGAGTAATTACTCATTGGTATCCACCCAAGCGCAGCCATACGGCTACAAAGGAAAGCTATGCCGTCCCGGTTAGCTCAGTTGGTAGAGCGACTGCTCCGGTGTAGCGGTGGTCCCGGGTTCGAACCCCGGACCAGGACGAATTTTTCTTTAACTACGGAGTTTCTGAGAAAGCTGTATAGCTTTCCTTTGTAGCCGTATGGCTGCACTTGGGTTGATGCCATTGAGTAATTACTCCCTTATTACAAATTTACTCCACCTTGGGGGATACCCCTAAACATTTGACCAACACTGTTCCCACTTCGAGTTATTGATCAATTCGCTTTCGCCCTACCATAAGCTTGCCGTCGCGGTTAGCTCAGTTGGTAGAGCGACTGCACCGGTGTAGCGGTGGTCCCGGGCTCGAACCCCGGACCAGGACGAATTTTTCTTTAACTACGAAGTTTCTGAGAAAGCTGTATAGCTTTCCTTTGTAGCCGTATGGCTGCGCTTGGGTGGATGCCAATGAGTAATTACTCCTTTAATACAAATTTACTCCACTTTGGGGGATTCCCCTAAACATGTGACCAACAAGAATAGTGTGGTGTGGTGTGTTGAACACTAGACCCATTTCAAGATTGTGACTAGTAGCATCTACAAGCAATGTGTTATGCCGTAAGCATTTCATGCTTACCCTACTCTCGGTTACGGGAGAGGCAGAGATTTTTTTTCAATTTCATTCGAAATCAACTTTCCATGTTTCATAATGTCGTTCCATAACGAGTGATTCAGCGCTTGAGACAGTGTTTTTACTGTTCACAGCAGCGCTAGCACGCTGAAGCCGAAATGTCTTTCTGCTGGTCACTCGGACTTATCCTTTCTAGCTTTTTTCGGCCGTAGCGAGTGAGCCACTCCTCACTTTGATGTTTTGTATCTTGATCGTACTCGAAGATCAATGTGTCAACACCCATAATGCCACTCGTGAGAAAGCTTAGTTTTTAGTCCGCTCCAGAAGATCGCAGCACGTTTCCTTCCTTTTTGTCTGTCTAAGTAGGAAAGAAACTTTTCGGGAGATTTTTCGAATATTTTTTTCATTCCTAATTCTTCGGTAAAAATTTTGCGAGTGGCTGTGCGCTTGAAATTCAGCCCATCTAATATAAATCTGACGTTTAAGAGAGTTTAACACTGCAAAAGGTCTGATCCGTTCTACATATTCGTTTGTTCTAGACGTTGCCGACGGCGGATAACTTTCAATGAATTCGCGGCCTTCTGATGATTCTCTGAACCAACTAAAATGTGGGCTCTTGATAAAGTAGTTTCCCCGTAGGCTTATTGTAGCTTTGCAAAAGTTTAGGTTGCATTGTCTGCTAGTTTGAAACAAGAGCTGATCGAAAAGCGTTGCTCCTAATTGTGCTCGCTCGCAAAAAAACGTGACTTTGCAAGAAGTGGACGTACAGTACGCCCTTTAGCGTCAGAAAGTTCCTGCTTCAATTGAAGGTATATGGGTGATTGGGTGATTCACCTCAGATCACCAGCATAGCGACCACCTCACTGTTGCCTGGTCGAACGCTGTTAGGGATGCCTCATTAGTTTATTTACACATTCTCTCAGTCTTCAAAATTTATCTAACAGAACCAAAATGTTTGGTGGACAAGGGGTTACTTTGAGCCCAAAGATGCAGTAGAAAGAAGTGGTATTTCTGCTAAATCAGATTTTTACAAGTAGGAAATGCGGAATGCACGCATATCAACATAATCAATTCTGAAACAAACGCTCTGAACGTTTTAACATATCTGAAATGTTTTGTATGATCTGAGACAGCCCTCTTAGTCTCGCAAAGAGCTTGACAGTCACTGATCGAGGAAATATAATCAAAGGAAATATGACCACTACCTTGCTTCTTCGTTAAACGTTACACTATCGGTCTTTAGTAGAGGTATATCAATCCGTCCCGAATTTTTCTAGTTTGATTTTTAATGATGTGGCATGGGAGTAAGGTTATTAGGCGGATCTTGTGAAGACAAGACAAAACACGAAGCATTTTGTTGGTTTTTAAAGAAGCCGGTAGTAATCGACAACGTGCTACCACTTAATGGCCATAACTGGACAGCAGTTTTCGTACCGCTCTCCTTTGCTACAGGCGTTAAAGTTTTGAATATTCAATTTTTTAACCGTTAAATGAAGCTACTGCGTCATTTAAAAGTACAGTTTGTTTGGTTAGTGTCTTCACGCCTTCTTTTCTTCATTACCAGCAGATCTGAGCGCACTGTACGAATTAGGCGGCTATTCGAGACTACTATGAGTTACAAAAGCGTGCAAATTTTGATTTTTGTAGAAGCTTCATACTTGGAACAAAGCAAAGGGTGAAGTAGGAGAGAAGACCGGGCAAGCAGTGATATCTGTCTTTCTCTTGCTTCGTCCATTGCCCAGTTTCAAGAATAACTACATGAGTTGTCTTGCGCAGTGAATATTCGCGTCCCCTCCCTGTCTCTTCCCCTTCCATATGGTATTGGGTCGTTGTGGGTTTGTTCGAAAATTGCAGCACAATCAAATGAAAAGGTATTTCTCGTTATACACGGCTGTATAATTTAAATCTCAGAGCGCAGTTGAATTGTCAGGGAGTTTTTTTACTGGCGTCAAATGAAATGTGCAATTGAAGAAAAGTACGATAACCCCGGTTCTAAAGCAACTGGCCTACATATTAAGCGTGCGTTTTGTGAGAATAATGACCGATGTTTTTTTCGAATTCAAAAAATTATGTTAAAGGCACACACAAAGTTAGCACTCCTATAGTAAAAGTGACCGTTAGTGCAACTTCTTTTTCCAGTATTGCGCGAAGTGTGTTGTTCTTAAGCGTTTCGGTGCCAACGAAATCTTGACAGCAGCTTATATGACGCAAGTATCAAGTGGTAACGTGAAAAAGAAAGGAACCGAGTTCCCTCCTCAATTCCAGTGAGTCAAAGCAAAGCCTTCGGGCGAAACAAGTCGTCTCTTCATTAGACAGCAAAGCGAGCTATTAGAGCACTGTGTCATTCCGCAGAGAGTCATTTCCAGATATTCTCCGCCTCTAAAATGAGGTAAAGTTTATTGCATTTTTCTCATAATGATGATACAGCGGTGCCTGAAGCACCAGGTATAATCAAATTTATAACGATTGCACAGCTACCATAGGTCTCCATAAAGTCAGCAATAAAATTCAAATAAGGAAACGTGTCAGGCAGGGAGACACAATCTCGCCTATGTTATTCACCGCTTGTTTATAGGAGGCATTCCGGACCTGAAATGGGAACAGTTGGGGAGAAGAGTTAATGAAGAATTCTTAAGTAATCTGCGATTCACTGATGACATTGTCTTCCTAAGTTACTCAGGACAGGAAATGCAAAGCATGATTAATGAGTTAGACAGGCCGAGCAGGAGGGTGGGGCTAAAAGTTAACATGCAGAAAACCAACGTAATATTCAACAGTCCAGCAAGAAAACAGCAGTTCGCAATTGGTGGCGAAGTGCTGGAAGTAGTAAGAGAATACGTCTATTTAGGGCAGGTCGTGACAGCTGATCCGGATTAAGAGAGGGAAACAACTAGAAGAATAAGAATCCGGTGGAGCGCACATGGCAGGTGTTCTCCGATAATGAATGACAGTTTACCAATGCCTATCAAGTGAAATGTATACAATAGCTGTATGTTACCGGTACTCACCTTTGGGCCAGAAACGTGGAGGCTAACAAAGAGGGTTCAGCTTAAGCTAAGGACAACGCAGCGAGCTATGGAAAGAAAAATTATAGGTTTAACGTTAAGAGGCCGGAAGCGAGCGGAGTGGGTGAGGGAACAAACGCGGGTTAACAACATCCTAGTCGAAATCAAGAGGAAGAAATAGGCTTGGGCAGGGCATGTAATGCGAAGGCAAGATAACCGGTGGTCCTTGAGGGTAACGGAGTGGATTCCAAGAGAAGGCAAGTGCAGCAGGGGTGGCAGAAAGTTAGGTGGGCAGATGAGGCAGTTTGCGAGGATACCGTGGCCGCAACTGGCCAAGGACAGGCTTCATTGGAGAGACATGAGCGAGGCCTTTGCCCTGCAGGGGGCGTAGTCAGGGTGATGATGATGATTACAATCATATTACACAATCTGTTCTTTGAAAGGTTTTCGTGTGAATGTTGAGAAGTAGACTGTGTAAATCCGTCTTCACTTCTCTAAGGGATGGAAACTTTCCGAAAATGTCACGATCTCTGCAGTCAATGCAGCAAAACAAAGTTTTGCGACCTATTAACTCAGATTGCACCACCAAGGTTGAACCAATACCCTTGCTCTTGGTAACCCTGCCAATCAGACTCGAGAGTCTTCCACTTGAGTTCACTGAACCAGCCATTATTTGCTAGGCTTCATCCTCTACTTTCTCTTCAGAACTGCCAGAGTAAAACCGCCACACAACGGAAACAAAGGTTTTCAATGCGTCATGTCCGTGCATAAAGCGCCAACACCCGTGACCTCCGGATGGCTCCTTGACCATTCAGACTTTCGAGTAAGTTTGAAAGTAGGGGCTGATGAATGACGGGATTATTTGAATGGTGGAATTTTTTGAGCCAGCGACTTCCCTTAGGTTCTGCAGGCAATGATGTGCGAATGCTCATCACTCTGCCGTCATTCTGGTGCGAGCTTCTGTACCCGCAGTTACAACTTCAAAGTGCGTACTCCCCGTATTCTGATTTTGGGATCATTCTTCACAAAAGCAGCGCGAGAATCGTAAACAGCTTCGACAGCTTCGCCGAAACCGCTCTATCGGTCACCTGTAGACGACCCAGACGACCTGTAGACGACCAGCGGAAGCTGCTGTGACTCCCGCGGCAGCGTTCAAAAACAAACACCGGTAACGGCCAAGTTTGCGGCAGCACTGTGTAACACAACTATACATGAACGCTTTCGTACATTGCCGTACTGCGGGCGGTTGAAGTCGAAATTAAGAAAGGCACTGTCAGATCGCGACTGCTAGTGGCACCTTCTTAGTGCATTGCAACTTTACTACTAACGCCGAAGTGACGATACTGAAGCCTCCGAACCAAAATGGATGCGTCGTCGCAGCGTAGCTGCCATAGAAGGCCATATGTTCTGAGAATGGCGACTGATATATCTGTGCTGACGCATTTGAATCGGAGCGATGGCTAGTGCCCCTTAGCTTAGTAAACTGATTGTCTTATGTTTCTAATGCAATCGGCTTCTTTGGCTAGTATACACAGATTTCGCGACGTATGATCTGTCTCAAGGCGCTCGCTCCCTCGGAGCTCTACAACAGAGGTCGCTTTCCGAGCGGGCGTTAATGATCCTGTTTAGCCCAGAACCCGGTGTCGTTGGTCTGTCTAAAAAGCTAAGATTGCTCCTGTGGACGTATGACGTCGCTGAAGGAGCTGCGCAAAATGAAAAGTTATTAAAACAATAGATGAATTTCGATTATCAAGGGTCAATATGTCTGAAACGTGAGGATGACATTGAGAATGTAATGGAAATTATTTGCTCTGGAAAGAAAATTGCGGGCAAATAAACAAGAGATACATTTCTGGCCTTTAAGTAGTGTGTCAGACAGCCTACCCCAAGTCCATCAAGGCACTTTCCTTGACCTTGGCTGAAGGGAGGCCTTCTGTGTTTGGTTTACGTAGGATTAACGTCCAAACCAACTCAGACTATGAGGGACGCTGTAGTGAATTTCTCTGGACATTTCGACCAGCCGTAGTTCTTTAACCCGCACTGACATCACATGGTACACAGGTCCCTAGGATTTAACCTCCAACGAAATTCGATGACCGCGGCTGGGATCGAACCCACGTTTTTCGAGTCAGCAGCCCAGCACATGAACCACTGAGCCACCGCGGCGGCAAAGACATGTGCATTGCGCGACAGTAGGGTCCCCGGAATTTTTACGCCCCCAGTTCGCTCGTATTTTCTGCTCATGAGCTTCTTTTCTTTCACGAGATCTAAAGCATATGGCTTCAGAATGGGTGCCCATGCTGTCTGCCACATTTGTAACTAAAGCTTTGCGCCCTCATGAATATTCTCTGCGCGACTGCCGCATGCTACGCAAGTACCGTCTCCGTTTTCGTCCTTCTGTGTGGCTTGTGTGGCTTCTGCTTGGCTGTGTGGTGAACGGACTACTAAACAAAATGTGATGCCATGTTTGCATTACAAAAGGCGATCCAATAACGTTCGTGTTTTTCGGTAGGAAACTAATGCCTGGAACATTGCAGCGCTCACTGCGCAAAGAATAAACAATTTTTACACAGCTAGTGCTCGTGCGTTTTAGAGCGCAACTCTAAAGGACATTCACTTTTAGACCGGGTTTGCAAACATGCGGGTCGTAATTTTTCAATGCGCTTGCAGGCATAGAGGGCAAGGGTTGTTGTACGATCACTTTACTCATTACGACCGATCGAACGGCTCCAACGTTCCGACTGTGGCGCCCGGCAGGGCGTACCGTCTATGTCGGTTGGTGGCACAGGCATGTGTTCGTAGCAAAACACGCGTACTGCATTTTGCGGAATAAATCACCCGTATCAAATGCGTCTTCATTGAGGCGCCTTTCCGGCAACTCTGTTTAGATACAGGATTTTTCATCGAAGGTATCATGGATATTGGTGCGGCCGACCATGAAGGCCGCGAACCAATCTGCGATAAAGTTTACATCACTAATGAGCCTGAATATCTGAAGCAATGTCGTGGAAAGAGATGCGTTAATTAAAAGACTAGTGCATAAAACTAGGACAAAGACAGAAGGAGACGCTCGTCCTGTCTCCTTCTATGTCTTTGTCCTAGTTTTATGGGCTAGTCTTTTAATTAACGATGACACACCAACTAGCCCACCTTTCCGCCTTGAAGAGGTTCGTATCCGGACCAATTCTTTTCGATCAACTGAAAAACGCTTCGCATCGCGATCGCGTACGCTTTGTAGGTCGATCGTTGCCAGTCTGCATCATGTATGTATGTATATATATATATATATATATATATATATATATATATATATATAGATATATATATATTTATTTATTTATTTATTTCAAAATACTGCAGGCCAGCGTTGGCCCAAGCAGGAGGGGCATAAGATAACACAAATTACAACACCACGTGAAAACATTTCATGTGACACACAGCAAAAATGGAACTTCATTCATTTGAAGGTGTCTGATTGTGTGTCCCTCAGCCTTGCTTAGGCCTTCGTTCGGCGTACGGTATGTGCCCCCTCGCCAAACTGCAGTGTTGAAGGTATTCGTTGTAAGTGGTCACCAGCTGTGGATCCCTTTCCGTGATCTCATCAGGCGTGGGAAAGACCTGGAGGAGAAGCGCTCGGGCATGCCTGGAAAGCAGCGGCATTCCCTCCCGTCTCGTCTATGTGGCCGGGGAAGCAAAGAATTTTGGCTTTGTGTCGATGCTTGTTCAGTATTGAGACAGCAGTCTGATGTCCTTTCGTAAGGTTCCTGCAGGTGTTTTGAGAGTATGTTAGGATGTTTGAGTAGGTCTAGTAGCTAGCGCAAGCGCTATGGCTGCCTCCTCTCCGTGAGTGAGATTCGTAGTTTTGAAGGATGCGGAGTTAATCAGACGCCCATGTGGGTTGACAACAGCCAGGGTCATCCTTTCGCAATGAGGACCGGCGACGTCCACGCAGAGAGTTTCCGCATGTTCTTCCCACTTTCTGCGGAGGGCTTCTGCCCTGACGTTTTTTCTTGGTATGTAGAATTGTGGGTGCATTTGTGTGGCGATCGGAAAGATGTAGAGCCCCTTGCGTGTTGTCAACAGTAGTTGTGACCTTTTTTCGATGGTATAGGGCAGTGCCAGGGGCTCTGTGGTAGATGCCTCTCTCCGAGCTGGTGCTGCCGATGAGATACCCTATTCCAGAACCGTGCAAATTTCCGACCAGTCACCATGTGGCAAGGCAAACAGGACTTCTAGTCTTGCTATAATTAGGCGCCAAGTCAACGCGGCTCCATGAGGCACTCCTTCAACTACTAGACTGAGCACTGGCAGCAATTACGCAAACTCCCAACTTGTAGAATTCATTTTTTCCCAGGGCCGGTCATTATTAAGTCAGATATATCATTGGGCTTTTAGCCGATCGCGGTTCTCGCGAGACCAGTTTGATTTTAAAACTAAACAAAGTAAACTAAGCTAGTATTCTAGGATCTGGTCTGAGAGCGAAAGGGTATAATCTGCAGTAAAGACATGGAAGCGGTAAGGGAGTTAATATCCATGAAGCCGACAGTGACTGCCGACCTGGAGCACAGCGGTGAAAAAGATACTAGAATTAAATGAGATGGACTGCATTTTGCAGGCACTCTTAGATTATGAATACCAGCATTCCATTATGTCGCCCCCCACCCCACACAGGAAAGTGCGTAATAGTTCTCCCTCGTAAGCACTCAGCTTTGGGCCGGTAGTTTTAAGCCCAAGAAAGAGGTTTTGAAATTATGTTCATTACAGCGCATCTAACTTACGAAAGCTGCCGGGAGCAAACCCTATTTCATAATGTTTATAAAGAGGGGCATGGAGAGGGGGTGAGAGGGCTGAATTCAAAGGGCAGATAACGGATGTTCTATTAAAGGGAGACTATAGGAACAAATAGAAGTTAGACTGCAATAAGTCGCTACTGGATCACAAAGATAAACAATCACCGAAAGCGGAGCGTTAAAGACATACAAACAGAAGTAAGCAAAATATAAGTGTCGCAACTACCACCCACTTACGCAAGTGAAATGCACAAGTCGACGCCACTTCCTAGCGCGAACGGCAAAGCCCCCGCACCCCTTTCATTACGGACGTCACGCGTTTCAACGTTGCGCATGGTACATATTTAAATCAAAACGCCTCTGCGTTAATTACTGCTTTTCCTGCCCAACAAACGTCAACCTAGAAGGAAGAGCCAGAGAGGCATTTTTTTATCGAGAGCTATAACTAGAGTTGTCCTCGCAACCGTTTAATGACGCGGCAGAGATTACAGGAGGACAGGAGGAGTAAAGCGCAGCAGATGGTGCCGGAGACTCAGGTGGACTTTCAATATTTGAAAGTCTTGTGGATAAAACTGCTTTTTGTTTTATACGTTTGACGTCCCAAAACTACTCGGGCTACGACAGACGCCGTTAGTGGAGGGCTGCGGATAATTTTGACGACGTAGGCTTCTTTAAAGTGCACTGACATTGCACAGTAGATGGGTCTCTAGCATTTCGCCTCCATCAAAGCGCCGCGCCGATGCCTGGATCGAACTCGCATCTTTAGAGTCAGGAGCCGAGCACCCCAACCACCAAGTCACCGTGTTACTGCGGAGATAAAGTGGCCGCAGGTGGTGCAGGACAGGGTTATTAGAGGGTTATGAAGAGGTCTTTGTCCTACAGGAGACAAACTGTTTGTATTCAAAATGGCGTAGCATCATGTGGTATTTTACGTTCAAAAATTAAATGTAAACTGTTTTTCGCCACAGACGCACGGTGACATGATGTAAGATTCGTTTGTCTTATTTTTAAGTTCATTCCTTCTTTGAGCCATGTTGTACGGTCCCGCTCGCAGATCACTGGACAAATCTCAGGCCACCATTTTGCCAACATGCACGGACCTTGGAGGCTTCATTCATAAAGGCACATGCACATGCTATGCTCCTGGGCTATGAGAGCTGGTCTGCCGGCGCTGTGTTGGCTGCAGTGCCTTATGTCATGTGAGCGAGCGGGCAAGCGGCACTCTCGTGTATTGAAAGCGTCACCGGATGGCTACCACCTAAACATAAATTTCAGCGACAGGTTTTCTGTGACCACGGGTAGAGCACACGTTCGTAGATGTGTAATTATAAAGACGATAATTGAGAGCTCACACCATGTTCTTTCAGGTGCCGCTAGAGTTTCATCCAAATGGTTGGGCGGCATGCACTGGAGAATGTTCGCATCTTCATTGCTCAGCCTTCATGTCGGCGAGTCTTATATTTGGATCTCGTCTTTCCAGTCGCTTCCTTTTCCCCATCAGCCTAGCGTACTGCTGGTCCTTCGCAATCTCAACGTGTCCGCGCGGGATCTCTTGCCCGCTGAAAAACTCCTGCTTCAGCAAGATGCAAAGTCCCCAGACGAAAGCACCTGAGGCACTAAGCGTCACTCAAGGGTGTTAGACTCAAAATTTGTGTACTTTTTCTGCCACTACGTGGCATCACATCACAAAATGTGCCGGAGACAACCACGCGCTCCGAAGGCAGAGACGAATAGGCTCGCTCTTGCATGCGGAGGCTAAATGAAAATGCCTCCCTCTCCACAAAACAGTGGCAAAGAGGAAAACGACAAGACTCGTGCTCGCTGCCGCTTGGCACCACCGAGCAATGGGTACCGCTTTCTTCCATCCCTTGTTCCCCTCTCTCCATTGCACTATATCCTCCTGAGACCCGAAGTGAATTTGAGTGCACAAAAACTTTGTAGGGTTTCAGAATAAGCTGGTAGGAGTACAAAGGTGAAAAGTGAGAGATATTTTCTCAACAGAACTAATAGTTTCAGCTCAGCACGATGTCCAATATATTGGACACTAGGACTCTAGCCGTATTTTGCCACCCAGTGGGCGTGCCACAAAATACTTCAGATAAAGCTGTGAAAGTTGTGCGAAAAAAATAATTTATTATGACAAAAGTCAAAGTAGCAAAATATACGCCAACTGAATAAAAAAGTTTCGCTGTGCTCACTTGCTGGGTGCCTTTTCGAAGCATCTTCTGTCTTTTGTTATGCAGAACTGCTGACATTTTGTGCAAAAAAAAAAACTTTGTTTTCATGGTGCACCCCTCAAGCCTGCAGCGCGCAGCGTTAGCTGCGTCAGACAGCCTTGGGAAGTGGTAGGCACTTTTGTTGGTCTCTCCTCGTCGAGCTTGCTTTGATGGTGGGCTCCACCCAACTTCACTGTCACTCTGTTTCTTGCTGTTTTTTTTCCTCGACGTTTCTTGCTTCTTGACGTTTCTTGGGTTTCTTGCTGTTTCTGGATCGACAATAGTGTCGTCGTCGCTGTCCGATAGGTCAATGTCTGATGTGTTGGAGGCCGCCGTGGTGGCTCAGTGGTTAAGGTGCTCGGCTGCTGACCCAAAAGACGCGGGTTCGATCCCGGCCGCGGCGGCTGGAATTTCTTTGGAGGAGAAATTCTAGAGGCTCGTGTACTGTGCGATGTCAGTGCACGTTAAAGAACCCCAGGTGGTCGACATTTCCGGAGCCCTTCACTACGGCGTCTCTCATAGCCTTAGTTGCTTTGGGACGTTAAACCCCATAAACCAACTAAACCAACCAACTGATGTGTTGGCTTGTGCAATTCTTTGTAAAACTGCTTCGGCCGTCTCATCAGGAACGCGAGGCCTGTCTCCTACAACAAAAAAGACGTTATTTTGTCCCCAGCCGTTAAATACCAGCAGTATTCGTTTACAGTTATTGCGAAAGCCATCTCAAAAGCGCGGTCAAAATAACCGGGCTGAGTCCCAGCGTCCAACGTATTGGACACGTGAAATCAGATTGAAAGCACAGAAAAGTTAGGTCATGTAGAGTTACAATTATGATATGTACATGTTTTCTGTTCTATTTCTGTTGATATCCAACAAAATTTACTCGTTCAAAGTAGGTAAAATCACAGAAACAACACTTACTTCTCCGGCAGGTGCCATAGAACGCCGCGCCGCTGAACGCAGCCGTTTTCAGTGTTTTGGCGGGAAAGTGAGGAGTTTAATTTCAAAAAAGGTGCACAGATGGCGCCACCAGTTGTCCAATGTATTGGACAAGTGGGTTTTATGAAGATGAATCTTTCGGCGCGGGAGTACTGGCTTAAAAGCTAATGTCCAATATATTGGACAAATTGCCATACACGGGTCTCAGGAGGATATTCTTTTCCGCTTCTTCATCGCAATCATTCGCCTCCTCTCCATCCTAGTGGACAGGACCACCACTGCCGCGATCTGCGACTCGGCGTAAGCCGCGGGGGCTTGAGCATTTGGCTGTTCTAGAGAACCCAGTCAGCTGGAGCGCCAGCTTCACCCTCACATAATAGCAAAAAATTCATGCTACGATTTGTAGTGTAGCGTAACTCCGCTCCTTTTATCTGCTGCTTATTTACTACTGTCAATAAAGGAGATTTCTAGCCATTTCAGTGCTTGTGAAAAAGAGTTTCATCCTCTGTGACTTTCGCGCCGAGTTTGTACCCTCGGGAAAAAAATGGCTGTTTTAAATATTGCTCATTTCCCTCATTTCTTAATTGGTCTTTTTAGTGCGTGTCGGATTGTCGCACTGCAGTTTCCTGCAATAACGTTTTCGCTATGTGCATATACAAGTGCCTGCTGTAGTGTATAGGCGGGCTGAATAGACAAGTGTGCTGCATATCTTGAAAGATAACTGGAGAAAATTTCGTCAGCCACACCTCTCCCCAGGAGCAATTAATATAACGAGAGTGAAAGTAGTGGTTTCTCGCTGAACTACTCAGAGCAGTAGGTAACGTATATGCTTTCAGTTAGTACCCTTTCATCTTTTTCGAGATGGCAGAAACGATGTACGGTAATGAACGGTAAGAACATCAAGGAACACATGACACATGACGTTGTACGCTGATTACTTTTGCATTTTCGACATTACTCGAAGGAAAAGCCTGGGGAAAGAAGCGCTGCAGCCCTACTTATTTCGGCACGCTTTTTCCATCACAGTGCGGTCTACTGTTTTCCGCCGTTTGTACTACCACGTCTTGCACGCCCAGAGGAAAACTTTTGTCTGGGCGACTTGCAGCTATTCTCTATTTGGCACACCTGTTACAAACAGATGCACATGCCTATAAAAATACCGAAATGATAATTAAAACAGCTCATAGTTGCCACTTAAATAACAGTTCCAATATACTGCATTTCCTGCAAGAGACCATTGACCCGCTCCATCATTTCTTTTGCACAAAGAGGCTGCAAACAGATGTATTGGCGGAAATGCGCCCAAGAGCTGTCAGAAGGCGCGAAGCTACATTGTAATCAATTTCGCATGGGTACAGAACATGAAGATGACATTCCACGTACAATTCCAGTAAAGGCAACTTCGGCGATATTTATTTAATGGCTTCCACTCTTACGTGTTCAGTACATTATTCACTGCTGCGATCCCCATGCCTTATATTGCCCTTCTTCTTCAATTTCTAATACTAAGACCGCTAGTAATTTCGCCCGCTCTGTGACCTCATATTGCGTGTTTAGCACCGGGCCGTTGACGGGAAAGTTAGAATTTCCAGGCTCGTTAATAATGGGATTGCTTCCTATATCTGGTAAGTTAGCAGCTGCTCCTGTTCTAAGGTGGGACGAACTTCCAATCCGAATACCAGATATGTTCGGTAAGCTTCTTGCCTGTAAAACACTGATGTCACTAATTTTGTCAGCTGTAATACCTGGCTGACTTCTGGCTCTGGTCCTTTCAAGGCTAGCGGCTGCGCTTGTATCGTTGGTCCTAATTCGCCCCTTATTTCCCTTTCCGCTGCCTTCTATAGTGAGTGTCGTCTTATTAATGCTTGAAAACAGCGCTGGACTTTCATATTCGCTGTTTCTTAACTCTTGGCTTCTATTTTCACCGCTCTCGTCCTGCGTAGCTCTTCCAAGCTCAAATGAACCATAGCTATTTGCCGTTACACCAGGGTACGTTTTTTTGCGTCGTGGAATGGCGCTTATATTAGGTGCTTGTCGATGACGTACGTATACTGATGTTAGCCCGCCTAGCAAGTATTTTCTTTTTACGGCTTCTGGGGAAAGTCCCACGCTGAAGGGGATACCAACGAGCGCAATAGTCCATCCTTCACTTGTATTGTAGATGCTGCCTTCCCGCTGTAAAGCTTGCAGTTTTCCTAGTGGTCGTACTTCCGGCATTTGTCGTTTACGTAGTGGGGTCGTTTTGCTCCGTCGAATTCCTGAAATGGTGGGGATAACAATAAATGTGTTATAGTGCATAAATATCTTGAAAGCAACAATATATAAAAAAATCTTTCTCCCTCGAAGTACCTTTATGTTAAATTGACGACAAAACACTTCTATAAAAAGTCGAGCCGTCGAAAAAGAACATTCTCTTGTTGGTTTTTACTCTTTCCTTCTCAGGACCACTGGGTAAGGCAGAACTTTATATTGAAGCATTCGCGCGGAGATTTCTACTCTTGAGAACATTTTTTCTTCGACGAGTGCCTCCGAATGTAGCAGCTGTATTTTGAGGGTGCCATAGTAAAGCACATCAGACGATTTCAGCCGCCTGGGTTTCCTTTAACCCTTTCACTGCCAGGTTTTTTTACTCACATCTGCACACACCTGCCGGGTTTTTTTGCATGTTAGTTTCCTGGAAATTTTTTGCTAGTAACGCACTAAAATGCTCTGCAGGACATGTAGACATGTTTATTCAGGATAATCTTATAGATATTAGTTGTAATGAATCAAATCTTCCAGCACCAATCTGGCCTGTCGGATTTCCTCCTCTTACGCAGATTTTTCGGTGGCAGGGGGACTTCATCGCTGTCATCACTCGACAAGGCACTTAGGTGGGCGCCTTCCTCGTTCTCATTATCATTGAACTCCGAATTCACAAGCAATTTTGAATTTCTTCGTCCGTCAAAGCGCGGACAAGTGTGGCACAGAGCCTCATGGCTGCTGTGCGTAGACCAAAACGAAGTCACTCGCATGTGGAAACATGCGCGCCATCTGTTGTTTAAAATTTACCCTACAAGATCTATGAATTTTTCGAGTCTCTCCATAGATGGCGCTACATGTTTGCATATTTTTTTTACACGAGTATTATCGGGAGCGGCAGGGGGTGAGTTAAAAAGCCAAAACGAGTTAACTCGGGATAGGCAGGGGGTGTGCATATGTGGTAGCCCGAGTTATCTCGGGAGTGGCAGATTAAGGGTTAACTGACCCAGCACAGCACTTCGGCCGTTTTTACATTTTCTCACCACTGCATTGCAGCCGGCAGGACCGGTGTTCCATCTTACAACTTTGTCCTCAGCAGCCGAAAGCCAATGTCGCTTAGCCATTTTGGCGGGTCCCAAGTTTACTTGCTACGAAAAAACTATTTTTGCAAAGAGATGAATGATAAGCTCAGTATACCTAACTTCGCAAACCATGGCAAGTAATCAACATATTTAGTAGCATTAGAGGCATATCTTCAAGAGAGTAGTACCCTGCAGCAAATGGATTCGCTATCGCTGCTATGTGTTCTCAGAGGGAAGATTCGTTCACTGCTTCGATGAAAATGTTATAAGGCTGGGCATTTGCCTGAACAGCAACGCTGGTCGGGGATTGAACGCCCCCTGTTGCACATTTTGTGTGGGTGTCTTGCAATCCTAAAAGGCTGGTATATAAGCAAAGGTCTCAATGCGCTAGCACTACAGCTTCCCCTGTGCCGCTTAGACGTTGTCCGTGAGGCCCCTCTGTGTAACTAGCGGGTTGTGGAAAAACTACCCTAGGTAGTACTTGGTCCACTTAGGTAACCTTACCTTTTGACGTCATCACAACCAGCAGATCCGATTGTGAGCGAACTGCCAATTGTGACAAATGAAAGCTCAATTAATAATCGGTCGCGAGCCTCAGTGGTACGGCATCTGCCCAGCGCAGCAGTGGCGCAGAGCCTAACCGCAGCACTAATGCACACGGACTGGTATGAGGTCTCGCCAGCGATCTATGAATGTGAAGTACAGAATGATCAAATCCGCATACATGGGCATTAACTAAATGAAGCTATCGCGTCATACCCTTCAGACTGAGCTTATGTACGATTTCACCGATCTTTGTCTCAAGACTGCTTCGCGTTGAAAAGCCAGCCTCTAAACAAGACCGAAGGGGAAACCGAAGAGACAGCGCATTAAATCGTCCGCAATTTTTTTTTTTGACATACTAGTTGTGAAACATGGGCTCCAAACACATCTGTTCGCTTTAGCAACTTCACGAAGGCAAACAGACATGGCGCCACCTATGAGGCTGGCAACCACCTATCGGTTACTGCAAGCAGCTTCCGTCGCTCGTCTACTCTCTCATTTTATACAAGGAAAAGGAGTTCATCTGAACACAGCTAGTGGCACGTCCGTCTCGTGGGCTCTGAATTTCGTTCTAATTTAAGCACCGTATTTATATGCACAGTAGGAAGGGTGGTTTGCCAGCGGTGCATTCAGAGAAATTTCATTTTAAGAGCGTCGTCCGACGGGGATTCAGCGCGCTCGAAGTTTAGCTACCTGTTGCTAGGATAGCTACGCGCTCTTATTGGATTGGTCTCATGCATGGCTGATCCCTCAGAGAAAACGAGGATGTACTAAAAATGCATTTCAAACATACCGTAATAATTTCATATTTATTTCGCATTTTTTGTCCCTATGCTTAAACTGCAATACGAATGTTTTCTAAGTATACTAGGAATAGTGTTTTAAAAGTTCTTAAAAATACGTGAAAACTACATTTTTGCCCACTTAGCATATTTATAATGCATTAAAACACACTAGAAATATACGTTAAATACATTAGATTACATTAGAAATAGACTAAAAATATACATTTAATACATTTAAAACATATTCATTTCGGCTTTAAAAAGGTTTACTGGTCGGTTTCACAGAAGGAGACGGGTTAATGCTTCAACTGCTGAACAAATTGTTCACGAGTAGTTATCATTAATCTAGAGGTAGAACAGATAAGGTCACATGACGGAATGGGAACGGCAAAGATACTCGTACCTACACAGAGCAAATCATGACCAAAGTGCCTCCGCAAACAAGAAGTGCTCCGATAGCGCCATACATGGATTGTCTTATATACAGGGTGTCCCAGCTAACTTAGACCAAGATTTAAAAAACAAATAAGCGTTCTTAAAAACTGAAAGCACGTGGATGTTGTTAGGGTTTATTTAAAGTTACAGTACCATTTTTTTCGCTTCTCCTATTTGAATAATTGTCGAGATAAATGAATTAATTTTTTAATTATAGCTTGAAACTTTCCGGCGTCAATAGGAAAAGTTGTGGAGCTCCACAAATATTGTCGAACCAAGGCACTTCCAACGAGATAGACTTAGGGTGGCAGTTTTTATTCGGCAAAAACGAAAACCCGCGGAGTTTAACCCTTTCAGCCCTGAATTTTTTTTTGCTAGTTCGGGAATTTTTCTAAAGTGTTATTTTGCTTCACTCCCACCCAAGGAACACACTAAAGCAAAAAAATTCTCTAGGACTCCCTTGGTTGTAAAGATGGCGTCGTGTCCTATATATAGGACACCAGGGCGTAGTGGTTGCAAGAATAAAAAAAAAGCAAAGTTTGACGTTACTCTTTATTTCAAGACTTTCACAAAAATTCAAATATTGAGAACAAACATGCTGGTTGCCTTGAGGTGCAGCTAATACTGGACGTTGATTAATCCGCGTGAAAAGTTTTGAAACAGCTGGAATGAGTTCAGTGGATGAACCTTGATAAACGAGGAAGTCGTAGAAAATCCCCAAGGCGCCACACAGCATGAAAACTTACACTTCCCACGTATTTGTTTTCCCTTTTATTGATTGTTTTGTGTCTCGCTGTCCTTTGAACGGAATGATTTGCTCATCGCTGCATAGATGCTCCTCGAAAGAGAGGTTTAGGCATCTTTCACGAAATGTGTCCGAATCTGTCCTGACCTTCCAGAAAGGATCATTGCAGTTGTGGTCTTGTTACAAAGCTTGTACGCGCATTGCGCGTGCCGTGCTGCCATGGAACACAAACAGACGCTCGGGATAGAAAGCGTTTATTCACCCCGATCAGCCTGCTCACATAGCGTGACCGGGCGATGGTAAGGGGAGGAAGGGACGAGGGAAAGCGCGAGGAGCATGCGCTTGGCGTTCGCCGTAGTGAGGCATAGCGTTCGCCGTAGTGAAGGCAGAGCGTTCCTTCTTGATAAATAGAATACATGTTTGTTTCCTTGGCAAGAACAGCAAAAAACACTCTTCGGCACGTACCGAGAAAAATACGCATACGGGGTCGGTAGACCATCAAGATCATTCTCATTCTCGTCACCAGATTATTGAGGGTGATACGTGGCTGCTAGCTTATTCAAAGCTCTCCTGCACCACGACCTGTCTTCCGGTGTTGCTTTGTCAACTTCATCAGCGCTGGAGGTAGCCGAGAGCTCAAATCCACGTCCTCCTCAGCGTCTTCAACCTCCGACACGTAACCATCCTTCAGTGCAGCAAACATGACATCTGGATCCTCGAGATGCAGATGTCTTAATTGAGGCCGCTTTGCCGTTGAGTAAGGTCACAGTTTTTGACTCTGCAATAAAACAAAAAAAAATTAGGCATTACCAAAAAAAATGTTCCGCACTTGCATGCAACACGCGCCGGTGGTTTATAACCACTGAAGCCTGGTGTCCTATATATAGGACACACATATTGCGGCGTGCTGTGCCAAATGTACTAACCGCACAGAAAACGTTCTGCAACTGTTAAAGCCTTTAGTGTCTTTGAAACAACCTGCAAAATTCTAATCGCGAACACGCTCTTAGGTATGGAGTAAAAACATGGCAAAATAGCACTTACCATTGCAGCTGCCGTTCCCATCTTCCGCCATTTTGTTTGTTTACTCTCGGCGCTACGATGAGGAAGACGAAGGAGAAAGTGATGTCTGTGCTTATAGGGATGCGTTGGGAGTCGGCTCAGTTCTCGTTTCAGATTATTGGGCATTTTAATCGTGACTTATAGCCGTTTTGCTTCGTGTCCTTTTTATAGGACACCAGGGCCGAAAGGGTTTAAAATACCACGTGATAGCGCGTTCTGTGCATCCGGATGCGGCGCGATTACAGCGCTCTCATCCGTGATTTCTAAGAAACATCACTCGCTTCGCGCCTTTCGTCCTGCCCAAGACAGATCATCGCGTTGTGCTTGTTTCCAAGATAAGCGCCAGTGGGTTCGGGCGGCGGTTGAAAGAAAGCGCGGCTCCTGTTTTTCAGCGTAATTCACGCGACGTTATCAGGCTTGTTATATGCGTCTTTGCTTGTTCGGATCTTGCTCCCAAATTCGAACTCATGACATTGTCATCGTTCCTCCGCATGCATTCTGCTAACGTGAGTGCTGCAATTAACGCCGCAGAAACGGGAGCCGCGCTTTCTTTTAACTGCTGCTCGCACCCACTAGCGCTTATCTTGGAACCCAGCACAACGCGAAGCTCTGTCTTGGGCAGCATGAAAGGCACGGAGCGATTGATGTTTTTTACAAAACAGGGGTGAGAGCGCTGTTACCGCGGGGCATTCGGCCGCAGGGAGCGCGCTGTCACGTGGTATTTTATAAACACCGCGGGCTTTCGTTTCTCCCGAATAAAAACAGGCACGTTAAGTTTATCTCGTTGGAAGTGCCTGGTTTGGACAATATTTGTGGAGCTCCACAACTTTCCTATTGAAGCCCGAACGTTTCAAGCTATATTTAAAGAGTTAATTTACTTATCTCGACTAATTATTCAAATAGGACGAGCGAAAAAAATGGTAGCGTAGCTTTAGATAAACCCTAACAACATTTACGCGATTTCAGTTCTGAAGAACGCTTAGTAGTTTATAAATCCTGGTCAAAGATAGCTGGGACACCCTGTATACTTACCGCAAGCGACGCACTATCTTGGCCGGTGAGGCGTTATTTGCGCAAAAACTGTGGTCTCCCAAGTTATCGCAGAAGTGCCCTACTGGTCGTTTTGGAATCTAGGTGCGATCTAGAATCGAATTGCTAGTCGAAACTTGCGTCAGAAATAGGTCAGGAGTCAAACTGTCAACCAACAGATACACGGGCGTCTAAGAGAGCCGGTAGGCCTTGCCGGACGGGGTCCTTTTCGCTGGCATATTCAGGCCCGGAAGTATCCAAGGCGCCTTTGCCGGTATAATGCTATCACGTTCTCCGCACGTAGTGTAACTAAGTGGTGATTACCTTCCTGCTAGAATTTACCATAAACGAGAGGACGACAGGAAAGGGAGAGTTTTCACTGCTTCCTAAAACATCATTTCGAGCCCCAGATTATTCCACGGTAGCTTGAATTGTAATGCAAATATGTTTACGCGGATTGTCCATTTGTTAGAATATAAGTATACTTTGGCCGGATTAATTGCGTATTTACGAAAGTACACTTTAAATACATTGCCAACTCCAAAATGCGATTTCCCGAAACTCGAACTCGAGCATTAGGTTGTTCAACGGCAGCTTGAAGTGTGCTGCAAATATGCTAAGGCGGACTGCCAGTTTGCTAGAATTTAAGTATTTTTGGACGCATTAATTGTGTATTTACGGAAGTACACTTCAAATACATTAACACGCAAATGCCATTTCCCTAAACGCGATGTCGAGCCCTCGACTGCTCAACCGTCGCTAGAAGTGTGCTGCAAATACGTTTATAAGGACTGCCCCTTTGTTAGAATAAGTATACTTTGGATGAATTAATTTGATGTTTACAAAAATGCGTTTTAATATATTGACAAGATACTAAAACTGCATACGTATTTTTTCACCTATTTGAACAGTGCTAGAGGTGTGCTTTAAATGAGGTATTTTTGGCATATTTTAAGAATATATTTCTAATACCAAGCATAAAATTTCAGGAACGTATTTCCTACATATTTTTAGTGCACTCATGAGTACAAAATACTTTTAAAATACAATTTAAATAGCCCACCCTATATTTCAAACATATTAGTTTTCGCTAAGCAATGCGGTAAACCTATAAATGACATTTGACCGGGATTGACGTTAAAAGGTCTACGTGTTTTTGTGTCAGCCAAGAACCGCGTACAAGACAAAGAATACCGTGATTTTTGGTGCGCTTTGCAAAGACTATGAACCCTTTGTGACCAACGTAAACTAATAAAAACGGAGTAATTACTCTTTAGCATTCGCCAAAGCTCTGCTCTGTGTCTATAAGGGAAGCACGACAGCTTTCACTGAAGCTTCGCGGTTGCAGAAAAATGCGTTCTGGACCGTGATCCAGACAAGGACGGAAATTTGCACAACTGCGGAGCTTCAGTGAAAGCTGTAAAGCTTACCTCGGTAGCCGTATGGCTGCGCTAGGTGGATGCTAATGAGTAATTGCTCTCCTATTACATATGTACTCCACCTTGGCGGATGCTCCTAAAACACATTGATCACAAACTTACCAAAGCAGCACAGAACGATAATGCAGAGCTTCGCATTCTTGTCACACCCTTCAAAGCGCATAGTCAATAGCAGAGCTGCGTTATTAGTCCTTGCTGCAAATGGAAAGAGAAAGAGGTAGCAGAAAAATGCAGACCTGAAGCCACAATGCATTGGCCTTGCATTTCAAATGGCTAGTGTTACCTGACGTCCTTTACACTGTGCGTGTTCTTTTTATCTTAATTGGAACAATTTAAAATCTAGGCAGCAGTAAGGTCAAGCGGCCAGTGGTAAGCTATAGTTGATGCCTAGTATATATCTTGTCCCTTCAGCTTTTCTAGGGAGCCTTCGCGTATGAAGGCAAAATCGGCAGATCTGTGTTTCATCTAAACAGCTCAGAATACACTGAGATGAGACATGCAGCTTTTGCTGAAGTACCTAAGGATCCACCCACACTACAATATTGGTATCAATGCTGCTGATGGTATGTGGCATAGTTATTAGTACACAGCGTTGAAGTATATCATAGCACTGCAAAATAGTATAGGGATGCCCTTATAATATTTATTATATCTTGTCAGATCTCAAAGAGAGTGACATTTATGTTTATGTCTGTTAATGTGGTTGAGCTTCTCTCCGCACTCTCTGGAGCTTTATTGGAAGCTCTGAATTCTTTGAGACTTTTGAGAGCTGTATGATCGCCAATTTCGCCATACATGTTACCCGGGCTAATAGCACGTCTTTCCCTGTGGCCTCTAAGAGGTGAAATATTGCACACGGAAAAGAACTTGTTCACTGGTTCAGTTTCACAATGTGGCTACGGTGTACGACCTCCTGCAAGTAGAGCAACGCTCCACCAGCAGTTCAAGTTTATGAACAGTTTGCCGTGCTTCGTAAAGCATTGCGATTCTTTGTACTTGTTTCGCTCTAAGCTCAAATAAGGCAGAGTTGGCGTTATCTGTGCTTAAGTATTAATTGCCTTCCTTAAAAGACCGTCACAGGAGCGCGCATGGCAGGAATAGAGCAGTTTTTATCGCTAGACTCAGTAACCTTAGGAGACCTCTTTCCATGCGTACCGAGTGCATTCCTGATTGTCGCCGAAGATAGCATTCGCTCTTTTCACACAGTCTCCTGGCCTCTTCATGAACTTCTTAATAGTTAACCAATAGGCAACGGTTCAAGAAATATCAAGATGATGTTATTGTATCTTTACAAATGGCCATCAATTTTCACCTGTGCTGAGATGAAATTATTAAAAAAGTTGCTTCTAAGCGAAAAACGGCAGCACTCTCTAAATTTGAGGAATACTACCACTTATGCAGCACTTTTACTTAGTGCAAGTGCTGACCGCTAATCGGGATCATGAGAACGAAATACATAGAAGAATAACAGATGATTGGAACGCATTTGGTAGCTTTCTCTTACATTGTAAATAGCAGTTCAACAATAACATTCAAGTGAAAAACATATAACTGTCGTACTTTACCGGTACTCACGGATGAGAGGGAGAGATCAAGGTTAACCAAAAATTCAAGGAGGCAATTAAGACCACTTACATCCGGTAATGCAACAGCATTTGTGCTTGCATTATGGTGCCATCCGCTGGGACAGCGTCGTACATTTCGAGGGGGTTTTCAGTGGGTGCCGCATGATGGAGCTGCGACACAACAAGGAAAAAGTAAATTTGCAGGAAACATACTTTTGTACTCGCTAAAGTGCTACCTCTGTAAGTTATATGCTCATAATTGCTCTTGTACGTCTCTAATACAACTTTGAATTCTCTAGATACGCCTTTGTTCGGCTGCAAACGTCGAACCGTCGTGACGGGTCGCGTGATGCGACCTGATTATCGGACTTGAAGCCTGTCACGGTGAGCGCACTTTCTTGCAGTAAGAGAAACCATCGTGGCGCAGTGGACAAGTCCCGTCTCACACACCGCAAGCCCGGGATGGATTCCCGCCAAGACCCGTATTTGCTTTTCTTATTTTTGTTTATTGACAGTGCCTTTTTGGATTTTGGATTGGATTATGAATTGGATTGTGAATTATAGTTTGGCTTGTTGAATTATGAATTGGAGTATGAAATGGCTTGTTCGATGGCTATGGATTGGTTTGTGGATTGGCTATGGATTGGTGAAAGCGTCACAAATTCTCTACACCCCACTCATGAGCCATAAAAGGCTTTCACCTTAAAAGGATTCAGCTTAGGTTAAAAGTTCTACGCGGCGTATATCAAACATGAGGTCTATTTTTTGTGTGCAAATTCAATTATATTCTGGCGCTAAACGCCCATACATGTCGCCTAAGGAGTACTATATCCACTATTTTATGTTTTCCAGAAAAGCCCCTCACGAGCCGATGGTTTCACGACGCAGCGGCCATATTCGGCGGCGGAGATGAGGTGGCATCCAGATTGGGCACTGCTTTTCGATTTGCTCGGCATCCAGTTTCAACCTGACTTTTTTTTACTTACAAAATGGATTCAAAACATTATGTCACCGAATGCTGTGAGCTTTTTGCTTGTCACAGAAACTGAAAAGAAGCAGTGAAAGTGAATGAAAACTAATAAAGTAATGCTGGGGGAGACCTATTCGGTTTCTCACAAAAGCTTTCGTAGAGGAGGGCACATGAGCTCAAAATACACCAAGACACCAAAAAAAATGAAAAGCCGCTCGCCAAAAGTGTGACGAGAGAAGCCGGACAGGAGACAGGGGGCCATGTAGGGGTACAGGCCGGTGCTAGCCTTACAATCTTACCAACAAAGAAACATCAAGCAGTTTCTTTTGCAGCGTTAGTCACCACTGCCCTGAGGACGGCGCGTACACGGGGGATGACGCTGTCAGAATGCGCGGCTGAGGGCTCCCCCGGCAAAGAAACAAAGGCATGAAAGCTTACACTGCGAGTCCTCTAGAAGCGGTTATGATTCGTAGCAGTCAATCTCAGCACTGGGTGAGTGAAATAGGCAAGTGGAATGCATTTTCTTCTGATATTTTTATTTTGAGTCTTCTAAGTAGAAAATATTTCGTTTTTATGCTCTAATTTCAATAATTTTTTCGGCACTGCTCTCTGGAACAGATGAGCAATGTCTTTGGTCAGATTAATCGGCACTGAGGAAAATATTGTGTGCCCCTTGAAGCACGACACAGCGAGGTATGGAAAGTAAAATTATAATGGCAACGTTGAGGGACAGGAAGATCGCAGAGTGGGTGAGGTAACAAACGCGAGTTAATAACATCCTAGTCGAAATTAAGAGGAAGAAACGGTCTTAGGAAAGGAATGTAATGTTAAGGCAAGATAACCGCTGATCTTTACCGGTAACAGAGTGGCTTCCAAGAGAAGGCAAGCGTAGCAGGAAACGACAGATAGTTAGATCGGCGGATGAGATTTAGAAGTTTCTGGGGATACGATGCAGCTGGCAAAGGACAGGGTTAATTGGAGAGACATGGGAGAGGTCTTTGCCCTGCAGTGGGCACAGTCAGGCCGATGATGATGATGAAGAGTTCAAATAAAGAACAAGAAATGGGCTTCGTCAGGGCATGCAATGCGAAGGCAAGGAAACTGATCATCATTCATTGCAAGGAGTTGGATGCAAAGCGAAGGCATGCGCACGAAGGGGTGGCAGAAAGTTAGGGGGCGGGTGCGATGAGGTTCGCAGGGATAATGGGCCCGCAGCTGCCACAGGACAGGGTAATTGGAGAGATATGTTAGAGACCATTGTCCTGCAGTGGGCGTTGTGAGGCTGCTGCTAATGGTGGTGGTGATGACTCACAAATTTATTGTAAATGAAATAGGGCCCGGAGGGTAGCGCTAATATTGCCTGTCAGTCTGCCGCAGTGCAAAAAGTACCTCCGAGTTCAAACGTTTTGCTCGAGCAGCATCTTATAGCAATGCACATTGACACGCTCTTGTGCTGGTAAAGCTGGCTCAACATGCGCAAGTACTTGCTCTGGCAGTGCTGAGTGCAGTTCACAGCCAATTTTATTAAACTTTCTCATGGGCTGCAGTCACTAGTTAGCTGAGCGCGCAATAAAAACCAACACTGCTCAGTTAGTTTCGTTGAAAATGAGCGCCAGCGAGGAAGTCGACACTCGTATCCAATACTGGTAACATTCTCTATGAAGGAAAATCGAAACATACCCCAACGCTGAAGGGACCAGGGAAACAATATCCGGTTTCGAAAAATGAGCGGACGTTTCAAAAACGTGCGGTGCGACACTGGGCTTGCCGAGCGATGAGAAATGAACTATAAAGAGTGTATAAAATGGAAAACATTTTCACGTGGCTCCGAAATGTTCTGCGCAGATGATTTCTGTACGTCACCAAGAGCGGAAATGTACACGTTCTTTCTGGCTGCCAGGAATAACTTCCGCAGCTGTGTTTAGTCACTTTCCGCTTGCTAGCCGTTTCGCCAAAATAGAGCAGGTGTAAACTTGCACAGCCGACAGCGCAATACTTGAAAAATGTTATTGAAAACAACGATATTTCAAGTCGTATATTTTGTTCTCTCAAGAACTCGGTAGAGTAATAGCTACGGCCTGGTATATGGTATTTAACGTGACAAACCTGCACATGGGCTATGAGTGAAGCGATAGTTGAAGGCTCTGAATTAAGTTCAGCTATTCAAATTTCTTTAGCATGCAATGACGTCGCACAGCACACGGCTGTTTTTGCATTTAGCTTCCGTTCAAATGGGGCTGCTGCGGACAGGAATGGATCCATCGTCCTTGTGCTCAGGAGTAGAACGCCATAGCCAATAATCCACCGAGGCGGATGTTTATTACTGTACTGTGGCCAATTTTGGCAAAACGAAAATCTAGAAAACAAACTGCATTTCAGTAAAGAAGCTCTGAAAATCATTTGATGTGTTTATAGCGCATGGCGGTGGTATATTCCTTTTATTCCATTCAAAAACGGTTACCAAAGAAAGTTTCCCCGTAGTCTTGCATAAGTGAGTCACGCTGTGCACATCAATTTGAAAGTTCCATTCCGACAGTCGGTATGAGAAAGTCGATAGAGCACGCTAAAAAAGCAGAGATGGTCGAATACATCCACGCAGATCTAATTTCGATGTGCTTGCATCTTAACACGAATGTTATGTCTTTAGCACTAACGCACAAACGCATTTTTATTTTTACTGTAGTTACTTTTGCAGTGCACTTTTTGTTTCTTTGAAAAACATGTGATGACAAAGAATCGTCTCTTGACAAAATTAACCGTCTATAAGTTTCCTTAGGCACAAACGTTTCCGTAGTGACAGTAGCACAGTGCACGTTAAAGTACTCCAGGTGGTCGAAAATATACGGAGCCCCCCACTACGGTGTCCCTCATAGCCTAAGTCGTTTTGGACCGTTAAACCCCATAAAACGAAACCAAAGACCTCTGTCAACGGCGTACTCCCCCTCCGCCTCGCCGGCTGAGCTTAGAGCTTCCGTCTCAGCTTCTCCTAACGTGAAAATCTTCGCTAACTTTTCCAGGCTTACGAAGCCACACACGAGAGGGTCATCGTTGAAGCGGTTGATCATACATCATATCCACCCGCTATGCCCCGGTCTTTACTCGCCGACGTGAGTGTTCTGCAGAGCACCTCGGTACATGGCGCGAAAGAAAAATTCTCCAGGACATGAGAGCATTACGGCGCCCGGAACGCCCTCCCCTTGCCACTCCGCTGTCCGCATCCTCGCAAACAGGGAATAACATCCAGTCTGGCTAGGTGAACTACCTTCTCTAAGACTGATTTAGTTAATCTTGCTATTAGGTTCCTGTGGAGCCCGCTCACATTTACAAGACTGCTATTAACACAACCTTTAGCCTCTAATATTTTATGAGGACGCCTTTGTGATTGCGCTACTCTGCATACATTTGCCAAAGGAAAAATCGACGAAGACACGCGTCCCCTGAACTTCGTGTTCGCCTACATTGATGACCTCTTCGTTGCGTGCTTCTCTGCACCCGAGCACGAAATTCAAATTTGCCTCCTCTCAAAACGCCTTGACGATTAAGACCTCGTGGTAAACCCGAAGAAGTGCTTCTTCAGCGTGTCTACAATCGAGTTTCTCGGCTTCGATTTCAGGGGTACGAAACTGTAGTTATTTCGGGTTATAGCTATTTCCGCATACCTAGTGACCATAGAAGAGCTGATTATTAAAAATTGAATTATTCCTGCGCATGACCAGAGCACGAGAGGCTGCGGCGGTGGAAGAATTGTCTTACACGCAAGGAAGCAAAGGTGCTCTTCTTTCGCTGGATAGAATACCGCGCAGGGATAAAACTTTGTTGTTGATTTTCTTCTGGATACCATCGTCGTTACAAAAATACGATACTCCAGTCCGGCTGCTATGGGATCAAATGGCGCTGACGGCAGGGTTGGCTGAGCAATGGAATTTATAGGAAGTTTCCTGCCATGGCGTTGTTAGCCCACAAAGCACCAACCCTCTCGTCAGCAAAGCCAAACTCTTTAGAACGTCTGCTACTCCTTTATCACTAAAAAACACTGAGGATTATCGGGCCTCCTGAACTTACATCGCCGCTTTACTCGTCAGTGTACCCAGTTCGTGGAAACTCTGATCGACCTTTTGGCTCCATGAATAATGCAGTTGGGCTACCTGTGCGCACTGATAACATCGCATCTTTATTCGCTGCGAAGAAGAAAGCGCTTGCAGACGCCACCATGCTCATACACGAATTTCTGGTGCCCCAATTCGCCTCATCACCTACTCATCCAGCATTGTAGTAAGAGCAGTTCTAGAACGTCTCTGGGCTGGCAGCCTCTAGTTTGCTTGTTAGAAAAGCTGAAACCCCCTGAAGCTACATACAGCACGTTCGGCCGAGATCTAGTCGTCGTGTGCCTCGGCATCAAGCACCTTCACAACTTTTTGGTCGAGCCAAGATTTTCAGAGCGTCAATTACCTTTGAAGTTTCAGTTCCGAACGCGCGGTTCCACCATATCGATATAGAACTTGTTGGTCTCGCACAGTCACCACGTGTCGCCTGTTACTTACTTGCGTGGATTGTTTCGCACCTTGGCCAGAGGTGTTGCCCAATACCGACACCACTCCAGAGACAATTGCTGCAGTCATCATACCAACTTAGTGTTTCATTTCGGCTGCGCCTCTCTTGTCACCCCCGACCGAGGTGACCGGATTTAAACTGCCATGTTCACCGCCCTTGCAATCGTTCTAGTTGTCTATGCAAGCGCCTAGCAGACAGCGGTCAATGGCATAGTGGACCGTCTCTACTGGCAGCCGGAGGCTGCCGTTTGTGATGTGCACACCAAACCATCGAGGGATTTTTGGAACGCGGTTTGTCAACAGTGGTGCGTCGGTCAGCGGAGCGCCGTGCGTGCCAGCCCGACGTTGCGCGTGTGCACGTGCGAGTGGTGTGCGCGAGGCAGGTACGAGGAGCGGAGAGCTGACATGTCAGTAACCCAAGATGTAGAGGAAGGCACCGCACAGCAAGTGTGGTCATTCAAGCGTGGAGGTGGCAGCCGTCGGACGTTGCGTCCGTGCTGCCAGAGACTTCCCTTGGACTTCCCTTGGAGGCCTACTGCCTCCCTTTCGAGTTTGGAAGCGGAAGCCAATGGACTGAGGGTCCCTGCTGCCGAGGCTTCCTTGGATGGGCTGCATAAGCCTATGATGTTTTGGGGCGCCGTCGACGGGACCTGGCTACAGTTTTCGTGCTGCAGGTTCCCAGTCCTTGGGGGCCGCTGACACGAGTTCATCAGCGTCTCTCGTGTACATGATTGTTGAGGATTTCAACGCCCCCAGCCTTCACTGGGGCTATCACTTCGGGAAAGCCAGGGGACGCAAGCTAGCGGAGCTCATCTCCACCCTTCGTCTTACGTTGCTCACGGATCCGGCCTGCCTCACACGTGTGGGTAACTTGGTGACCGGTGACACGTGTCCTGACTTATCTCGAGTTAGGAACACTAGAAACGCCACCAGGGAGAACCTGGGGGATACCCTGGGTATAGTGCCTAGAATACCAGTATTCTAGGCACTATACCCTGGGCAAGACCACTGCCTTCTCCGCATCACGCTTTTGGTGAAGGCAGTCCGTAAAAATGGGAACAGGCCAAAATAATCAATTGGCAGCAATTTCGAACTCACGACATCCCTCCCGTACTATTCTGCGACGGCGATGCGAAGTGGGCAATACAGGTCACCAACATACATAAACAACACACACAAACACTTCACACCACCGACGAGATCCCCGCCGTGTACAATCACCTTCTGCATCTGTGGGAGGCGCGCCGGAGCTTAACAAAACGATGGAAGAAGCACAAGAAGAATCGCAAGCTTAGAGTTCGAATTGCACAACTTACGGAGCAGGCTGCGGCATATGCCGCACAGCTCACAGACGCCAACTGGATAGAAGGCTGCAACTCTGCAGCGCGTCGGATGAGCTCGAAGGGAACTTGGCGTCTCTTACGCAGCCTCATCGGCCCTTCTCAAACGAAAGTGGAGACGCAAAAACAGCTCCGGCGGGCTCTGCACGGGTACCAAGGTACGACGGCTCAACTTGCGGACACTTTGTGCGACAGGCATCTCTGCCGCACAAATGACCCGGTTGGGCCCGAGTACACGTACTCCGGCAAGCCAAATCAGGATTTAGACGCCCCTTTTGAGTTGCATGACCTAAAGGCGGCCCTGGCTAAAATGCGCCGAGTTGGGGCACCGGGTCGATATCGCATAACAGTCAAACAGTTGGCGAACCTCACGGACTCTGCATACCTCCATTTGTTACAATACATAAATCAGATCTGGGATGGGTGTCCACTCCCACTCGAATGGAAAACATCGCTTGTAACATTCATCCCCAAAGCAGGTAAAGCCGTGACTACGGACAACTTGAGACCCATCTCATTGACCTCGTGTATGAGAAAGCTCATGGAGACGATGGTTAGGGATCGTCTCTCTCCATACATGGAGGGTAAGGGCTCCTTTGCAGACACTATGATCGGATTCCGCCCGCGCATGTCTGCGTAGGATGTCCTACTCCAACTACACAGGGACATAATACGACCCACAGCCATGCAACAAAATGACAAGGTCATTCTCGCCCTCGATCTGAAGGGGGCGTTTGACATTGTTATACATGGTCCCATACTAACGTGAACACCACCAACTGCGGGCCGAAGGTCTTCGCCTATGTCAGAGACTTCCTCTCTGCGCGTCAGGCACTCCTCCGGATCTAGGACGAGGAATACGCCCCTTACTCCATGGGTACACGAGGTACACCACAGGGGGCGGTGTTATCACCGTTCCTTTTCAAGATCGCCACGATGCATCTGCCCGGCCAACTCGCTCAGGTGGAGGGCATAAAGCACGCGCTCTACGCAGACGATATTACAATCTGGACCACTGAGGGAAGCCTTGGGGAGTTGGAGGACCGTCTTTAGCAGGCCGCCTCCATAGTCGATGCATATGCTGCCGACTGTGGTATCCAATGTGCTCCCGCCAAATCAGACCTTCTGCACGTCAGGACAAACCACAAGGACAACACGTCTTTACACATATCTCTGTTGGGCGGTCCCATCAGAGAAGTGGCAGAGCTCCGGATCCTGGGTCTGTTCACCAATAAAAAACTTAGGCCGGACTCTACTATAGAGAAAATCAAGCGCATAGGTGCACAGCTAGGGCGCATGATCTACCGTGTTTCCAACAAGCGGGGTGGTCTGCGGGGCAGGGACGCGCTACGGCTCGCCCATGCCTTCGTGACCAGCCGGATCCTCTACGTCGTGCCGTACCTACGCAGCACCAAACAACAAGCCGAGCGCATTGACGCCGTCATCAGGAAGGCAACAAAGCGAACACTGCACCTCCCAGTGGCTACCTCCAACGCCAAACTGAAGGCGTTGGGAGTGGTAAACTCCTATCAGGAGTTACGGGAGACCCAACTCGTGAACCAATATACGCGGCTATCGCAGACGGTTCCTGGGCGCCGCCTGCTAAAGCGCTTGCACATCCAACACACATGCATACCAGAGGGGACGGAGAACATCCCGGTGCGGTGGCGCCATATGCTCTGCGTCGCTCCGCTCCCGCGTGACATGGACACTGCTTCACATGAAGGCAGACGACAAGCGCGAGTTCGCACGCTTGAGAGGCAATATGGATCTAAAGAGGGCGTCTACTACGTGGACATCACAGGGCCGTCGCCCGCGGGATTCTACACGGCTGCCGCAGTCCATCGGGGAATGAATGTCAATGGGCTATCTTTTCGGGCCCCAAATTCAACACGAGCAGAGGAAGTCGCAATAGCTCTCCCTGCCGCCGATCCAAAATCGAGAACGGTTGTCACAGACTCTCGCCGGGCCTGAGAACATTATCTTGCAGGGGAGATATCACCTCTTGCCTCCCAAATTCTAAGACGCGCTCCCGCCGATGCAACTCGCACAAAAGTGATCTGGGCTCCTGGCCACCAGGGTCTACGAGGCAATGAGGCCGCTGATGCGGCCGCCCTAGCGCTCACACACCGGGCTCCTCATCCTAGCTCTCCTGGCTCAGAAGCTCATAAACCACTTCTGCGGTTTCGCGAAATCCTAATTCATTATTGCGACAGCCACCGCCTCTACCCGGCACCTGTCAAGGGGCTGAGTAAGGCGGAAGAGCGAACTCTGCGGCGCCTGCAGACTGGAACTCTTCTCTGTCCTGCCATAGCAAAACACTTCAACCCGAACACAGATGGGCGCTGCCGCACTGTGGAGAGATCTGCGGTATCTTTCACATGGTGTGGGCATTTACTCAGAATCCTCACGTTCCCCCTTCCCGCACCCCCACCCGAGAGGCATGGAAGACTGCCCTCCTCAACTGCTCCACACTGGAGTCCCAAACAGCTCTAGTGAAGCGGGCGCGAGACAGGGCCTCGTGGTGCGGTGTCCCGGACTAAGGATACCGACCATGTAGCGGGGTCTTCTCATCCACAAACTCTCTGTGAGTATTAAAAATGTTTTTCACCGCCATCTCCGCTCCTCTCCACCTGGCTCTGTACCACCGCTTCCCTAGACGCAACGCCAGCGATGCATCGCAAGTCATCAACCCGCATCCTTCCTGCCTGGAAGGCAATCCCGCTTCACCTGGGACGCTTTGTATCCGGTAAACTCTTTCCTTTTATCGGTCGTGTTGCACGCGTGTCAAGTGTGTGTTTTTCTTGGCGTTTTCTTTTTTATCGGCTCCTTTCCTTTAAAGTATAAACAGGGCTTTGTTTTTTTTTATTCGTTTGTTTCCTTCTTTGAACCTGCACGCGAAAGCATTCGCCTTCGGCGGTCGGGGACGCGTCACCCAATTCGCAGCACCGTCATATAAACAAGCCTAAAAAAAAATTTGGGCGACCATCATCCCCTCTTCTTTCTCGTGATTCACTCGGCAGTCAAGGTCGACCTGGGCTATTCTGCTGCACAGTTAGTTTGACGTGTTTCCCTGGGCCACACGGGTAAATGTTTCTCATTGTTCCCGGTATCTGGAATCGGCGTAGCATTTTTCAAAACAGTGCTCCAGTCATCCTCTCCTGCCCTGGATACCCAGACCGTATTTGTTAGCTACAATCTGCTCTCCTGCAATCATGTCTTCATCCAGCGTGACCACATTCGTTCGCAGGGAACACCGGACCACGAAGGACCATCCTGCGCGCTCCATTGTACGACGAAGACATTCATGCTGGATACTGACTGTCGCAGAGACGTCGTGTCTGCTGACAGACTCAATCCGGCCTACGGTGCCACTCTTGTGCTCATAATCCCGCCACCCCTTCTGGTCCCGACCCAGCCCTTCTGCTGTGCAGCCTCATCCAAGCATGTGCACTAGACAGATTTTTTGGCTTCCACTCTACGGAGAGGAAGGGGACGCTGTAGAGCACCCCTTAAGCCGCTCTCTGGCCGCAGGCAAGAACTTCCTTCACCTACGGCGTCCGTCAATCACGACGATTGCACCAGGCCTCGCGGTACGTGCAGTGTATTATATAAACAGTTTGATTCGAACTCTGTCGTGGTTAGTTATGCCTTGTCATTGCTCTGTTAAGATTAAGAGGGTTTCAAATTGGGCTAGTTGGTAGTTACTTCAAAAGCGCAATTATGTTTCACTCTGTTAAGATATTAAGGAAAAGTTGGAATTTGTAGATAATTAGACGAATTATTACTGATTTCTCTAGCGTTAGGTGAAGATCGGGATTTCGGGCAACAAGTTTCGACGATTACCTTTTCTGCGAGAAGCGTCTGAAGGAAACAGATTAAGTTCGCTGTGCGCAGTTGTTCTGCATGCAGAGACTTCTCTAAAAGTTGGGTAACTCATTTAAAGAGAAGCATTCACCGAGATCTGCACGTTGCCAAATTATATAGCCCGTATTGGATTGACCGGCGGCATATATTTTGGAATGCTCTGACACACTCTCTGCGTGCTGTTGGATTAGCCAAACACTAAGATGAGGCGGTGATGTCGATGCGACAGCTGGAGCCAGTATATTAGTGGCTTAAGTCTTCAGAATTGTCAGACGTCATAGCGGTCATCCAGTTGCTAATGTAATTATTACGGCAAAAAATTTTAACCTTTTATCGCTTCGCGTAAGTAGAGGCTTTAAGAACTCTACAAAAGTTCTCTAAAAAAATGTTAAAGAGACCTAAAAACGTATGGAAAGCAAATGCTCCATGATCGCCTGAAGTTTCATGGCATTTGTGCTAACTCAGAACGGTTTTCGGCTTCTTTTGCGTCCTATATGAGCAGTGAAAAGAAATACAAACTTCCATTCCACCTCTTCCATTTCTATTCATCCAACTACGCAACGCAGGTATACCGATGACTAATACTGATTGTTTACAAGACTCGGAAGTCCGTTCAGCAACTTACATGTGCCCTGCGATAATAATTCGCTTTAAATTTGCACTAAAATCGTTTTATTGACTCTTTATCTCCTTCAATGTCTTATTCTCTCCAGACATCTTTTATAAACTAGTGCTCTATAAATGCTGCATAATCACATGAAACTACCCTTCCCGTTAAGGGCTGCTGTATATTCAATCCCGGTGCAGCGATGATAGCCTTGCAGTTTTAATTGGAGTCAGCGTATTACCAGCAGCTGAAAAACAGGGGTGCGTGGATGGATGGATGGAAACAACTTTATTACACACAAAAAAAAAAAATCTTCCAGGGTGGTCCCCTACTGGTCCAGGAGTCCACGGGCTTGTGCTTCACGTAAAGCCCGATCCACTAGCCATTTCTGGCCGGCGGGCTGAGCGGTCCGTAAAGCAGCCTCCCAGGAAGAATGAGTGGGATTGGGGATGGTGGGTACTGCCTTTGGGGAAGGACATTACCAAAGGTAGTGGAAAAGTGTGGATTTGGGCACGCCACAGGTGTTACAACCAGGAGGAAAGGTGGGGTGAAAGCATGAGAGACGGTGGGGTGAAATAAAGCAGCCTGTCTGTAATTGCCGCCATGTTGCGCTGGATAAGGGCGACAAGGTACTGTAGGGTGGTGGCAGTGTCATGCGGCTGAATTTGTAAAATGTGGTGATTTGGTGATATGTAGAGAGGACCGATGGGGCTTCTTGCGCAGGGTTGGGTGCCTGATCCTCCGGGGTCCGGGAAGAGAGTTCTCGGGCCAGCGCATGAACGCGCTCAACACCGGGGATCGAGGCATGCCCAGGGACCCACGACAGAGTAACCGTTTGGTCGAGAGAGGTGGCCGTGGTAAGAATACGGTGTGTTGCCGGAGTCGCCACGCCCTTTAGGTAGTGGCGGTACGCGGCCTGTGAATCTGTACAAATTTCGGTTACGTTTTTGTCAATGATGGAGTGGGCCAGAGCAAGTGCGATGGCGGCTCCTTCCGCCTCTGCAGGCGAATTAGTTCGGATAGTGGCGGCGGCCCCCACTGTGCCGTCTTCATAGGCTGCGACTGCCGTGAAATATCCTGGTTTAGAATTTTGTGCCGCGTCGACATAAAGGATATCGGAGCGGTTGCTGTATGTTTTGGTGTAATAGCTCGCTCTTGCCTGCCGCCTACCGTGATGGAGACTAGCACTCATATTGCGCGGTAGGGGCTTCTGATATATGTGATCCTGCGTGCGCACAAAATCATGTAAGGTGTGGGACTTGTTGGGGTGGGAATTGGTGGATTGAGACGTAGCTGTCGCAGTAGGCATTGTCCTATTTCCGTGCGACTCCGGCGTGCTCTCATACCCCTTTCAAGTGTGCTTCAACTTTGGCTATCATATCATTTTTATTAGATTGATCGGAATATGCAAGCGGACACCGTCTCCCTCACATGTGCGCACATATTTGCAATTTCGGTTTGCAAATTAGGCCCGGCCCAGGCCAACGACTTCAAGTCCACCAAGCTTAAGGTGAGACCTCCCCCTGGCCCTTTGCCGCAGCAGCTCAAGAGGTAAAATATTAACGTCCTCCAAAATCCACCCGTAATCTTGGCGCACAGAATACGTTCACCTCTATCCGTGAGCAACACGGCACTCGTGATGGCTATGAGGTTCCTAACTCGCTTCGCACGAAGAATCCTTGGGTTCGAATACGACCCCTGGAAATTTTTTTCTTTGTGCGACGCAGAACGTCAACACAGACAGCGATGACAAGGCTCACCGCGGCCAGTAATGCTAGCGCATTAAATATATACTTTGGAACAATATTTCGTGCTGAGAAATGTTAAACCGCCATCTATTTTTTTTGTGTGAAATCACTACTTTACGAGGTTTAACCGGGTTACCGAGCATTGTCCAAAGCTTGAGCTTGGCGGTGAACTTGCAAAAATTATTATTGCAGCTACAGCGATTTCCAGTCACGGCGGCGCGAAGAGATGCCACTGCTGGCCACTGCACAAGGGCAATTGCCGCAGTTGCGCAAGGGCAATCGCCGCAATTGACCATGCTATTGCCGCAGCCGATTGCGGCTCGTGACCTGAGCTGCGCCGACGCGCCGTATTGTGTTTTTCGCATGCTCAACAGCGTAGTGCAGCCATTTCTGTTACGCCTTCTGGCTGGTGTGAAAGCTTTTAAAACCGCAAATTTCTGATTAAAATAATTTCAAAATGCAGCCTAAACGTAACGCACATTGGAAGAGGGTTGGCGCGCAGATAATTGCAGGAACATAAAAAAGATGGATGAAAGATATATTTCGAGAGTCTGTTTTAAGTGGTTATTTTGGTTAAAACCCTACTGAAAAATCCGGTATGAATTTTAAACCGGAACCGCATACCGGGTTATTGTACAGGATTTGCGATACCGGATTACCGGAATATCCTGTATAAAACAGGACAGTTCTGTATAATACAGGACTCTCCTGTTTTGTACAGGATACTCCGGTAATCCGGTATCGCAAATCCTGTACAATAACCCGGTATGCGGTTCCGGTTTAAAATTCAGACCGGCATACAGAACAGTTCTGTATTCTACAGGCTAGGCCCGTATTATGCAGGAGGGCCCTGTATCACAGAAAAAAGGCAGGAATAAAATGCTTCAAATATATCCCACTTGGACTAAATCTGCCCAAAAACTGGGGCCATAAGTGCACATGCCAAATGCTGCAATATACAGAGCCTCAGAAACTGGTAATCTGCGATTATCAGCGACTCGTATTGCAGGCGATGTGCAATTGTGTTATTTGCTCCCAGCTTTTACCAAGTATTGGTAGCTTGGTGGGTATTATAATGCATCAAAAACTCCAAAAGATGTTTATTTTTTTCGCATGTCTTGAACCAGCTCACTGAGGTAATAATTTAACTCTTCGCCACGATCTACCGGCGCTGGGGTCTCTACAGGGTGCTGGCCAATGAAGTAGTCAAAAGCACCTGCAGAAAAGAAAATATGATTGGTAGTACATAATGCCCCCCGCTTATCATTTAATTGGGCACTGACACACAACATAATGCATTGAGCACTGTGACATGCAACTTACGGCCAATGGCTTGTAGCTTTTCAGGGGTCATTGGCTTTCTGCCCACTGTGGAGGCTTCTGACTTCAGGTTGCGATTGCAAGCTTGCCCTGTAACGCTCCTTTCCAGGAGTTGTGGAGTCGTCCAAAGGCTGCGTCCTTGCAGAAACGCGAATCTTTGGGTGCCACCATAACTGCTGCCCACGTTGCCGAAGGAATAAAAATTCCATTCCCGAGGTGGACCTGTATGCAATAATTACAAATGCATACCCCAGTAGCACAAACCATGCTCTGAATTGCGGGCCCTCGTGGGCCCAGAAAAGCCACAGACAAGCCAAGCGTCTCAAGACGCCAGGCCCTGAGCATTGGCAATGCTCAGTATCGTGAATGCACCTCACGCCTTCCATATTTGAATCAATAATGTATTGCAAATCTGCGTCGTAACATTGTTGGTGTGTAAACAGGTTGCTCGGACGATTCCGGTGCTTGCGTGGTCATCCTCCATTATTTACGGCACATACCGCTGTATCGATGCGATGCGTGATGTTTTTTCAAGGTCTTGAGCCGCTCCCCCTCAGGACGCTTATCGATGATTGCTCTCGCACGTGTACACCACATGCCTCTGTAAAGAAAGAACACAAACCATAAAACTAATTTTAGTCGTGTTATCATGAAGGACAAGCAATTTCGGTATGTAGCTGAAAGAAAATTTTGAGCTATTTCGTCCCTCCACGCTGTGCAATCCACAAATTGCTAGTTAAAAAGACACTGGACAGTTAGAACGTTTCTGTTGACGCCGAGCATATAACCGAGACGGAGGCATACTTAAAAAACAGGGTGATTTGAAATGCGTACTTACGTCCTAGCAGCACGACGTCGCCGTCATAAAATCCGCCTTCACCGCCGTGGCCTCCACCGGTCAATGTCACGGTTCACCACTCACGTCTTTCGGAGCGGAGTCATTCAACACTGAGAGAAGGACGATAGGGTTCCACCATATTTGCACTGGACGTACGCATGGAAGGCGTTGTCATCTTCGATCGTGGATTGATCAAGCAACACGATGAAAGGCACAAAAAACTGTATAACACAAATTCAACGAGGACTAGCGAGTGCCACCGTGTTTTCGCAGCTAACCCAACCGCAGGAAAGAAAAACCTGTTCCAAACAAACGCGACCGGACACAGTGAACAAGTAGAATCGGTGCCCCCTCTCCACTTCATGGAGCGTCGCGGGGAGTGTGGTAGGGAGGGTGGCTTAAAATGTTCGGTAGTGGGCTGTAGAGTGAGTGCCTCCTCGCCATTTCGGGGAAGGGGGCTGGGAGGGACAGGTCCGACACAAAGGAGACCTCGGGGAAGGGACAAAGGCCGAGAGATAAAAACAGGGTTGAGCAGGATTTTTTTTTTTTTTTGAGAGTGGATTCAGGAAAAGCAGGGAAAGCGGTGGTGAGAGGAAAGAAAGAAAAAAAAGTGCGCAAAGACTGGTTACTCGTGTGACGTTTCTACGGGAGTTTGTTTTTATTTTGTTCTCTCTAGCAACTGTACCTTTTCGCTAGCTAATATTTTCTTGTTCGTCGATAGAAATGTTCTCGGCGATTTGTGATTAGTATCTCTTACTGATAGAGTGAAAGGCGGGGCCGCTCGCGATGGCACTTGGACAAGTTGAGTTATCAATGGGCAATCACTTGACGAAGAAGTAGTGCAAAGAATTCCTGCACGAAAACCAAGAATTTTCTTTCTTCATCGATGCGTCGCTACAGACTGCCGCTAGCGAACAGCTGCTGCAATGAACGCGACAGTAACAAACCTTTTGGAGCCTCTGGCGCAGTCACCGGAGGCTCGCCATGTTCATCAGCCAGTCGTGAAGTTCTCCACTGTGAAATCGAGAGTAATCTGCGCAGGACTTAGGAAGGCTGCTGCCGGATGTATACTAGCCGTTTGCCCGCACACAGCCGCCCTGGCTTTGTCAGGGTGCTGCACGGGAAGCCAATATGGCGGTTGCCAGCAAAACCCCTTCATGCAGCCCCCGCCTTTCATGCACAAACTGCATGTTTTGCCACTGAGAAGCTCACGCTTAGCCCTTTTCTTTTCCTAGCCCTTTCAACAAAATGCACTAGAAATAAAAATAAATAGATTACATTACATTAAACATATAAATATATAATATAGCTACTTTAAACTACATTAATATATATATATATATATATATATATATATATATATATATATATATATATATATATATATAAGTTGGGGAAGTCACATTGAAAAACTTAACACTGTTGATTTATTCAACGTTTCGACCAGGGACTGGTGTTTTTCAGGAATGATCATACAGTGCACGGACGCATCTTCTTATAGCAGTGAACATGGCACACAGAGGGCTTGAAAAAGAAAAAATATCAGCAAATAAATAAAGATAAAAAATTAAAGAAAGGAAAAAAAGTAAATAGAAATAAAAATCAAAGGGTAAAGAGGTACACAGCCGAGAAAGGAAACCCAAACGCCAAGATGGTCCAGCAAAGGCGCCGCTTGAAAGAGGTGAAAGAGGGAGGCGGATCTGGGCGGGCACGCGACTAGTTCGGAAGAGGGAAAAAACTTGGGGGTGGTTAACAAAAGAAGGTAAGTGCCTGCCAGTTGTGTGCGTCAGTATGGCTTCTAGCCGCGTCTGTGTGGCCCCGCGCGACTTTAGAAGATAGCACGAGCACGCACAGGTTGCGGCTGCGCTTAAGTGTCTCCACAGGGTGGCACGTGAGCCCCGTGTGGTTCGCATATGGTGACCACATGGAAAGGTTCATCGTTTGCAGGAGTGAAAAAAAAGGAATAAAAGAATAAATAAACACAGAAAATGGCACTGCGGTGGCCAAAAGAAACAAAAAAATAACACACACGCAGAGGTGACATGAATGCGCAGACTACACAGAATACCCACAAAATTGTGTCACTGTTGTAGCATTTTTCAGGAGGAGATATGTGGGGAAATGTATATAAGCCCAAAAATGAAGTTAAAGACAGCGGCAGAGTGTTAGAAAGTGTACCAAAAAGACAAATTTTATCCCAGAGAACACCGCTTAGACTTAACACAACAATAATAGAATAAATACAAATACCACGCGAAATAATAGAGGCGCACAAAAATACAGTTCAAGAGCAGAAAAAATGTCCTAAGAAACAAAGTTTACCCAAACGCAGTGATCAGCAACAACCAAAGGATAATAATGGGATGAATACACATGAGAGACGAGCGTCACAAAATTCGTGCTTAACCACAACAAGAATAATGTCAGTACTTCGACCAGAAATGAAAGTGTTAGATACAGAACAAATCTTTACGCAACTGTCATCGTAATGGATTTAAGACACAACATTTTGGATGCAAAATAGTTCACAAGGAAAAGAAAAACAAACAAAACATTGCAGGAAGATTTAGCCGGAAAGGCAGGAGAGTTTGCCAGGGCTTTCATTAATACCAGCAGACAAGGTGTTAAATTTAAATATTAGATATGACTCACACGCTTCCCTGTCGAAATGTGTCTGGAAGCCAGATTGCAATATGGTGGCCTTGAACCTTCCAAATGGATGGCCTTTTGTCCTTACGTGTTTTGAAAGAGGCAGATTTGGCAGTGATCGTATATGTGCTCTGTGGTTATTTATTCTCAATCGGAAAGGAGTTTCAGTTTGCCCAATACACTGAGCACGGCACATACCGCACTCGAGAAGGTAGACTACGTTGCTGGTGTCACAGTTGAAATCTCCTCGAATTTTGAATGAGAAAGACGACGCTGTGCTGTGAGCTTCTGTGACCTTATTTATCATTGTACATAGTTTGCAGCGCGGTTTATTGCAAGGTGTGCACCCTGAGACTTCACCGTTGTCTAGTTTCGAGGAGGTTACGGCATCTTTGATATTTTTTGCCCTCCGATATACGACACGTGGGGCTTCGGGAAGCAAGCGCTTCATTTTGTCGCTCTGAAGGAGAATGTTGTGATGCTTTCTGAGAATAGGATTAACATTCGGGGCTGATGGAGAGTAGGTTAATATCAGATTAGTTTGGTAGTTCGTCTGCGCAGTCTTGGTGCTATTTAGCATTGTACGGCGGTCTTGGGCTGCAGCTTTTTCCAAGGCATCGTCGATGATAGACCTCGGGTAGCGCTGTCGGACTAAATCCTTGCGGAGTATCTCACAGTTAAAAGCGAAGCCCTCTTCACGCGAGCAGATACGCTTAAATCTCAGAGCCTGGCTATACGGTATTCCTTTCTTGCAATGTTTTACGTGGCTACTTTCAAAGTGCAAGTACTGGTGCCTGTCCGTTGGCTTCCTGAACACCTCCGTGTTCTCCTCCTGAAAAATGCTACAACAGTGACACAATTTTGTGTGTATTCTGTGTAGTCTGTGCATTCATGTCACCTCTGCGTGTGTGTTATTTTTTGTTTCTTTTGGCCACCGCAGTGCCATTTTCTGTGTTTATTTATTCTTTTATTCCTTTTTTTTTCACTCCTGCAAACGAGGAACCTTTCCATGTGGTCACCATATGCGAACCACATGGGGCTCACGTGCCACCCTGTGGAGACACTTAAGCGCAGCCGCAACCTGTGCGTGCTCGTGCTATCTTCTAAAGTCGCGCGGGGCCGCACAGACGCGGCTAGAAGCCATACTGACGCACACAATTGGCAGGCACTTACCTTCTTTTGTTAACCACCCCCAAGTTTTTTCCCTCTTCCGAACTAGTCGCGTGCCCGCACAGGCCCGCCTCCCTCTTTCACCTCTTTCAAGCGGCGCCTTTGCTGGACCATCTTGGCGTTTGGGTTTCCTTTCTCGGCTGTGTACCTCTTTTCCCTTTGATTTTTATGTTTATTTATTTTTTTCCTTTCTTTAATTTTTTATCTTTCTTTATTTGCTGATATTTTTTTCTTTTTCAAGCCCTCTGTGTGCCATGTTCACTGCTATAAGAAGATGCGTCCGTGCACTGTATGATCATTCCTGAAAAAGACCAGTCCCTGGACGAAACGTTGAATAAATCTGTTACGTTTTACAATGTGACTTCCCCAACTTATTATATATTTAGTCAGTTGCCTTGAAGATTTTCTTATTCTTTATATATATATATATATATATATATATATATATATATATATATATATATATATATAGTAGTTGCAGGAGGTCTTGTCGTTCAATGGGCCAGGAAGACTTGTAGAAGAAGGGGTCACAACCTTGCAATTATCTTAATTTAATACCGACAGTTTCGGACGGAGGACCGTCCTTCCTCAGGGTATACACAAGAATGAACACAGTTTCTCATTTTCTACGCAGCGTGCGCAAAGGGTGAGGTGAAACCACTCTCTCTCCCGTTAGTGGAAAGGGACGCAAAGTCAGTATAAGCCGCAAGTGCTCCAGTCCATTTAGGGGGAAGAGGGTGACGGTTGCGAAGGACAGGGAAGGGGGAAAAACATATATGCACAAAAATATAAAAATAAAGGAAGCAAAAGTAACATTAAAAAATAAAAATAAATATAGGAAGGCAACGGCGGAGGCTTGGGTAACAAAGCTATAGAAATAGATAGGGAGGGAACTAGTTGCTTCTCAGAAGGAATGTTTCGAGAGAAGCTCCCTTCGGTGTGGGTGGTGAACCCAGCAGAATTAACCCAAACAATATTCTAACAAGGAAAGTACAAAGCAAAACCACAAATAAAACAAAAAAAGAAACACAAAAAGAAGAAAGAAACAAGCGCACGCATGCATGTGTACAGTGTATAACATCACAGAACGGACCGCTCCCCAGCGGTGCAGGTGTTTTGGACCGTTGTAACGTGAGTTACGAGTCAGCCACAACATTAAGAGCTGTTTAAGACAAGCCCGTTATCGCCACGGCGGAAGCGCGGCGCCGCGGTCGAGGGAGGCAGGGGGGCCGGCCAGACGCCGTGCGGGAACCCGATCCCGCAGCCGAGTGCCGCGGCGTCCGACCCACAGTAGGCCACTGTAGGCCATATATATATATATATATATATATATATATATATATATATATATATATATATATATATATATATATATATAAAGTATACTCACTTTGGCTTGAAAACCCCGCCGCGGTGGCTCATTGGTTCCGGCGCTCGGCTGCTGACCCGAAAGACGCGGTTCGGCCGTGGCGGCTGAACTTCGATGGAGGCACAATTCCACAGGCCCGTGTACTGTGCGATGTCAGTGCACGTTAAAGAACCCCAGGTGGTCGAAATTTCCGGAGCCCTCCACTACGACGTCCCTCATAGCCTGAGTTGCTTCGGGACTTTAAACTCCAAGAAACTTACTTCGGCTTAAAAAAAGGTCTCTTAGCTGGCTTTACCGGACAAAACTGATTGAAGTGGTCAACGGCGGAAGTAGTTACTGACCCGCCTGCACAGTGGTTTGATCGATTACCTTTTTAATGCGATAAGCACAAGGACCCCACCCCGCTTTAAACGCTGCATTCTCGTCATTAAAGATGTCGATGACGTTGCAGGGTGATGGGACGCACGTAGACGGGAAATGTGTCGACACACCACAAATGCCTACAAAAAGTAACGTGAGCGAACTGGAAGTGTTCCGACAAGCGAAATAGTTTGCTTCCTTTATACATACATTCCGAAGGACGACACTGTGGGCTCCTATGAGTGTGGGTCCTCAAACTATTGCAAAAGTACGGGACTGGTCGCTTTCGAATCTGGGGGCAATCTAGAACCGAACTGCTAGTGGCAACTTGCGTCAGACTACGGTTAGGAGTCGAACTCTATGCCAAGAAATATATGCGTGCCTGAGAACGCTGGTCACCCTTGCGTGCCGCGGATCCTTTTCGCTATCATGTTCGGGCCCGGAGGTGCCCACGGTGCCCTTGCCGGTATACGAGGGGGTACCCAAAAGAAACCGGACTTATTTTTGTTTGAATTTATTTGTTCACATTTTAAGTATAGACCTTCAATCTCCTTCAAAGTATTCCCCACTTGCAATGATACGCTTGTCAAATCTTTCATTCCATTTTTCAAAACATTGTTTAAATTCATCTTTTGTGATGCTTGACAGTGCCTCCGTCGTTTTTTTCTTCACCTCAGCAACATCAGCGAAACGCTTTCCATTCACCTATTTTTTCATTCTAGGAAACAAAGAAAGTAGCACGGCGCAAGGTCGGGAGAGTATGAGGGTTGCGGAACAGAGGTCGTGCCATTTTTGGTCCAAAATTGTCGCAGAGACAGGGCTGTGTGAGCAGGGGCATTGCCACGATGGAAAAACCAGTCACCCGACCGCCACAAATCTGGCCGCTTCCACCGCACACTGTTGCCCAATCTTTTCAAAATATCCAAGTAGAAAGCCTGGCTAACTGTCTGACCCTGCGGAACATATTCTCAATGGAGGACTCCTCTCACGTCGAAAAAACAAATCAGCATTGTTTTGAGGTTTGGTTTCACCTGACGAGCTTTCTTGAGGCGAGGTGAATTTGAAGTTTTCCATTGGCATGATTGTTGCTTTGATTCAGGATTCGATTCAGGAACACTTGAGTTGTCCCCATAGCATCGTCCTTGTACGTCTTTCTTAATATTTCAAGAGTTTCCATTCAACTTTTTCCGAGCAAAAATCAGAATTTCACTGGCGCACGCTGTTCACGAAAATCAGCCATTGCAAAAACGACATTCACACAAAACAGTCGTCACTCTAAAAAACTCTGCCTAGACTAGTCTGACCTCCTTCAACGACGGCACTCGGCTTACTGACTCTGGAATGTTCATTCTATGCGCTCCTAGTGGCAAAACGCGGTACCACAGAAGCTTTGCCGACCAAAAAATTTAGTCCGGTTTCTTTTGGGTACCCCCTCGTAATGCTATCACGTTCTACACACGTTATGCAATTCAGTGCGGTTCTCTTCCTCCTAAAAGTTGTGATGAACGAATGGACGACAGGAAAGGAAGAGCTTTGACTTTTCCCCGAAACATATTTCGAGCACTGGATTGTTCCACAACACCTTGAATTGTGCTGCCAACATATTTATGACGACTGCCAATTTGGTATAATTCAAGTATAACTTGGACGAATTAATTTCATATTTACGAAAGCACACTTTTAATACAATGCCAACATGCTAAAACCGCATATATATTTTTCACGTATTTGAAACCTGCTCGAGGCGTCTAAGAATACAAATTGAATATCGAGCATGAAATCTATTCCCTGTATAATTTTCCCTGTATAACTATTGCCTGTATAATTTTAGTTCATTCATGAATACAAAATTCGTTTAAAATGCAATATAAATATCCCGCCATATATGTCTAAAGTATTACCTTTCGCGAAGGACAATCTTAGAACAGATGGCTGCGCATCTAAAAATCGAGATCAACGCCATTCTCCAGCGGTTCTTATGGGACTTCAAAAGTAATGTCTTTAGCAGTAATATATAACCGAGTAGGGGCAGAGAGCCTTCTGGCAGATCTGACAGCTGCTGACAGCTGCTGACAGCTGAACAACTAAGTGAGCGGCGCTGTGTAATTTAGTAGTTGAACGCACTCGTGCAATTGATCCAAGAGTCAGGCGTTACAGAGTTTCATTATCAACGCCGCTTTTCTTTAGCCTGACTCACTATTTTGCGCATTTTAACTTTTTCTCTTGTATATTTCAAAGCGGTGAGTCGTGCGCATCGGAAGTTACTGGGAGATTGCAAACTGTGGGACGCTCATTAAAGTCGTTCTACAAATGATCCTTACCTCCTACCGTGTCAGCAAACAAAAATAGCGGTGGTTTATTATATGTAAAGATTTTCGCTCTGGGACTCTTATTTCTGAGACGTTACAGGCAGCAGTCGGATAATAAATTACCATTTCGTCTCATTTTTCGCCTGTGAGAAAAATAAAACAATTGCAGGTGACAAAAGCAAATTCATTTTTCTCAGCAATCACCTTGCCACAATTTCATCGGTGTCGCTGGTATAACTCCCGAAGTGTACGTCACTGTGCAGTAACGAAGGAAAGCCGTACACAGGTTTCTATGTACGGGCCTGAGCCCGGCCCTGGCGCACAACTTCAAGCCCAGGGCAGGGCCCGGTCCATGCTCAGCCCTGCCCAAGTCCACACAGTGCACTAGCACAAACCACCTGCGCAGACCACACCGACGTATTTTTCGCATTTTTATAAATACAAACCTATAAACGTTAAAAAAGTTCGCCCTCCATGTATATACGTCCTGCTCGATGATGAGTACTGCTTCCTGTGAATTCCGCAAGGTTAATGACATATGGGCGGCAGCTGTGGCACAAGCCACATCCTTCCCACTTTTCTGTGCAGCTAAAGTATTCTGTTGTTTGGTTCGTGTCGCCTGTGTTGGTGACTCTGGGAAGCAAATCTAAACGCCGGCTTAATTATCCACAACCCACCGTATGCGCTCCACATAACGTTACCGCTTTAAGCCGTAAGTACACACAAATGATTCATTCTGCCGTTTTTGTTTCTATCTGAATTGCGACCCCGACACAGGCCACCATAGGCGACGGGCGAACGTAACTCCGGCTCCGACGAGGGCGACTCTGACGGCGAGGAAGGCACCTACAGTAGGATAAGCTCGCCGCCGCGCGACCTGCAACGGCCGTAATTCGACTACGACTGCCAATTTCAAACATAAATTGTTGTGTTGCTGAGTGCATAGGCATGCACATGCGATATTTCACCATGAAGTCGATTTGGGAGCTGAAGTCGCTTGATCACTGTTGTCCGGCTCCAAACGTTATATCACGCACACTAGCTTTTCTCGCTTACAGCAAGATGAATGTTGTGGACAAACATTTTAATACAACAACAATGGAGATTGGTTCAGCACACGACGCTCAAGAATTGGAGCAAGAAATTTGAAGGCGATGCGAAATAAAATGGAGAGACCTACCCTACTAGCTACTGCTCGGCTGTGTTGTAAAAGCGATACTTTGACCTCTCACTAATACATCGCTATATTACTACAAACTTTTAGGGAAGAAAAACGTCCTTCAGAACTATATTGTGTTGAGCGCACACTCTTGTATGTCTGTTGAACCTGCTGCAGTTATGCGCAGCTTGAAAAGTAATACCTGCTAACTTCATAACAAACCGCACAGGGAAGGCATTTCTGCTGCGGAACCTGTTTATACATAAAGCGTGCTAGTCGGCCCACAGTACCTGGAAGAAAGCTTACACTAATCACTGAAAGACTTACGGCCCGCGTTGGAATTTTACGCGAATATAAATAGAGTCATGGAATTTTTCCACCGCGCTGCAATGGTTTCTTTCACACTTCTTGAAACCGCATCATTATTTTACTGCTGGACTGGAACAGCTCGTTCCAATGATATATCACACCTCTCCTTCCAGAGGAAAACGTCCTGAGTGGTTAAAGTGGTTTAAGAAAGTCTATCCAAGCTGGGAACTTGTTCCTCAGGTCACTTTGATCACTTAGGATATTTTCACTTGAGCCGGATGCCAATTAGTAATTACTCCCTTTCCTCATTTTTTGTCCTCATTATGCCCAACAAACGCCCATTGCTTTCAGTGCCGTTTTCTACCTGCAGACAATCATTAAGCTCGCGCTTGGATGGCTCGTGACCAAAACTACGCGTCTTGAACGAACTTTGCGACAGCTGCACCGTAGTCGCATTTTTGCAGGCACTACGGCCGCAGAATGCCGCATTTAAGCACTTTAGCACGATAAATAAGTGAACTATGGTAACTACGATCGCATAGCAAGTGCAGGCGAGAACAGCGCAATGGAATCAAAGGCCACGCGTTACCGTCTTGGCCGCACCAGCCGCACTAGAACACTCTCTAAAAACAGCCAACACCGCAAGGCCACAGTATAGAATTACAAGCGTTTATTATTCGGAAGCACATCGATCGATGCGTTGATCGCCGAGGGGGCACGTTTGACTGCAGTTTCGGGCGTCTGACAACACCATTTCTTTCGTGTCATGTATGTGTCTTCTGCTTCATAAAGCGCGCACCAATGTCAAATGTCTTTTTAGACAAAAAAAAAAGAAGACTCAGAATTCAGCCCTCCAGGCCGTACAAAGGTGTCGGACTATTGTTATTATTCGCACACTTTCTCTTGAGTTAGCTTCAGTGTAAGCTATGATGCCCAGTCTGCTATACCGCCAGCGCCAGAGCAGCGATCATGCAATACTCTCACCGCTGCTCGCATGGTGGCGCTGGCTACTAAGGTATCGCGCCGGCTCCTAACTAATGTCCGTTACCTACTACGCGGCATGCATTATTTATTAACATCATTATTATCGTGGCGAGACGCAATTGGAAGGGTGTTGTTTAGGATGATAACATAAATACAGTAGTATGACCTGAAGTTATGGAATCCCCCAGGGGTTTCTAACGCTTGGTTATTAGGTACGGTTTGACGAACCAAGAGTTGTACATAAATAGGTGGGACTTGCGCATTTTATTCTAGTCCACAGGTGCCTTAAGATCCTTATGAGCCTGCAGCGCGTGCTATGTGTCATGTTGAACAATCGTTTGTTTCTCCATGGCTAGTTTGCACACCACAGCCATAACGGCCAGTTATTTATCAGTTTCGCGCGACCATGGTACCCTCAGTCATGTCACCGCCTTATGACACTGCAGGATGGTGAACCAAACGAAAATAAGCTAAGGTGTTTAAGATGCGCTTATGCTCGCTTGCTTCACCATTCCGCGCCATGATGTGGAGCTGACAAGCCGGCGGGTCGAAGGTCCCGCGACACTTGAATGGGTACATAGCAGTGTACAAGTATGAACGGATAATGACCATGGTATCTCGGTCACTGCGCAACCTTCTCCGACAACGGAAGACTGACGACTCCACAGCAAAGCTAGATATCGACTGCCGGCAAGATAAAGGTACAAACGCGCAAGGAGAAAAAAGTTGACAGGGGCTTAGCTCTGCTATGCTAGGATATACGCAGCGTGAGCAGTGACCTCACGGGGCTCTGCGCCGGCGGCAGCAGCGGCGAGCGCGCGTGGCGATTCGCGCCAGCTATGCGCAGTGACGTCACTCACTCCTCGCGCATGCGCAGTATGGTCGACGGAGAGAGCACGAGAAACGGCGAGACTGTGGCCAATGTAGATCAAGCTACAAAACGACGCTGAGGGCCACTGGTGGGTAACGTACGCCACGAAAACTAGGGACATACCAGAGGGGAAGAGCGCGAAGGAAAACACCGCAGCTCCAAGCAAGTAACGGGTTTATACAACCCAAGCCGGTCATGATATATGCTTCTGGACGAACCCGAGCGGTTCCGCCGCTAGAGGGTTATTTCCGCAGGGGCCAAGAGGTGGAAACACTCTTGCTGCCGCGCGAGTAAACCGGAAGGCCTTGATTATTCAAGCCGTACTCGTGGCAAGCCCGCCGCTCGGAACCTTTCCCGGAGCACAACGTGCGTCTTTTCACTAGTGTCTCTGTATCTTAATATGGTCTCATGTGAATTGATCATTGAATGATTCGCCCTGAAATAAAAAATCAATCTTGATTCTGGGAACATAAAGCGCTCTTTTTTGTTCTTGCAACAACCCCATCCTTCCCGTGCTGTTTGTCCATGAACTGCCAGCTACGAGAGCTGACTAGTGAGTTCAGTGGCTTCTTAGAAACAGCTGGGCGATTGCTTTGGTTTTTTTAATTTGTGCGCTTTAACGTTCTAAAAAGACTCAGGCTGGGAGGTATGCCGCACTGGAGGGCTCCGGGATTTTCGGTAAGCGTGGCCTCTTTATTGTGCTTCGACATCGCGCCGTACATCGTCCTCTCTCTGCAAGCTGAGATTTTCGCCTCTTTTAAATAACGACGAAAGGTTTTGGCTCGATATGCATTGATATGATATATTTTTCATTACGCATTTTGAAGACATATATTACGCCATTCGGTTTTGCATTCGTCATAAATCGTGAAACTGTGTGTTGGTAAGACCTCGAACTAATTTCGGGCTTCCGTTTCCCGGTTTCGGGTGCCTAGTGAGGCCCCTATGCTCTGCATAAAAGTGGGAACTGGCGGCAAAAATTCATTGCCGACATCCCCGCGTGACCTGGGTTTCTGGCAACAACGCCGACGCATCCATTTCAGTTGAACGAGTCTTAAAGCTGTCACTTTAATACTCCGGGGACGTCCATATACCGGCCAACAACATGTTGAAAGTTATCTTCATCTATTTGCATCGGCAAATTTTTAATCATTCACTAACATAAGCCACCACACCTACACTGAATCTTAAGCGAGTGTGGGGGCAGCGTTCGCATTCACAACCCCTCAATTTTTTCCCCTAACCGGCGTGGTAGCGAATAACGTAACACCTCTTCATAAACTGGCGTTGGACAAGAGACTATACATCTGGCGTGCAAAATCCTGGCACAATCAATCTTTTCTAACAAGTGACCCTAACCCGTAGTATAATTGGCCAATACAAACAAAATTCATGGAAACTTTAAAAATTACGGCGGCATCAGGGAAAAAGGATCCATTGAAAAAGATTTCAATGCTTCGTGGATAAGCTCGAAATCGTCTGTTTTCTCTCTTTTAATGCAAACATTCTGGGCAATACCATCATGCAGCCGCATCGTGTTAGCATTACCCTCTATTCGCACTTCATTTGCTTTTGTCCGAACGATAGCCTGAGTGTGGTGTGTAAACGACGATGCACAAACGGAGAGAAGATATCCGCAGAGGACAAAAATAGTCCATTCCTGCCCAACTGTTCCGCCAGCCTTAATTCGCTTTTCGGACATGAATATTCTAAAAAATACGAAGCACCCGAAAAAAACTGTGGTCGATAATTGCCTTTTACACTGTGAAGCCTTGATACAAAGTTAGGAATGTCTCGTATTTAGCAGACACACTACGACCCTTGAATATCTTCCTCTCCTTGAATGATGGAGGAACCATTGCCTTAAAGTGTCGTAATAGAATTAATACATGCAACCGCAATTAAAAGGGTTGTGGCATAATCGACATAATTCCCGACCTGGCGCACTGAATTTGTCATTGGTAGGCAGCTGAGGATATTTCTTCCAACAGTGCTGTACGCGGTACCTTATTCGTGGTAGGCCGCAGTGCTGTCGCCGTCGCGTTGTGTCCAAAGCACTAGCAACCTACAGCTCTCCCGGCTTCGTTGCCGAAGTAAAGTGTTCTCTGGTATCTGCCAGAAAAAAAACTGTAGTTAAAAAACTGAATTTTTTAAATTAGCAGCGAAATTGAGTTGATTTAAGAGCCCACTCACATACAAGCGGATTCGAACCAACAGGATTCACAGCCTTATTGGACGACAGCTTTTCTTTTGAATTCTCACGCCTTTCGGAGGACAATTATGGCCCAAGGCTTAGTAGTCTGCCACGTCAAATGCTGGTAGAGCTGATGAACCCTGCCAAGTTTGGACAGCCGCTCCCATGGCTCACTTGGTAGAGCACCGCACTCGAAATTCGAAGGCCATGTGTTTGGAATGTAACGGTGGCGTGTTGTTTTTTCTACTGCTGTCTAATCAATATTTTCCGCAATAACATAATGATTCTGTTTTTTAGTGGCGTGGCTTTTTGTGCTTATTGGTACATAGTTCCAATACACTGTAGCGCAGCAAAAGACGAGGACACAAGAGACGAGAGACGAACACCACTTCTGAACGAGCGCCTAATGGAACACGCTCGCAACGTCAGAAACGGGCAAGGCGGATCGCTGGTTGACCACATTCTCGCATGCAAGTCAAAAACGTGTAAGCCTTTCTTTGATAAAAGTCTGGTAATAGGAAAAGTAGAGAAAGGTTAACGCGCGAAATCATTGAAGCCGAAAAGATAAATAGGTCAGGATGCTCGTGTGTAAGCACACCTTCCATTCTCCTCTCAGATAAAGAGCTCGTTTTTCTAAGAAATTGATACTGTTCACACGTGTGATTACTGTTTTCTGGTGTATAAACGTGATGCTTCAGGATAGCGCTCGTGGTGTTCGTCTCTCGTCTCTTGTGTCCTCATCTTTTGCTGCGCTACAGTGTATTGGATCTGTTTTCTAACCTGATATCAGCACTAAAACATAAACAAGAAAACATTCCCCTATGTCTCCTTGCTTTCGGTGATTATTGGCTTCCGTCATATGTATGTCATCACGAGCTCCTCATTTCCCTACCCTTGTCTGCTCAATAGCATAAAGACGACCTCGCTTCCGACAGTCTTGATGTCTTGATGGGGGTTCTCGCACGGCTTCCACCCTAGCCGTTCGATCCTGTTGTACGTTACATACGCAGGAGTAGAGGACGTACTACGTCCGCTGCTATGAACGAGGGTGGCGCTCGGGAGCGTTCTCAACTTGAGATTACACACAACATAAACACCTGCGAAAGTACAAGACTGGACAGACGCCACTGCAGCACGCTTGGTCGAGCACCGTACAGGAAATTCGAGGGTCGCGGCTTCGGAACCCACTGGTGACATGTAGTTATTTTTTCTTGTACTTTACAATCAATTTTTTCAGCCATGATATGTTTGCACTACTGATTAATCGTTCATAAAGACCGCAAGTTAAAGCAGAAAGAAATCATTCCCTTATGCTTAACTTGGTTCCACTGACTGCTGGCTTGGTCCATGCGTATGTTAAATGAATGCCACAAATGGTTCTTGGAGCAAACAAAATTGTCATATTATTTAGTCCCTTTACACTAAATTCCCTAAAGCGTAAGGTAATAACGTTTTTTTTTTCCTTCACTCACAGAGCCACACAGAGCCATGCCTCCTACTTCTGAGTCTGCGACATCGACAGCCGCCCGCAAGGATCATGGCTCAGACTCCCTGGACCGGTGCTGGAGCGTACCAGTCACAATGGCGGCAGCGGCATTCTTACTGTACATACCTACGTCATCTTTCGGACTCTTCCTTGTGCTGTTCATGGAGAAATTCGGTGTGTCCAGGGAAGACGCTTCTTGGCCTCAAAGCACTGCTTCCATGGTAGCCCACTTGTCAGGTGAGGCCTCAGACCGTTGCCATGACCACCGATTTTTCGGCGCTTTTTTCGCGCATTGTTTCACAACGCTCTGATCTAGGTATGGCTCTCAATGTTTTCAAGAGCTGCTCTGACTGGCCTTGTGGTCTAGTGCTCAGCAAGTGATTTTTAGCGGCGCGTTTAAAACCTCATAAGTAGAGGCATGTCTTGACATCAAATTTCATGTGTCCTCCTTCATTCTAGATCCTAAGTCAGAAAAGTAATCACACGCTTCACTCCTTTTATTGTTAATCAAAACATCCAGTAATTAGATGAGGGGCCCTGCCTCGGCACAGAAGGACCGTGTATCCTTCTCAACTAAGGCTGATATCTTTGCCTAACGCTCCACAAATGAAGCCGAGAAGCCAATTCAGTGCAGTGAATAAAGCAAGAAAGCCCCTCATGTGTTTAGCTCTAAGAGGAAGAAATCAGTAGTTTTTATCCACTGAATTTCGTCGTAGGTACTATGGTGAAATTTGGTGTAATCCAAGATGCAATTATTTTTATAGTGTAAAAGACTGTTGTGTTAAGGCAAAGGCGTTCTCGGCGCATAACGCAATCTAAAAGCTTCCAGGTATTGCCCACATGGCAGGCATAGTTTGCTCGAAGGCGCGCCATGTGCATTGAATACGTTTGTTTTGTCTTAGATGTAATTTTAGCGCTAGCTGTTAATTAGTTTATTCCCGTGTCAAGCGTGCTTGTACCCGCTGTCGTCGTATTACGCAATCCGTAGAGCCGAGTGTAGGGCCAAAATGCAGGCGAGAGGACAACATTGCATCGCAGGGAGTGCCACCCCACGGTGCCGCAGTGGTGTTACCACTCAGTGCCCTTTGACTGAGCCTCGCGGTTCGCAGTGACAAGGCAAAACAAACAGGCGGAGGTTCGTGAGAAAGCCGTGTTTGTGTTCGGAGTCATTCCGCGCTGATGCAGCAGAGCGTGATCTGCGGAAGACGGCAGGCACTCCACATGGCCATCACCCATTGGCTGCATCTTTCTATGCGTGTTCTGTATCGCATGCCAGCTCGCTGTAATTTTCCGCATTGCTTGTTATGCAATCACCACTCAATGTTTTATTACTCGCAGGCGCTGCAGACAATTTTGATGTCAAACCACGAAGCATCGTATTTTTCGTGCGCTCAATGTACACTCCTATATCATTCTTGTACAGCAACTGTTACCGCTATACGATGCTAGATCGAGGGTGCGATCACACTCGAATGACTCAGCGGTGTTGCTGTTTGCGGAAATTTGTTCCTTTGATCGCGAGACGTCCGGCAATAGTGCTTACTTCTGGACACTGTTGTGGAGCCCTTGCAGCACCTATAATGACGAAATGTCCAGAAAGGGGAAGAAGAGAATTCTCCTGACTCTCGGACAGGTCGTTTTAGCTCCATGGGTGCCATCAACTCCTCTCTGCATGGCTCAACTCCAACACGGCGGTCTATAGACCTATAGACAACTCACTAGTTGTGTGCGGACATTACTCAGATATCTTTTGAACATTTGAACATGTCCGGAGCTGACAAATTCACGCAGTTTCATACCGATTGCCACCATGCGCATTGTTTTCTACACCTGCCTCCAATTCATTTTTCTCCGTGGAAGGCACAGCTTTCTCCAGTGCAACTAGTTGATGAATTGTGGGTGGTACAGCACGAACTAGACGACCGACAAAAGCAAGAAGAGCACACATACGCCCGCTGACTCACTACAAAATTTTTTATTGAGAAGATCAAACATTTATACACGATTTTAATGTATAAATGATTGATTTTCTCAATACAATATTTTGTTCTGACTCTGCACTCGTCTGTGTCGTCTTCTTGCTTTTGTCCGTCATCTAGTTCGCGCTGTACTACCCACAATGAATTATTACCAAATTGCCCACCTGTCCATCCTTCTTCAATGCAACTAGTTGACCAAAGCTTACGTAATCTAAGATGAACTAAAACTATTCCCTCAATCTTTATCTTCCTGCTCCGCACTTCACGCCATGTGCGGTCTAGACGCGGTGACGGCCGCTCTTTGTAATCGAGCCGGGGTCGCGCTCGCTGGTGAACTGGCCTCTTTATTCCTTTTCACTCGGCGCACATTTACTGATCATCTATATAACCCTTCTATATTTACTTTCTTCTGTCGACGCTTTACGCTGACACCTTAGAAAATACGGTATTAACAGCTCGGCCTGTATATAACATCATAAGCTACGCTGAGCGCCCGAGCAGCTGTACACCTAGCAGTCTGCGTAAAAATAACTACTCCTTATGGGGTTGCTAGGTGTAAGATGGATGGCGCCACCAAATCTTTATTATTTTTGTTTATGAATGTTTAATTTTTGTGCGGACGAGGTAAAAGCACTTAATCTGCACATTGTCTGGCTTCTCATAAAGGAAAAGTATGATGTGGAACGAAGTCTTGTTCACCTGAACATGTTGGACAAAAAACATTTTTCATAAGGCAAAGCGTGGTTCTTATTGCCGTGTGTTTATTTTGCGGTATTAATGAGTTTCATTCAGATGATGCGCTCTAGATGGTCACCGCGGCTTGCACTCTTCTGTGACCATCATGCTGTACACTCGTTTTGGCGTAAAATACTGTCAAGAACTACAAAGTTTTTCACTTACTCACTAGTTCACAGTACAAGCATATCGCCGATGAAACAAGTTCAGACACTCGCAGCTCATGATGGTCGCTAGTTCAAGCTCAGGCATAGACTTTGGGCAACTCGCCAGCGCGGCTGCGGTCCATGTTGTTAACAGTACGAGCAGAATAAATGTGTTGCTCGCACGTCTCAGAGTTGATAGCTTTCTACGACATCGCAATTTTTTAGGAGGTGACGGAAGCCTATCATGTCTCTCTTTTGTCCCCGTCTTCTTCTGCGCTTACATTTTCATCCAAAGAGACAATGAGCTGTATTAAACCACGAAAGTTTAGAGGTTCTTTATATGGAAATGCAAAAAGGGGGATCTGAACGATTTCGTATAGATCCATTATGTTCCAGCACCACAAGACGAACTCGCAGAAGGAAAAGACGCAGTAGTCAAATTCGGCATGCACCGCGACACGTTACACTTTCTCTATGCGGCTTATGTGAAACCGATACTAGAATTTTGTTGTATCCTGTTCTCTGGTACTGCAAAACTACAAGCTACTCTCCTTGCCTTTACTGGAAAGTTTAGCCCTACGGCTCTGCCTCGGGCTCTCAAAATCAGTTCCGAACAGGGTGATTTACGCGGAAGCCCGTATCCCCAATCTCAAGATCGCTTCCAACTTCTCAAGGTGCGTACTTTCCTCTGCTCCTTTGACCCAGCCCCAGGGGTCAATGCTCCCCCTTTTTTTTCCGAAACACACCCATTTTTCTCCAATAATTGAGCATGGCATCAGCTTCTGCAATTCACGCCCACGTAGAGTATGTCATCCTAGCTTAAACTCTATCTTCGCTGCATGCATCGAGTTGGTAGTATACAGGCTTACCCTCTCTTCTATCATGATCTTATTTTCCCTCCAATGCCGAACATAAGCCGGCAAACAACCTCAATGTTCTTCTTGCTAATTACCAAGAGAAATTTTTCCATCATTTTGTCCTCTCCACTGATGCTTCGAGAGATCTGAAAAGGCGGTGATTGGGGTATATTTGCAGGATTTGGCTTTCAGCTAATCCGTCTGTATCCCTGATTGCACTCCTGTATTCTTTTCAGACTTTCTGAGGTATGTATCATAGCTTCTCATCATTGCAGGTTGCCTCTCAGTTCTAGTCTCTCTAGAAACGGCAAGGGAAGGCTCTTTTGAATCGCTCCATGACAATTTTTGTGCCACCCACTGTGAAAGTAGTGAGTTTTGTCTGACTACCTGGTCATGCAGGTCACTCTTTTGACGAGGTGGCTGATTTATTGGCAAGGACGGCTCTCAGTGCCCATGCAGTATATCACGTTTCTCATTTCATTCAGTCGGAGATTTCTCGTCTCGATTGGCTCCAGCATATCTCAGCTAGTTTCTGTGGTCCTTTGCTCAATACCGCAGATTTTTAGTACTTACAATACCCTTTGAATGCCCGGCCATGCAGATCAAGGCTGTGTGAGGAATCAACGACGCTGCGCAGCGCCCTCCTAAATTTGAATTTATGCAGATGCAGGTTTGACTCCGACAAACTTTTGTGACTTATGCGGCGAAGTTGAATCAATAGCACATTTTCAGTTCCCTACCCGGCAGTTCACACTTCAGAGAAAGAATTCCTGGAGGTCACTCTTTCGATGTTAAGGCTCTCTGTGTCACCCGGAGTTCTTCTCCCGTTCGGTGCGAGCGGCAAGGGATTAGCGTTAAGGCTTTCGGACGCCTTCAAGACTACATTATTTCACCTGGAGGATTATCATGTTCAGTGTGTTCAAAATTCTTCTGTAAGCCTCAAAACATGTATTTTTTCGATTGCTCGACCTCAAGCTCTGTTATTTTTATTTATCTACAATTATTTTCTAGTTTAAACCATTACGCAATTCTACTTCTTCGCCTAATCTTTTTGATTTGCTAGCAATTAACAATGTGATTATTCTTTGAATTCACCACGAAATCTTGGCCCATCTCTTCCCGTGATTGTGCGCCATGTTAACACGGGTCAGCAACAGCAACTTTGTGAATTTTCTTAGATGCACACGATATAAACATGTAATAATTTTAAGGTGTCTTGTGTGCATCTAATAATTTGTTTTTCTGTCGACACTCTAGAGCTTGACCGGTCCGTCTTCTGCGTACTCGTATTTTTTTTCATGGAGTGCATGCTATTCCGGGAAGATACAAAGGAAAGCCTTGAGCTCATTAACTCACTAAGTGTCGATAGATGGTGCACTTAATTGGGGATACATTTCTTTTAAGTTTCAACTCAGCCACATCAGAAGAATCAATAAGATGCGCACCAACGAACCTATTTCGAACAACCTGATTACATAGGTGCCAATATTTTTCAGGGATTCTCGCCTTTGCCCTTCAGCGCTTCCTGAACAATTACCAAATCGTCCTCTTAAGCACCGTACTCTCTGCAGCGGCGGTTGTTGCATCTGCCTTTGCCAGAAATATGCTGGTGATGACGGTGGCTTTAGGCGTCATGTACGGTGAGTGAGGAAAAACATCTTTATTTATTTGCACAAGCACCTTATTTCTAAGTTGTTCTCCTACAACTTTACTCCTTTATACCTCCCATTCACGACTTGAGTCTGCCCTCGTTGGTTGGATAGTTGCTGTAATTTATTCTGTTGTGCATTATGTAGCAGGTACCAAGCTAGTATGCTTCTATGGCTGTATTGAGATGTATAAAATAATAAGCACTTTTATTTCTGGCAGGTTTCGGATACGGGCTCTTCACAATATCGTCTACGGTATACACGCTTCCTTACTTCAGTAAATACCAGGGTGCTGCGACATCGCTCAAGTTCAGCGCTTGGGGACTTGCCGGCGTCATTGCTCCGTCTGTGGTGACTCGCCTCGTAGATACTTACGCATTCAATGGAGCGTTTCTGATTCTCGGTGGCCTGGTTATGCAGACGATACCAATAATAATGCTGTCCAAGAACCCTCCCCTGGTGACGGTCTGGAAGCAGCGATCAAACACGTACTCGGTGCAAACAGCCTGTACCACGTCGAGCACTCGTGCTACTACAATCGATGACAAGACTTCAAGCTGTAGGTAAGGAAGGTACGTTTTCCTCTGTTATAGAAGAGCCGCGAAGGGGCAATACGAAATTGAGTGTGACATGCATGATTTCGCCACCAAATCCAGTGAATTCAAGAAGCAGACGCAGGAAGCGGCTGGTGGCAATCTCAGGTGAAGTGGACAAACTGCCCGGCCGACGAAAAATATTTTATGGAAGTTACATTGCGGAACTGGTTGACAAATTATTACTGCTATGATATTTGGGCGCCTCGACAGTTTTTCATTGAAACAACGTAGAAAAAGAAGATATTTCTTTGTCCTAAATTTACTAAGCTGCCCGTTGCAACGAAGACAGAGAAAATTTCTTATTTCCCAGAAGAAGCCACTTTTAGGAGTATGGAAGGTACCGTGGGTCGGCGTGATAAAATCACGCAGCAGTCCAGCGCAAGTGATGCACTGAAAAATCAGTGTGCATCAGTAGATCATAAACGTTTCTATTGCAAACGGGCGGAACAAATTTATTTGTGTGGTGACATTCCTTTCTAAATGATGGCATTAGTCTAAGTGATCTTTCGAGATGCGAATTAAATAAATATACAATGGTTTTTGCTGGTTAAAATTTTAGCAGTGTCAGGTGCAGTGATCAGTGAATGCTTTGGCTGACAAGTATTTTCCATGCACCTTCGTAGTGAAGAAAAAGTTAAGCTGAGAGAACGGCAGAGTGAAATTATGCAGCCGCACAATGCATAACCACAGTGTGTCGTCTTAGTGAGTGAGTGGACTAAACATGTGTCATTAAACATGAACACTCACAAGTAGCCTAAATCCGCATGCCCTGCAGGGCTTTATCTCCTTAAAGCCTTAGACGAAATATCAATTCGTTTGTAATCTTAAAAGAGAAAGTGAGGTGGCAATAGAAAATGTTGGAAAGAGCAAAGCGACTGTGTGAGTACTGATGACCTTTCGAGCACAAAAACTTAGAATCATTGAAAAAATGAACACTTAAATGTCCAAAGCACTCCACTACCACTAGTATAGTACAGTACGGCAATCCCTGCATTGAACGTTTGATAATCGCAACAATTGCTTGAACAATATTCTCATAGTGCTGTGGTCGGTTTAAATCGGAACTGTGAGAACTTCATGGTAAGATATAGCTGACGATTTGATAGGGTGAAGGTGACTTGCACTACGTAGCGTGTCTCGCTCTAGCAGTAGTCTGTACTCACCTCACGAGAATTCTAGAGAGGCATCATTAGCTGGTCAATTATAATTTACTTCAATAATGTTCCAGCACTCACTCTTCCGGATGCACAGCCCAATCAGTTCTCTTCACCCCCGAATGGTGTTCTTCTTAGTTCCGGGATTACCAAAAATCACACGCGTGGATCAATCAAAAGGGAAACCGCTGATGGGATAGGAGATTGAAGTTAAAGCCGCCTGGCGCAGCGGTCCAGTCCGCATTTGTAGTCTGTAAAGAGAAATATTACGGTGGGAACTTAAGACCATTTACGTACCTTGAATGCTAAAGCATAGGTGTTTTATTTTATTTTTCTTATTTGTATTTTTCTCTTCCTTTCTAATGGCACACCTAATCATTAGCATACAGTCGTAAGGCAACATTCTAGGTTCACCTTTGTTCGCCAGCAGGCAACGCGGTTTAGTGTCCTATGTGTTGCGCTCTCGCCCCACAATCTGAAAGTCCTGGGTTTGATCACCTTGAACCCTTGGGGGGGGGGGGGGGGGGGGTATGCGAAGCATACTAAAATAGCCCAACCCAGCTCCTCGAGCCGGGCGGTGTCGTTACCATTGACCTTCCGTGACCTCCATGTCATACCACGTGATGCGTGACGTCACAGCAGATGAAAAACGGGGGCCCAACTCGCGCCGTCGCGCGAGGCGTCGTGACCAAGGATGACCACGTGGTGCGTGACGTCACAGCAGATGAGAAACGGGGGCCCAGCTCGCACCGTCGCGCGAGGCGTCGCGACCAAGGAGGACCACGTGATGCGTGACGTAACGACATAGGAGAAACGGGGCCCCAGCTCGCGCCGTCGCGCGAGGCGTCGCGACCAGTGTGTTTCCTGCTTCTGCCGCTAGGTGCGCTGTAGTGAACACGTGATGCTGGAGCGGCGGTATACAAGGGGGTGCGCCTGCCTCTGCTAGGCGTACACGGGATAGAGATGCCTCCTGGAGACAGGGCTGCTCGTTGGAATGAGAAGCAAAAGTTGCGGCGTGCTAATGAAGAGCGTGAAGAACGTCTAGCCAAGCGGCGTGCTCGATATGCAACTCGGCGACAATATGGTTCGCATCTGATTAGGCTTAACCTAAGCTAAGCCTCAGCCATTTGTTTTCATACCACAGTGACGTCATCTGGGATATTTGGGGCCGCTCCAGCTATCCAACCCAGACAGCGAGCTTCGCTGCTGATTATCCATATAATAATTTAGCATTAAAAGAAGCGCTACATACTACACGAAACCTCAAGCTGACACGGTGTTGAGCTCTGGCAAAGCAATAGTGAAGACAATCAAGACTGGCGCTGCAGGTCGCTGCAGAGTGTTCATTGAACCTTGAAGTGCGGCTCCAAAGTGTTTAACCCCTTTAGTTGACCTCACTGTTGCAGTCCGTTGAAACTGCTTCCCGGTGCGTACCTCCTTCAGTAAAACCTTTGATGACTCTCTCACAAACTTTCATATTTTTTTTTCCTCTACTCCACATAATGTTGTAATGACACCTTCACGTTTCTTAAAACGGAGGTATGATTCACATAGCACAGTAAAGTACTCACTTCCATTTGGGTAGTTTCCACCGCAACGCCTCAAATCTTGTAGAATCTTGTAGGAAAGAAATCATGTAGAAAGAGTGCATTTATCTCGAAAGCGCGGTTGACCAGTCGCGGTGCCACAGTGTTTAGGGCCCTCGATTACTGATCCGGAGTTCCCGTGTTCGAGCCCGGCTGCGGCGGCCGCGTTTCCATGGAGGCGGACCGCGAAGGAGCCTGTGTGCTGTGCGATATAAGTACACGTTAAAGATCTTCAGGTGGTCGAAATTATACCGGAGCTCTCCACTGCGGCATCTCTTTTTTTTATTCTCTCTCAACTATATCCCTCATTTCTCTTATGGCGCGGTTCGGTGTCCACCGAGATGTGAGACATTTATTACACCATTTACTTTTCTCAAAACACAAATATTTGCCAATTTTCCGAAAGCGCGGACGTTCTTAGCGTCAGAGCTTAAAAATTACAAACCTTCCTAAAAAAAAAACGAAGTAACTATGTGTTTGAGTAAGCACAATCGTCGACAAAACGTGTCCGCTTCAGTTAGATTAGGACGCAACCTTATCCTGATGGTGTCCTAAAGGCTCTTTAGCCTGCACACGCCAGCACAACGAAATCACTGAAGGTATGGGAACCACTGCTTGCAGCTCTTCAGCAGTGGACACAAACGAAGTCAGAGCAAAACGTATTTTTATGAGAATGCCCGTGAGCTCCAAAAGAGCTTATGCTTTGGCTCATGCGTTTTGACCAGCTAACGGAAAATCTGCTATGTGAACCGCAGTGGTGGCTTAGTCCTTTGAGCATTAGCCTTCAATGCGGGCCTTTCGGGATTCGATCCCCTGTGCTGCCGGTGATACAATGGATACAAGCTTTCCCATGCCTGCTTCTCGGCTTCTTTATGGTGAAATCCTTGGCAAATGGGTTTTGGCTTCACCTTGGGTCGAAGAAACAGCTTTGTGCATGGCGCTCTTTGGCGACATATAATCTTGTGCCAATAAAATTCATCATCATCATCATCTGCTGTGTGATTCCTTGTGTTTAGTTGCGAACAACAAACACTCCACTGCGCTTTTGGCCGCCTCAATTTTCGTCCTCCGTCAAAGATTACAATTCTCGGGTTATCGCCAAAGCGATCAACAGCACTCATCATCATCAGCCTGACTACACCCACAGTACGACAAAAGCCTCTCCCATGTCTCTCCAATTAACCCTCTCCTTTGCCAGTTGCCGCCACTGTATCCACGCAAACTTCTTAATCTCATCCGCCCATCTAACTCTTTCTGCCGTCCCCAGCTGCGTTTGCCTTCTTTTTGAACCCAGTGTGTTACCCTTAAGGACCAGCGGTTATCTTGCCTTCGCATTGCATGCCCTGCCCAAGCCCATTTCTTCCTCTAGATTTCAACTAGAATATCATTTCAATGTCATGTCAATGTCAACAGCCCTCAAGCGACATAAACGTTCTTCCCATTCCCGAAGTCTTCATGGTTTTGTGATAGATTGCGACTTGGCAGCAACCAAGTGCTTTCTCCATGCCCTTTCTCTTCATCTATTCGCTCTGCTTCCTATTTTCTCTTTCAGATCTTTTCGTTCCGCAGTGCAAGGTTGCCAACTGGATCCCTTCTGTAGATATTCCACCTGGCTTGATCCGCCTCTATTTCTCTCCTTAGCTGCATAAAGGGGGGCAATTTTTAGCGTGAGAACGTTAAGCTCCCCTCTTGCGAAAAATGCGGCATCGTTGTTGCCGGCGTTACGGGGTTGTTAGCGCAAACGCAGACGCCCCATCCCCCCTGCCACCTAGGTCACGTAACCTTATGATGCCATCTCAACCTGCTCGTGGTGGCAGGTGGCAACCTGCGCACAGTATCTTGAGCAAAGTCACCACCGTATCTTGAGCAAAGGGGCCGCCACCATGGCAGGTGTCAGTTAAATGAACGATCAGTCGCGAGAGGTTGCTCAGCGAGAGCGAGAGCAACCTGATCTCACTAGCCCCACCGGTGGCAGGGTTTGAAACCGCCGGGCCAATGCCACATTGCATTAACCCCTGCACCACGGCGCCAGGAGAGGTATGAGGCCTCCCCGCGATATAGGAAAGTGAAGTAGAAATTCCGCATATCTTGGCTTGTAGGCAGAGCCTTGGCGAAGTTTTACGCAAAGAGGACCACATGATCCTCTAGGGACCCATTATGCTATGGCGTCATACTCGTAAGAAGGAGCTTATGTGCACCGTGGAGTTTTTTGTGACCACACGCGGTTCACAGCTGCTCCTCGCCTATCTGGGAGCCCTCTGCAAGGAGCTCAACGGCGACCGGTTCGTAGACTTCGGAAAGTAGGCGACCGGTTCGTAGACTTCGGAAAGTAGTCACAGCCTACAGAGCGGATAAACGCCTAAATTCTGGTGGTAACCACTTAAGTGGACACTTTCGGTTGCCATATCACGAGGTATACAAATGCCTGACTGCAGCTTTTTTCTAAGAAAGCTGCCGCAAATGCGTTTGTTGTTGTGAAACTCATAGCCTTCTCTTTAAAAAACAATCTCGTAGATAATCATCCTGCAGCTGTGGTTTTTCCTAGGTTTGTAGTCTCTTATTTTGACACATACGTTAAATATAGCTGTTAGATAGACTTGTATTATGTGGAAAATGCGAAAATGACAAGAATATTACAGGATGAAGGATTCAATACACATTATGTCTACAAATACGCGATTTTTCAGGCCATGTGGGGAGAAACCTGTTTCAAACGCCTCGTAATAAGTGGCGCTTCGTACAATTGAAGCAAAACGCACTTAGACACTTGTAGCAGTCCGTATTTTACTTAACGTCACCCATTTCTGCAAGTACCCTTGTTGCTACATGCTTACAAAGCGATCACATGATATGCCGACATTTCGGAAGCTTAGGACTGGTGACTTAGCTCATTTGACAAGCCCACAAGGGGGAATGTAACATACCCGGCTAACTCTTTAACTAAACCTTGTAAAAGCCTTCTCTAAGCTGAAACGTGTACATAATTATGTTGTATTTTGACGCATGAGTTGACATTTCGAGATCCCTTTTCGTTCATTCATAGTTACTTCAAGATACCGCTGGTCCTTACAGAGTAACGGAGTGGATTCCAAGAGAAGGCAAGCGTAGCAGGGAGCGGCAGAAAGTTGGGTGGGCGGATGAGATTAAGAAATTTGCGGGAATACGGTGGCTGCAACTGGCGAAGGACCGGGTTAATTGGAAAGACATGGGAGAGGCCTTTGCCCTGCATTCGGCGTAGTCAGGCTGATGACGATGATGATAGTTACTTGCCTGGTTAGATCCAAGTTATTAGCAGTCATCATCGTCCGCAGCCACGAACAGCTAAAGTAAGCTAAATGTTCAGCAATGGTTCTGACGGAGCAGTCACGCTTACTCAGGCTAAACAACCAGTTTACCGTGCAGAGCGTGGTTATTAAAACCGAGAAGGAAACGAGCAGGATCAGATCCAGCGCTGCGTATGCCGCTTGTTTTAGCTCTTCGCAGCTGCAGACGATGCGGATTTCTAAGTTTTGATCTAATGAGGCAAGTAGTTCATTCAAGCATTATGTGACTAAAGGCAACGGCCAAGTGATTAATCACGTGACTAATAAGAGCATGAATATGTCAGCGGTTCACCGAAGAAGCCTTTAAAAGTTGCATTTAGCGATACAACATTCGAGCCAGTCAAGGATTTCGCCACGTATTCATTATCATTTATGTGCCTAAACTCATATCTCTGCGCAGGACATTACCGCAGTCGAACAATCAAGAAAGGGAGAAGATGCAGGAGAACAAAAAGGCATCAATTAGCCATACGCTTGCCCTTTTCCGCACGCCAGCCTTCTACGTACTTGTGATTGTCGCTGTCGCAGGTGACTACACTGCCATGCAGTTCCTTTCTACAGTCGTGGACTATGGTATTGACAAGGGCATGGAGCTTGACAAGGCAAAGCAGCTAACAGCAATCGCATCTCTTGGAGAGCTTGCGGGACGTCTTGTGATACCGATCTTGGCCGACGTAATCCCGTACAGTCGCGAACCACTCTACTCAATCAGCTTTTTAAGCCTTTTTTGCTGCATGACGGCGATGCCTCACGTCTCAAGCTTTCCTGCTGTCGTCGCTCTTGCTCTGCTGCAAGGCATCGCCCAAGGATACGCTGTGTGCATCAAGTACGTTCTAGTGGCCGAGTACCTGGGCGTCGAGCGGACGCCGGCTTGCTTCGGCGCCATCGGCGTTGTGATGATCCCGCTCTCACTCGTCAGCCCCATGATAATAGGTGAGTGCGAAAATCGCTTCCGAAGTTGAGAATGACTGCGTCATGTATTGGCAACGAGATTGAAATTTTCCTGAGGGGAGGAGGGACGTTCCTGCGGCCTCACTTGCGCCGCATTGCTTTACAAATGCTTAGAGCTCTGACAGCTGATCACACGGAGTTTTGTGCAAAATTCGATGGGTAGGCACAATACTTCCACGATACTGTTTCTAACTGTATACCGTGAGAGAAGTTAGCAAAGTAATGAATCATGTTTTCTGCGTTTATACTTTTATTTACGGCAAGGATTGCGCAGCGGCATTTCTTAGGATATGCAACAATGTAAAACATTAGAAACCTTTAATTCCAGTGTCTACGTAATAGCTCTTTCAACAGCCGTGTCATATGGCTATAAAAGCCATTGGTCATATGGCTCATTGTACTTCCTTAGCCGCACGCTTCTATGCGGCCCTGTGTGCTAGGGGGTCAGGGCTCCCCAAGCTCTTTCTCACAGCTTTTACCAGCGCTCCTCGTAACTTTTTTGTTGTGGAATAAAATTTGATTTGATTTGAACCTACTTAGCTGTCGGCAATTATTTCACGTTAATAAAAAATTCCTTGCAACTCCGAGAAGTCCAGGATAGTTGTGTCTTTGCCCTTCTAGACTTATAGCTTCCTTCTATGAACGCTAACTCGGAATAAGTGTCTTGAGAGAATTATATTCCACCGAACAGAGCTACAATAAATAAATTAAGAGATTACATAGAACGTGCATTTTAAAGTGGTTGATCTAAAGGTTGGCGGTTTTACAGCGCCACAGTAATTTCATTTGGTATGAAGTGGCTCCATCTTAGTCGACCAGCGGAATGGTTGCGTACTCCAGCAAAGAGACCAGCAAAAGTTTTCACACGCACCCAGTTCAGGCAGTTGGTCCCTGCAGCCATATTGTTTTATGCGGCATTGCTTTGCGGCAATGCAGAACAGTCGTGTAGAGTAATTGCCGCCTTCGGTGTCCCTTTTGAGTAAGAGACATCGTTTCTTTTTCCTATGAGAAATCACAACCAAGAATCAACACTTGCACTCACTGCATGGCGTCGTATCTACTGGTAGCTCGTCTACAAATAGCCCCGCGCTACGGTACCGCTGAAGCTTTTGATTCACGACCACTAGGAACTATGAACGCGACTGTGTTAGTACCCTCCATGCCGGAAAAAAGTTGTCCGGCGTTGGCGTTGGCGACGATTTGAAGCCACGCAGCCGGAGCGGCCGGAGTGCGCAGATGGGATGCGGCACCTCGGAGGAGACGGGGAGAGAAGAGCACCACTCCTCCCGGGATTTCCAGGAGCAGCACGTGAGGTTGGCCACCTAGGCCAAGTGACCTTGTGGTGCCATCAGAAGCTGCCCACCGGACCGCAAGCAAACTGACCACAGTGCAGGTGGCAGTTAAATTAACGATTGCCTCGAGAGGTTTCCCGGGAAGTGCCTGGATGTCACAAGCCCCATAGGTGGCCGCACCTTCCATCGCTTAACTGCTTCACCGCTGCGCCAAGAATGGTGTCAGCACTTCAAGAGATGTATAAATGTAAATTCGAGACTAACAAATTCCTCGTGTACGCGCATAAACCCGTTAACACTATCGCGTAAGACCCTTAAGGCGGAGATCAAGTGTGCCCTCCAGTTTTTTCAGCTATTAATGTTAGTCTCCTTATTTACTGAGGTGCGTGTAGCCGAAAAAAAGTACCTTCCATATCAGTTTCTGAAATTTCTACATATATTAACCCTCGGCGCAGCGGCCACCAAATTTTAGCTCTTTTCGACGAGTTACGTGCTCTGGAGGGACTGCTTTGCCTGCAAGCTTCTTGAAAGAGCGTGTGTTTTGGCGCGATGCAGGCAGCATTGGTTGGGTCACAGCGCTGCACGGAACTGTGTTTTCGAAATTCTAAACTTGATATGGTAATTACTTACTGCTGCCTGCTGTTGTTGTCTGTTGTTGTGCAGTAGTCTCCTGCTGTTATTAAGGAGACTAAAAACAATAGTTAAAGAGTATAACTGCTCAGTATCAGTTAACCAGTTAATCAGTCTTAGCTATGTTTTGATGAGCTCTACCGCTGACAATGCTATGCCAAAAAGCGCCCTTCTAACTCAAAAAGCCTATTTTTAATGATTTTGAAACTTCTAAGCTGAAACACCCGGTATGAGGCTGGAAAAAAACGTGTATAACGTAAATTGCCTATCGCTACAAGCAGCAGTGAAAAAGTCTTGTAATGTACCATTCAATTGGTAACGCGAATTCTGCTCGTACTTCTGGCTTGCGTGAGCCTAGTTAGAAGTTATGTGACCCACAAGTGCTGCTTCAATAACAGCTTAGAGTTTTTCTATTCCCTCAGAGAAAAGATAGCCATGACCGGCAAGATGGGAAAACGGTGTGCCTTTATGACGTCAGTATTGCAGACGTTTCGGCAACTTAAAGCTCTTTGAGAAACTCGTTGCTGGAAACCGAGGAAAATGAGCAGCCGATCGTTAATCTCCTTCCCGAGCCGGAATTGAACTGCTGATTCAAAACTAGTTCTATAATGGCTTTATAATAACGAGATTAAGTTATTTTGTAACAGCCGCGTTTCTCTCCCTCACGTCTAATCTGTTTACTATCCTTACAGGTCTTTTTCGCGATGCCAGAGGATCTTACGACGACTTCTACCGGACGCTGGGTGGTGCCGCCTTAGCAGCAGCTCTAATTTTTGAAGTGTTCTCCCTCTGGAGCAGAGTTCGCAGAAGAACGGACCGCATGAACAGAGACTTAGTTATTGTCCCTCCGGAGCGTTACTAAACATCATGTTATAAGACATTGCGTTGTGTTTTTATGGAGCAGCCCGAGTTTATTCACTCTCCGGTAGTTACAAAAGTGCATTCCAGGAGTGGATTACAGGATTACAGTGGATTACAATTCCAGGAGTGTATTACAAGTTTTTATGTGAATTTACAGGAGAGACGGTATACTTTAAAAGACTTCAAACAAAGGAGCAAACAAGGGAAGGGGGATGAGGGGCTCGTCATAAATATGAAAGAAGCCAACAGCCACAGAAACCAAGGGGCACAGGGGATTTTTTTTAATTAATTTATTTATTTTGTGGTGTTGATAAATTTAGAATATTACTGAACATGTTATCGCTTAAAGCTAATTGATTAGAAAAGCAGAAGAAAAAACAACCACTGCCGCCGGTGGGATCCGAACCCACGACCTCCGAATTACGCGTCCGGTGCTCTACCTCCGAGCTACGGCGACGGCTGTCAAATCTTCTGCTTTCGGGGGTATTTATGTTCACAAGTAACCTAACCTTGAGAGTGTTCATCAGCGCCACCCACGTTCATAAGCGGCGGACGTAGAACGTCCTGAGTTACCGCAGGCAGTGACGTAGAACGTAATCGAACGGAGAGGGTGGAAGCTGCGTGAGAACCCTCTTATGCTTCCTATGGAGTCAAGGCTGCCAGAACCGAGGCCCTCGCTAAGCAATTAAGCAAACAAGGGAAGGGGGATGAGGGGCTCGTTATAAATATGAAAGAAGCCAACAGGCACAGAAACCAAGGGGCACAGGGGATTTTTTTTAATTAATTTATTTATTTTGTGGTGTTGATCAATTTAGAATATTACTGAACATGTTATCGCTTAAAGCTAATTGATTAGAAAAGAAGAAAAAAAACAACCACTGCCGCCGGTGGTTCGATGACGTTCTACGTCACTACCTGCGGTAACTCAGGACGTTCTACGTCCGCCGCTTATGAACGTGGGTGGCGCTGATGAACACTCTCAAGGTTAGGTTACTTGTAAACATAAATACCCCCGAAAGCAGAAGATTTTTGACAGCCGTCGCCGTAGCTCAGAGGTAGAGCACCGGACGCGTAATTCGGAGGTCGTGGGTTCGGATCCCACCGGCGGCAGTGGTTGTTTTTTCTTCTGCTTTTCTAATCAATTAGCTTTAAGCGATAACATGTTCAGTAATATTCTAAATTGATCAACACCACAAAATAAATAAATTAATTAAAAAAAATCCCCTGTGCCCCTTGGTTTCTGTGGCTGTTGGCTTCTTTCATATTTATAACGAGCCCCTCATCCCCCTTCCCTTGTTTGCTTAATTGCTTAGCGAGGGCCTCGGTTCTGGCAGCCTTGACTCCATAGGAAGCATAAGAGGGTTCTCACGCAGCTTCCACCCTCTCCGTTCGATTACGTTCTACGTCACTGCCTGCGGTAACTCAGGACGTTCTACGTCCGCCGCTTATGAACGTGGGTGGCGCTGATGAACACTCTCAAGGTTAGGTTACTTGTAAACATAAATACCCCCGAAAGCAGAAGATTTGACAGCCGTCACCGTAGCTCAGAGGTAGAGCACCGGACGCGTAATTCGGAGGTCGTGGGTTCGGATCCCACCGGCGGCAGTGGTTGTTTTTTCTTCTGCTTTTCTAATCAATTAGCTTTAAGCGATAACATGTTCAGTAATATTCTAAATTGATCAACACCACAAAATAAATAAATTAATTTAAAAAATCCCCTCTGCCCCTTGGTTTCTGTGGCTGTTGGCTTCTTTCATATTCAAGACAAAGTAGTTACTTTTATCTGCTTACGAAAATGTCATAAATCAGGAAGGAAACATGCCATGGCACAATATAATTATCAACGAAAAGAAAAATTCCGGCTGCCTTAATTTTAATGGATTTTGCCTTAGTAATAAAGGTGCACTGAAGAGGAATTTAAACACGTATTTTTACCGCTAGAACTCGATCTACACGTTCCGAGCGTACTTAGAAAGTTCGAATTATTGTCCTGTGCGGCTGACTTCTCTAATTTAAATGCGGTTAACGTCGGCTCCCGCCTTTTTTGTATTCAATTCCCTGCTGATGATCGGAGGAGTCGACCAACCTTTCAACCAGTCCCACGGCAGCTTGCTGCTCTGCCGTCGGCGGAGTGATACATATTAATCGGTGGAAGCGAAGAGTCCACCCGTAATTTTCTTTCCGTGGGCCTAATTTGCAGCTATGTAGTCTCTGACTAGACCTATTTATTCATGGAAACCTAAAAAACAAAATAAAAGCGAATGCAAATCTGCCATGCGACTGCCTGATAGCCACTCCATGCTTTAGTCGGCTCCTCCCACCGTCTACGGGGAATTCAAAAGAAAAGGTGGGAGCCGAGGTTAATCCGATTTAAATTAGGGAACTCGGCCGCACAGGGCCATAATTCGACGTTTCTGAGAATTCTCTGAACGTGCAGATTGAAATCCCGCTGCAAAAACACGAGTTCAGATTCCTCTTCAGTGCGCCATTAAGCATGCGTTTTGCAAACTGGTGACAAATTTGTTGCGTATTCATAAATGAATCTATAAAGGCATACACAAAGTCACTAGTAGTGTTGTTACAGTCACCGCAATCGCAGTTTCTCGTTTTGGCATAGCTCAACATGGTGGCGTTCTGCCGCGGTCATTCTGCCAAAGAACAAATAACACTGCACAACTATCAAGTGGTGAGCTGCGAAAAAGAACCAGGCGGCCGTATTTATCCCACTATGTCAGAGGAAGATCTTCAGGTCAAACATTTATTCTCATTCCACAAAATGGTGAGTGATTAGAGCGCTCCGTCGGTCCCTTCATAGCCTCTTTCATACAATCCCTGACGCGCCAAAAACTAGGTAACATTATTTTTTATTCACTTATAAGGGTAAAGCAGCGCTGTAATAGCGCCGGAAACAGTCAGAATCTAAAACCTGCCCTTTGAATTGCACTTTTGTGTGAATCGTTAGAAACGTGCGTGAATCACATTCCTGATGTGCATTAGGGTCCGAAATTTGTATACCAAAAAGTGCATAATATCGTGAGGCAATAACGAAAAATGAAGTGATTCAGCCCCATTCCTCAGGATACTCCATACGGCTCGGCCATATGGATTCCAAGCCTTGCCGATCAGACTCCAGACAACAGTTCACTGAACCATCTCTTAACGGCAAGACTTCAACCTGAAATATGGGCTTCTGCCGGCGCACTGCCGCCAGACACCTGAAGCGGTGGTTGTCTGAGAACCATGGTGCTCCATACAGCACCGCAATGATGATCTTCAAATAGCTCTGCAACCCGTTAGACTTCCATGAATTAGAGAAAGTAGGGGCTCCTGAATAACTACTTCACTACCGCCCTGAAGGTTTTCGAGCTCGGGGCTCTGCGTGCAATTGAGAGGACATAGTAGTAGCGCTTAAAAAACAAGGACGACAGGGTAGAGAAAGACAACACAGGCGCTACACATCAACTGACTTTATTCTCGAGAACAACAACGAATTTATAGGCGACAATCAGGAGCATAAAAAATCAACATTCGAATCGCATGCGTGATGGCACTTCCCGATACAAGAACCTCAAATCTTTAGTGCACAGATGAAGTATGAGCAGTATGCAAGTATGAGCAAGTATGAGCAAGTATGAGCAAGTATGAGCAAGTATGAGCAAGTATGCAAGTATGAGCAGGTGCGCTTGACTTCGGCATCATTCGGGTGCGAGTTTCAGCACCTAGCGTAACCGCTACCTCAAAGACGTGAATCCACTGAATCCGTTTCTTCGGACTGTTGTTCACGACGAGCGACGTGAGCATCTGCGTGAACACTCGAGCGGCTCCGAATGCATTTGCACAGGAAAAAGTAGAGACTCGGCCAGCGAAATACGACGCCTTTTCACATCAGATCTTTGTGAAGCAGCGACAACTGCCGACAGATCACGCACCGGCATCGAAAAACACGCACGCATGAGCGTAAAGGTTCCGACTTTAGTTACTATTACTTTCATGCAAGAACACATTCCTTCGTAACAGCCTACGCGGTGGCTCAGCGATTGTGGCGCTCGGCTGCTTGACCCGAAAGACGCTGGTTTGATCCAGGCTGCGTTGGAGGAATTTAAATGGGGGCGAAATTCTAGACCCGCCGCGGTGGCTCAGTGGTAAGGCGCTCGTCTACCGAGCCGGAGTACCCGGGTTCGAACCCGACCGCGGCGGTCCGCGTTTCGATGGAGGCGAAACGCAAGAGGCGCCCGTGTGCTGTGCGATGTCAGTGCACGTTAAAGATTCCCAGGTGGTCGAAATTATTCCGGAGACCTCCACTACGGCACCTCTTTCTCTCTTTCTTCTTTCACTCCTACCTTCCTCCCTTCCCCTTACGGCGCGGTTCAGGTGTCCGCCGATATATGTGAGACAGATACTGCGCCATTTCCTTTCCTCAAAAAACCAATTTACAATTTATTTATAAATTCCAGAGGACCGTGTACTGTGCGATGTCAGCGCACGTTAAATAACCCCAGGTTTCGAATTTTCCGGAGCTGTTCCCTACGGCGTCCCTCATAGCCTGAGTCGCTTTGGGACGGTAAACCTCTGTAAATCAAACCAATCTTTGCATTGTGACGGCATTATCAGATCCAGGAAGCCACCACACTGTCCTGCAGTATCGTAACGCCATTTATAATTTCGTCACGAAACTGCATCAGGCAAGCCAATGTAGATGAAACGAATTAACGAGCTTGCATTGAAACCAATACGTTCGAAGAACGGCGCCTCATATCTCACTGGCCACTCCTATCAATCAGAGCGTTTGTTAATCGCAGTTGTAAGCTAAAGTGGCTGTTCTTTTTTAGATCGCAGCTCTTTGGCGCCCATTTATGCGCTTTGCGGTGTCATCGTCGCCACCGCCGTTGTCCGTTGTAACCAGCAGTGGACACCATATAAGCTGCAAAACCAATGGAGCGGGAGATTGGAAAGCAGAGGGCAAAATGGGCAAATTGGCTTTTGAGGAAAGGAAATGGCGCACTTTCTGTCTTACACATCTCGGTGGACACCTGAACCAGAGGGAAGGAGCATGAAACTGCCCTATAGGAACAATGGACACCACAATCGTGTTTTAAGCTATGTTGCGATAGTGACAGATGTGCGCTGCATGCGTTGGCATTGACAACGTTGTCCCAGAAACTCGGCGCTGCAGCCACAGGCCTTCAGCGTTCGTTGTGTTCATTGGCGTTGGCGTTGACCACGTTTTACACTCCGATCATTTTAAGAAAAAAAATTGGCTGATGCTTAGCTAAAGTTAAGCCTAGTCAGATGCGAAGCATATTGATGGCTAGGCTTGGTAATACATGGCTTTCCTTGGTTGAATACTTGGTCATTTTAATACAACCACTAGAAGTGTAGCACGCCGCTTAGCCAGACGTTCATCCCGCTCTTCATCGGTCTCTGTGGCACGCTGAAGCTTTCGCTTCTCGTTCAAATCAGCCCTGCTTCTAGGCGGCACCCCAACACCTGGCCGCCTCGTAAGTGCCCGGAGAGTTGTTGTTGTTGTTGTTGTGACTGAGAGAAGGATGAAAAGGAAATTGCACGGGCCTGCTACTGGCTCGATCCCAGCCACCACCGCTGCCACGTTCAGACAGAGGAGAGTTAAAAGATCAGACGAAGGAGAAAAAGGGAAGAAAAGACGCGCGTCGCAGCAACAACCGCGTCCGCCGGAGCGGACGCTGCTCAAAAAACAGATAAGTGGCCGAAGCCGCGCTCGCCGGAGCGACAACAGATACTCTCAGAGCGAGGCAAGCTCAGCTTTATACCGCTGCTGTAGCGTCGCGTGGTCAGCTGCAGCGCCTCTGATGTGGAGCCTCCACCGCCGCGGCCGACCGCGCGAGCCGGCAGCCCATCTCTCCTCTGCTTTGACGTCATGTTGTCACGTGGTCAGCCGCCGCGTCTCTGATGTGGAGCCTCCACCGCCGCGGCCGACCGCGCGAGCCGGCAGCCCATCTCTCCTCTGCTGTGACGTCATGTTGTCACGTGGTGTCACGTGGTCACGCTAAAGGTCAATGGTAGCTCCACCGCCGCGCTCGACGGGCTGTAGTGTAGCTCTAGTAATATGCTTCGCATAAAATTGGAGGGGGCTTAGCTTTGGTTAAGCCTGGCAGGTTGCAACAGCGAACGCAGCCCCTTTAAAGGAAGGAACGCGGCGCGCCGCGTCTAAAAATGGAACGCAGTGCGCCGCGTCTGCAGGTCACGCGTGGCTACCGGCCACCGCTGCGCGACGACTCGACTTGGTAGCCCATCTCTCACCCTGGTATGACGTCAGAGGTCATTCTAAAGGTCAAACGTGGCTATAGGTCGCCGCTACGCGAAAGGTTGTTCATGAGCGTAGTATTGCTTTCGCAATAAAAGAAATGCGCATAACTGGCTCCCTGGGACAGTCAGACGCCTGAATCGCGCTTATGGGTACGTGGGGTGATAAGAGAGATATGGGGTAGCCGTATGCGTTAGCGCTGACTACGGTGAGCGAACTCTCGCGATCATCCTTTATCTGCCACCTGCTTGAGTGCCAGGGTGGGTGGAGACTTTAATGTAAATATAAAGACAAACGAACAGGAATTCTTTACCACTAAAGTGGGAGAACAACCCGTTTCTATCGCTCGTAACGCGTCCCACGTTTGTGACAATTTCGCGAAATATTTGCATAGACCACCACTTCGAGAACTAGGCATTAATGCAACAAGTCGAGCATATATTTATCGATTTCTCCGACCGCAAAGCTTCCTTCATGACAATGAAGAACTCTTAGCCGAGTGTTTCTTCAGGAAGTATTCTGTGTGAAAAATAACAATTTGCCTGTAATTGTACACACATGTCTTGCTCGAATTCTTTGCCTCAATCTATCCGAAAGCTGAAACAGGTGATGTGCTGCGCTGAAATTTTGCATTCGAAAGTAAAGTAATCGTCCGTCATTTTTTATTGCGAAGCAATACTACTTTAGCTACCACCTCAGCCCGTTAAAGCACGAAGCGGTGGTAGGCACCACTTGACCTTTGGCATGACCTTTGGCATGATGTCATACCATCTGTGTAAAAACGGAGCCCCATCTCGCGCCGCCGCAGCGCGAGGCTGGTAGGCACCAACGGTGGCCTAACTCTCGCTCCTCTCACCAGGGGCGACGCGCGCGGAGTGACGTCACACCATCTGTGTAAAAACGGGGCCCCATCTCGCGCCATCGCTGCGCGAGGCTGGTAGGCACCAACGGCGGCCTAACTCCCTCTCCTCTCACGAGAGTCGCCGCGCGCTGAGTGACGTCATACCATCTGTGTAAAAATTAGCTGTAGCTTAGCTGTGGTTAAGCCTGAGTGATTGCGAAAGCAATAGCTCCGTGGCTGCGCTTAGCTCTGCTGGTGGTTTGGCATGGCTTCGCCGTTTGTGCAACTAAAGGATTTACGCTGGACATAACATCGTTTCTACTGTTTGTTTATTCCAATGAACACGCTTTGGTGGTCCGTTAAGTAGTGACTCTTGGTCTGAACACTGGTAATTACATAGTCGTCATTATATCACTCTATGCACTACTCAGACGATTCTTCGGCATTCAGAGAGTCCATGAAACTACTCTCGCTCACTGAACTTGTAGAACGCCGCCGGGCTCGCCATTCTGCGGCATAGGCGCGTTGCTTAGCCAACCGCTCTTGCCTTTCTTCATCTGTATCTTCGGCACGGCGCCGGCGTTTGCGCGCAGCACGTCGCTCCAGCGACGCCTTGTACAACTCATAATAAACCGATTCACAACAGCGCTACAGAACGAGGACAGAAGGAACACGAAAAACACAGGACGGGCGCTGTTCCTTCTGTCCTCGTTCTGTAGCGCTGTTGTGAATCTGTTTATTAAGAATGAACCAACTAGCCCACACCAGAATCCTCTTGTACAACTCCTCAGACTAAGCGGAACGCGCCTGCAGCGCCCCTTTTATCCTCTCCTAGCGAGCGCCCTCACGCGGCGGGCCGAGGAGGCCGTTACGTGGTAGCCGCCACGCCGAGCGAAGGAACGACTACGGCCGAACAGACGAGTTGGGGCCCCTGCTCTACTCAGGTTGTGACGTCACGCTGTCACGTGGTCGTGCGCCGAGCTGCGCCGGAGCGAAGGAACGATCTCCATCGACGGCAGAAAAGTGCTAGCAGTATTGCTTTCGTAATAAAAAAACGGGGCCCCATCTCGCGCCGTCGCAGCGCGAAGCTGGTAATCACCAACGCCGGTTCGCTCCTCTCGTCAAGCCTGTCAGATGCCGCCTGAAGCAAGCAAGACACTTCGGCAGAATGCAAAGAGGAAGCATCAGCGAGCCACGGGGACGGCAGAAGAACGAGAAGAACGACTTTCCAAGCGGCACGTGTGTGTCGTCATTCTTGGCTCTGCGTCATTAGCCGTGTCAGTACATGGGACACCAATAAAATAGCGGAACCTATCGTATTGCTTCGCAATTACCAGGCTTAACCAAGCTAAGCCACAGCCAGTTTTTTTTTTTATATATCGGAGGGCACTCGCTCACCGAACGTCTTGCAGGCACCAAGGGCTTGCTCGCTTAGCGCGCGCTGCAGCTGCACATATCGGAGTGGCGCGCGTTCGCGCACGTGGCCGGTTGGATTTCTGGCTGACCTGCACGTGCTCTCCAAGAGGGCATCCAGTCTGGTTTCTACTGCAGTATCAGTTTGGTTTGGTTTATGGGGTTTAGCGTCTCAAAGCCAATAAGAGACGCCGTAGTGGAGGGCTCCGGAAATTTCGACCACCTGGGCTTCTTTAACGTGCTATGACGTCGCACAGTACACGGGCCTCTAGAATTTCACCTCCAAAGAAATTCAACCGCCGCGGCCGGGATCGAACCCGCGTCTTTCGGGTCAGCAGCCGAGCACCATAACCATTGAGCCACCGCGGCGGCGCCTCTACCGCAGTATCGATATTGAAGAACAATGTCCGACAAGGGGCATTGCAAGCGACCATAACCAACAACAGAAAAAGCACTCCTCGAAAAAACGCCGCGGTGGCTCTGTGGTTAAAGCGTTTGTCTTGTTAGAAAGGACTGTAGTAGCCGCACAGGGCATTACCCCCTTACCTTGAGACCAGTGGGCGCCGAACGCGCCTAACCTTCCCGCACGACGACCTCGGAGGGATTATATGCCCTTTCTGGGAAAGGGTCGGGACAGTCGCGGTGGGGACCGAGAGACGGGGTTGTGAGTCAGTGAGTGAGAGACGGGCGGTCAGGCAGTGTGTGCGTCAGTTGTGTGTTAGGAGTGTGCTGTGTTGTGGACTTGCAGTGGTCGATGATGGAGTGTGCCGCCTTTTCTCATCCATGTAATAAATGGTAGTTGTTGTGTTGTAGAAAAAGAATGTGTGTGGTGGCGAGTGATTAAAACGCCGAACGGATCACTCCGTTACTACATGTCAACCAAGCCGGAGTACTAGGATTCGAATCCGACCACGGCGGCCACGTTTCGATGGAGGAGGAGGAAAACTTTTATTCCTATTTACAGTGAGAGGTCGATGGGGCGAGCCGGAAGGGCCCGCCCCTTACAAACACTAGGAGGGATCCCTAGTCCGGGATCCCTGTAGCTTCCGCAGCGGCCCGGGCTCTAGCTACCAATGCCTGTTGGGCATGGAGTTCGGAGCAGCCGCGCAGGGCAGCTTCCCAGTCCTCTCAAGTGGGGTGGAGGTGGGGTGGGTAGGCAGGATTGGAAGGGCATGCCCACACCATGTGGTAGGTGCCCGAAAACTCCTCCTCACAGTGTGGGCACGCGCCCGAGAAAGAAGAATTGAAGTGCTTAAGTACTGCCGGGCACAGTACAGTATTGGTATAGAGGCGGAGAAGCCAGCGCTCCTCCACCCTGGTGAGGCCTTTTCAGGGAGGGGGATAGAGACAATGAAAATTTTGATAAAGAGAGGTGATCTCTTTAAAGGTGATGGCCAGATTGAAATTGAATTCCGGATCAGGCTGCGGATGAGGCGACGCCCGGTGAGTAAGCGCGCGGGCCGCAGCGTCGGCTGCCTCGTTCCCCTCAAGACCCGCATGAGCCGGAGCCCACACGATGGTACGATGGGTCGGAAACCCTGTGTATTCGCATGCGTGGAGAATTTTGAAAGCACGGTCTGGAATATACACTTGCTCAATATTGCGGCAGGCGCCCCTGGAGTCCGTAATAATGACTCGGGACTCTGGATCTGCGGCGGCCAGTGCAATAGCGATCTCTTCCGCAAATGTAATGTTTGGGGCACGGAAAGTAAGGCCCTGAACTGTAGTGTTTTGGTGGATGACGGCCGCCGTGTACCAACCCCCATGGTGTGGGCCGGCCGAATCCACATAAAAGACACCTGGCTTATGGCCATATTGTTGAGAAATAGCCTCCGCCCGCGCGAGACGGCGACCATCATGGGTGTCTGCAGTCATGTTCTTCGGAAGGGGTCGCACCTGGAGTGCAAAGCGCCAGGCTTAAGGGATGCGGACCCGTTCTTCTGTATATGTTGCGTAGGATATGTGTAAGCGGATCAGAAGGCGGCTCCCCGCAGGTGTTTTGCTTGGGCGCAAGTATTGATTGTTAAGATGAGCTTCTCGTAACTCCCCAAAGGTGTTGGTCATCCCCAGACCGAGGAGACGCTTGTTGGACGTCGTTATGGGGAGGTCGAGCGCTCTCTTATAAATCTTGCGGAGAACTACTTCTAAGGCATTCTCATCGCATTTGCGTAGGTGGAGGTAGGGAGCCGAATAGAAAATCCGGCTGGTCACGAATGCATTGGCCCGCCGCAGGGCATCTTTGCACCGTAGTCCCCCCCTTTTATTGGACACCCGGCGGAGCATCCGACCCACCTGGTCCCCCACCTTACGTAGCTTGTTTAGGGTAGTGTCTATCTTGCGCCTATGATGAATGAAAAGCCCCAGTACCCGGATCTCCTCGTGTTCAGGTATCGGTCCGCTAAGTAGGGAAAGGGCAATTTTGGTTGTGCACTTTGAGTTGGGGCGTATGTGCACAAATTCCGATTTGCTCGGGGAGCATTCAAGACCACAGCGACGAGCGTATTCGTCCACAATGGCTGCCGCTTGTTGCAGGTTGGTCTCGATGTCTCCAACCGATTGTTGTGTTGCCCAGAGGGTGATGTCGCCCGCATACAGAGCGTGCTGCACACCGGCGACCTCTGCCAGCTGGGTAGGGAGCTTCATCATGGCCAGATTAAATAGTAATGGCGAGAGGACAGCTCCCTGTGGGGTCCCTCGTGTGCGAAGTTGATATGGGCCATATTCTGTGTTTTGCAGCCTGATATAGGATTGGCGATCTGTAAGGAATTGTTTGATATAATTGAAAGTATTGCACCCACAGTCTGTTTGCGACAAGTGGGATAGGATGATCTCGTGGGTCACATTGTCGAAAGCCCCCCGCAGGTCAAGTGCGACGACTACTTTATCATTGCAGGGGTGCTCGACGGGGTCGAGAATCTCCTTGTGAAGTTGCAACAGGACATCTTGTGCGGACCGGTGTGGGCGGAAACCGTACATGGTGTCTGCGAAAATGTTTTGCTGTTCCAGGAAAGCCGACAATCTGTCGCGGACCATAGTCTCCATCAGCTTCCCCACACACGAAGTGAGGGAGATGGGCCAGAGGTTGTCGGTGTTAATGGCTTTACCTGGCTTGGGAATGAAAGTTACTAGTGCCGTTTTCCAATCTATGGGGAGTGGTGTGCTTCCAATCCAGATAGTGTTGAAGTAATCGAGGAGAGTTTCGTAGGCGGGATCTGGGAGGTTGGCAATAAGCTTTACCGTCACCTTGTCCCGGCCTGGTGCTGTACCTCGCTTCATTTTAGCCAGGGCCGCTTTTAGGTCATAGAGCTGGAACGGTTGATCCAAATCCGCGTTCTCGGAACCTGCATACGAGTACGCCTGACCACGGGGATCCTGGTGTATACTCAAATATTTGTCGCGGAGCGCATCGGCCAGTTTGGCCGTGTCTCCAGTGAAGTTATGTATAGCCCTTTGAAGCTGTTTTTGTGTCTCAGTACGGGTTTGTGCCGGATCAATAAGGGCGCGGAAGAGGCGCCACGTACTCCGACTCGACATTTGCCGAGCTGCAGTGTTGCATCGGTGCACCCAATTGGAGTCGGCGAGTTGGGCCGCGTATTGTGCCGCCTGTTGGGTGATATCCGCGATGCGAATTTTGAGTTTCCGATTGTGTTTTTGACGACGCCAGCGGCGGACTAGGCTGTGTCGTGCCTCCCAGAAATGGAGGAGGTTGTTATCCACCGCCGGGCTGGCCTCTGAGAGTTGAACATTTTGCTCGACTGATTTCAAGTGGGATACTAGGTGTTGGGACCACGTTGAGTATCCTTGGTCCATTATCGATTGAGGATTGGTGTAGCTGCTCCTAAATTTGGTCCAGTCGGGTAGTTTTGCATTGGCCTGTGGTCTTGTGAGTGGCTTGGTATGGATTGTAGTGGTAATTATGCAGTGGTCGCTACCGAGGGATTCATCGGTGTTCCTCCAATCTGCATAGCGAATATTTTTCGTAAAGGTGAGGTCCGGACACGTATCGCGTGTAACGGAGTTACCTATACGAGTGGGTTGCGCGAGATCCGTGTGAAGAGTAAGGCCCAGTGTGGAAACAAGCTCCGCCAACTTGCGTCCGCGTTTCTCTTCACCTGTGTACCCCCATAAGGTGCTTGGAGCATTAAAGTCCCCAACGATTATGAGGGGATCCCGATTCGCGACCTTCAAAGCTCGGCTGAAGACATCTGGGAATGTAACATGTGGTAGCTTTGGGGGACAGTAAATGTTGAGTATGTGCAATGGGGGGTCCTGTTTGCGTAGCGGAAGGATCGTCACCATTACATAGGAGAAATGAGCGCTAAGATCCAGATCAACCTGGGAGGCCGTGTAATTTTTATGTACGCAGAGGCAGCTCTGCGCATCCTGCTGGTACACCGTGTAACTGGCAAGGGTGGCGCCATTTCCTGGCTCCTGAAGGGCCACCACAGCAGGTAATTCTGGGAAAGTTGTATGGAAAAGGCGTAGATCGGCTCGCTTTGTGCGTGCCTTGAATCCGCGACAGTTCCACTGTACAATTTGAATAGGGATTGAATTGCTTCGCGGATGCTTCCTATTTCTAGGGGCGCCAGCCATGATCAAGGGTAGAGTTGTGGGTTTGGAGAGAGGAGGCTTGAGAGCCAGTGGCTCCAAAGAGAGGAGCGTTCTCTATACTGGGGATGGCACAGAGGACCTCTTCTTCTTCTCCGGCGATTCGACGCCTAGACGCTTTGAGCTGCCGGCCCGCGAAGGTTTTGAGCGGGCCAGCGCGCTTGGGAGCGCGGGTGAGTTGAGCGAACTGAGCGGTTATGAGGTTTGGGATAGATGCCGCAAGGTGGCTAATTTTGTTGAGTGCCGCCGTAAGTGTGGCATTGATTTGCGTCTCCAATGCGGATATTCTGTTGTTAACTTGAGTTTCGAGCGCGCTCACTCTCGCCTCGAGTGGCGTGAGGGCATGCGCAGCCTGTCCTGAAGGGGTTGCGTCGCTTTCCATTGCCTCTGCTGCGGGTGAGGGAGAGGTGTGGTTGGGGGAATTTTGGCGGGCCTCCGCTATTGCGAGGCGCTTTTGAAAATTTGCAACCTGCTCGCGGAGAGCAGATATTTCTTTTTGTTCGGCAGAGATTGTCCGTGGTTGGGATTGGGAAGGGGGAGGGAAGGGAGAAGCTGCCCTGCCCGCGCCGCTCACCTGGGAGTGTTGCTTAACAACGTTTGCCCACGTCTTGGAGCCGCCGTTCTGGGCAGGTCCGAGGGGCTTCGCTGCACCGGCTTGAGGCGGCGGTGGCGCAGCTGGAGGTTTTCCCTGGCTCCCGGTAGAGGAATTCACAGGCTGGTCCATGGCTTGGTCGGCAGCCTTGGCCTTCAGCTTGTCCGGGCGACGCTTCCCACGCCTGCGTCGGTTCCGCTTCGATTTACGCCCGCGCTCGGCATGCGGGGGCTGGATAGCGCGATATTTAGCCGTACACGCAGGGCCCTCCGTGGCATGGGCCCCGCCGCACACTGAACACTTTGGGTTCCACTGGTGAGGGGCCCGTACCCCCTCAACGAGTAGAGCCTGCTGTCCGCACAGGCCACACCGGTCCAGCCTCTGGCCGGGGCAGGCGTCCACGCGGTGGCCGACCACACCGCAATGTCGGCAGGCTGGAATGGTTCGCTGGTAAGGCCTAACTTGTAAAAGCTCCGAGTCGTAGTGCACGAAACATGGCTTCTCTGTTCCGGCGAAAGTCAGTCTCGCTTTGTTGGATGTCCCAAATTTACGCACTTCCACGATGGTGCCGTAGCGCCATTGGAGTCTAGCACGGAGCGAGTCCGTAGTTTCAGAGTTACGGACGGTAATGACGCCGTAGCAGACGTCCTTGCCGTCTTGGCGCAGGTGCCCCACAAGGGGGACCCTCCCGTCGGGTCCATTAAGTTCAAATTCGCCGATGGTACGGTCGGCTAGCTCAGGTTTCGCAGTCTGAACAATAATGAGGTTTTGGTCTCTTACCGGTATTATGGTAAGGTCTGTTGCGGGTTGCGTGCCCAGGAGAGCCGTGAACGCCCGGCCGTAGCTGGTCTCCTGGAAAGTCTCGTACAACGAGACACGGGTCCGGGGCTTGATGACGACGACGTAGTCGTCTGGAGCAGGCTTGGGAATAACAGGCGGTTTCCACTTCGTGAGCAGTCGCCGACTGCGGCCCGCCGCGCGCGGGGCGGGTGACTGCTGGTTTCCGGCGTGAACGCCGGCCGCGTCTACGGACGCCGGCTTTAAGGCATGGTCTTGCGCTCGGCGCAGCACTGCGGCGTTCAACGCGGCGCTGCGAAATCTTGCCGAATCTGGGCATCCGGTTGCCGCTGGGGTAACCGTTGCCGAAACTGGGCCTTCGGTTGCCGCTGGGTTAATCGTTGTCCAGTGCATGTTTTCGGGGTCGTAGCCTCGGCATGAGATTTGCGCAGCAGCCATACTGGCGTCAGTGGCCAGAGGCCCCGATGTGCCGGGTACCGGTTCGGCCGTTAGGCCTAGCCGCGCCACCGGCCCGATCGGGCCATGTGTTGCCCGAAAAAGGGGTTTAACCGGGCCCACCTTGGAAAAAACTGGTGTCCAGATGTTCCCGACAGCTTTCGGTGCACGTTGGGGATGATCTTGCTAGGGTCAGGCGGAAACTTCCGCTGCTCCGGCTGAAAATCGCCGGAGCCGACGAGCAGCACGTCTGACTTCCCGTGCGAACGCGCACGTTCCTCCTTTCGATGGACGCGGTACGCAAAACGACCCCCTGTGCAGAGTGGTCAGTGCACGCTGAAGACCCACAGGTGGTCGAAATTATTCCGGAGACCTCCACTACGGCACCTCTTTCTCTTTCTTTTTTCACTCCCACCTTCTTTCCTTCCCTTACGGTCCATTTCCTTTCCTCAAAAGCCAATGCAACAATTTTATAAATTAATAACTTGAGGAAAGGAAATAGCGCGGTATCTGCGTAAAATATCTCGGTGTACACCTGAACCGCACCATAAGGAAAGGGAAGCAGGTGGGAGCGAAAGAAGAAAGACAGAAAGAGGTGCCGTAGTGGTTGTAAATTGATAAATTGGTTTGGTTTGGTTTATAGGGTTTAACGTCCCAAAGCGACTCAGGCTATGAGAGACGCCGTAGTGAAGGGCTCCGGAAATTTCGACCACCAGGGGTTCTTTAACGTGCACTGACATCGCACAGTACACGGGCCTCTAGAATTTCTAATTGTTTTTGAGGAAAGGAAATGGCGCAGTATCAGTCTCACTTATCTCGGCGGACACCTGAACCGCGCCGTAAGGGAAGGGAGGCAGGTAGTAGTGAAAGAAGAAAGAGAGAAAGAGGTGTTGTAGTGGAGGTCTCCGCAATAATTCGTCCACACATGCTCTCTGACGAAAATAAAGTTTTTCCATCCATCCATCCATCCATCCGCAATAATTTCGACCACCTGGGGATCTTTAACGTGCACTAACATCGCACAGAACACGGGCGCCTCTTGCGTTTCGCCTCCATCGAAACGCGGCCGCCGCGGTCAGGTTCCAACCTTAGCCTGATCACAAACCCCACCGTACCCACTCGCATTGGCACAAGCGTCACCCGCGACACCACACCCGATCTCACATGGGCCACACCGAACATAACCGTTAAATCTCACACGGTGCTCCAAGACAGCCTTGGAAGTGACCACTTTCCAGTCTGCGCTGTTATAGCTTATGATTCCAAGATTTTCAACCCTCGTTCGCAGCTTCTCACTGACTGGGATAAATTGCGCTCATATTTGGCAGCTGATTCTACAGAACCCCGTACTGTTACTGACTGGACTGACCGTCTGGTGAAGGCCATCCAGGCGAACAGCAAAAGCATTAAAAATACCCCTAAGGCACCGCAGATTGATCCGCATCTTGGTCATCTATGGGAGGCCCGACAGGGACTTCTCAAGCGCTGGCGTCACCAGCGACACAATCGTAAATTGAGACTCCGCATAGCCGCTCTCACTCGCGAGGCAGAAGAATATGCGAACACGCTAGCCCGCTCAAACTGGGCAACATTTTGTAACGACCTCAAGGGTACATTAAGCACTAAACGCACGTGGTCCCTCCTACGTGCTCTCTTGGATCCAACAACCACAAAATCTCAGACACAAGTAAACACACAACGTCTAATACAACTAGAGCTCCAAAAGGGCACCGACGTAATTGGCCAACTACGGGACACTTATATACCCACATCTCTTCAGTTGGCAGATCCACCTAATCTACCTCCACCTAACCCAGAACTTGATGCCGACATCACCTTAAACGAAGTCCGCCCAGCACTCTTCAGTATTCGCCGCTCTACGGCGCCGGGGCCGGATGGCATAACGTACAATGCACTACTCAATCTGGACGATGTCTCCCTCCAGGAACTCACGGAGCTCTTTAATAACCACTGGCAAGCTGGGACGCTCCCATCAGCCTAGACCCATGCCAGCATGCGATTTATACCCAAACCGGGCAAACCCCTCACTCTTCAAAATTTGCGCCCAATCTCCTTAACGAGCTGTGTCGGCAAGCTCTTCGAGCATGTCATTCTCAATCGTCTGCAACCGTTTCTAGAAACAACAGGCTTTCTATCCAACGTTCAATTCGGCTTCCGCCCAAACATCTCGGCGCAAGACGTACTTCTTGCCCTTAAAGAGTCCCTCTTTTGCACCAGGCGCCGTACAGCCAGTACGCGATCCATACTGGCCCTGGATATTCATAAGGCTTTCGACACTATAAGCCATGACCATATCCTCTCGACATTAGCCACCACGGGATGCGGCACCCGCATATGGCAATATATTCGGGCCTTCCTTCAGGGACGCACGGCAGAACTCCACCTTGGGGATATTGCCTCCCAGCCTTTCCCCCTGCCTAACCGGGGTACCCCACAAGGGGCGGTTCTCTCACCTTACTTTTTAACATTGCCCTAGCGCCACTGGCAAAGGCCCTTGCTGCTATCCCAGGGCTGCACACAGCCATATACGCAGATGATATAACCCTCTGGACAACGGGAGGATCCCTTGGAACAGCCCAGGATATCCTGCAATCTGCCATAGACATCACCACCACTCATTTAGCTAACACAGGCTTCCGTTGCTCTCCAAATAAATCGGAACTCCTGCAACTGAAGCCCCTCCCCAGTGACCCCCAGATCGAACTACACATGTACGGCAATCCAGTGCCCATTGTGTCTCAGGTGAAGATTCTCGGCCTTCTCATTAGCAACACACTCGATGCAACCACCACCCTTCAGCTCTTGCAAAAACAGACCAAACAGCTCGCTGCACTTATCAGGCGGATAGCAGCACGCAATCATGGGCTGTCTGAACGGGAGACCCTCAATATGACAAATGCACTAATCATTAGCCGCATTATATACCACCTCCCATACCACATACTCACTAAGCGGCAAACATAATAGGCAGACATCCTAATACGCACGGCTGTCACCTCCGCCCTACGGCTTCCACGGACGGTTAGCACGAAACGTCTCCTGGCCACTGGTACCCACAATACAGTGACCGAATTAATAGAGGCTCAACGCACCAACCAATTAGTCCGCCTGAGTCGCACAGAAACAGGACAACGCCTACTGCGACAGCTACGTCTCAATCCACCCATTCCCACCCCAACAAGTCCTACACCTTACATGATCTCTCTGCGCACTCAGGATCACATATATCAGAAGCCCCTAACGCGCAATATGAGCGCTAGTTTTCATCAAGGTAGGCGGCAGGCACGAGCGAGCTATTACACGAAAACATACAGCAACCGCTCCGATATCCTTTATGTCGACGCGGCACAAAATTCGAAACCAGGATATTTCACGGCAGTCGCAGCCTATGAAGACGGCACAGTGGGGCCGCCGCCACTATCCGGACTAATTCGCCTGCAGAAGCGGAAGGAGCCGCCATCGCACTTGCTTTGGCCCACTCCACCATTGACAAAAACGTAACCGAAATTTGCACAGATTCCCAGGCCGCGTACCGCCACTACCTAAAGGGCGTGGCGACGATCGTATTCTTGCCACAGTCACCTCTCTCGACCGAACGGTTACTCTGTCGTGGGTCCCTGGGCATGCCTCGATCCCCGGTAATGAGCGCGTTCATGCGCTGGCCCGAGAACTCTACTCCCGGACCCCGGATGATCAGGCACCCAACCCTGCGAACGAGGCTACATCGGTCCTGTATACATATCATCAAATTACAACATTCTACAAACTCAGCCGCATGACACTGCCACCACCCCACAGTACCTTGTCGCCCTCATCCAGCGCCACATGGCGGCAATTACAGACAGGCTGTTTTATTTCTCCCCACCGTCTCTCATGCTTTCACCCCACCTTTCCTCCTGATTGTACCACCTGTGGCGTGCCCAGATCTACACTTTTCCACTACCTTTGGGAATGTCCTTCCCCAAAGGCAGTACTCCCCATCCCCAATCCCACTCATTCTTCCTGGGAGGCTGCTTTACGGACCGCTCAGCCCGCCGGCCAGAAATGGCTAGTGGATCGGGCTTTACGTGAAGCGCAAGCCCGTGGACTCCTGGACCAGTAGGGGACCACCCTGACAGATTTTTTTTTTTGGTGTAATAAAGTTGTTTCCATCCATCCATCCAACCCGGATACACCGGCCCGATAGACGAGCGCGTTACCACTGTTACCGCGGCGGGTCATAGTGGATATCTGCGTCCTGTCTCCTGGGTAATTTCGACCATCTGGAGATCTTTAATCTGCACTGACATCGCACAGCACGCGGGAGCCTTTTGCGCTCAGCCTGCATCGAAACGCCGCCGCCGGGGTCGGGTGTGGGGAACTCAGCACGGGAATACATCAGGCGTGGTCCGTAGTCGGCACGACCATCATAAGTAGAGCGAAGATGAGGTGGCGAAAACCAACAGCTGCGGAATTGGCGGGAAGTGTGGCCGACACGAGAACAGGTGATGCAGAGAGAAAAGGAATTTTAATGAGGGAAAGGTGGAGAGGTCGGCCGGATGCAGATGCAGATTGGTTGGTCGTCCAAGGTGCGGCAATCCGCAGGATTCCTGTAGCGGTAACGTGGCGCTATGGTCGGAGCCGATGAAGCAGCAGCAACCAGTGGTGCGGTGGTTGGCTGACAGGGCGACGCAGTGGGTTGGCCACACTCCTGGCGAACGACTGCCTGGATCAGCGCAATCGTAGCGACGGGCGGCTAAGGGGCGATGGGGACGGGAGTCACAGCCTCCAGTTCTTGCGTACAATTCGGGTCAAATTGAAAGGATAGAACGGCTGTTGCACTGATGGCAGGTCTTCGCACGAAGATGTCGCCACCATGTTCGGAAGGCGGTTCCGTGTTCGGAAGGAGGATCAATACGGCGGTGTTTTGCTTGCTCCAATTGCCGGCATACCTGGAGGACGACCGCTGCGAAATCCTTGCACAGGAGAAGGTTGAAAGTGTCATCAGCGATCCCCTTTAGGTTATGGCCCACCATGTCGGTCTCTGACATGGCACTGTCTACTTTACATCAAAGAGCGTGGGCATCCTGGATATAGGAGAAGTATGACTCCGTAGGCGACTGAGCTCGAGAAGCAAGGTCTTTTTAACCGCCCAGCTTGCGCCCGATTGGCAAGCCAATAAGTCCCGGAGCTTTTGTTTACAGATCTTCCAGGAGAGGAGGTCTTCCTCATGCGTCTCAGACTAGACACCCGCCGCGCCCGCAAAGTAGAAAATAACGTTAGCAAGCATGAGGGTCGTGTCGCATCGGTTGAGCTTACTGACACGCTCATACATGGTGAGCCATGTCATCGCTGCCACAAAAGGTCCCTGAGTTGCGACGCTGTGCCACAACAACGGTCGGCGCTGGTGGCGACGATGCGGCCGGAGGTGCGTCGGACGGCATAATGATGGCTTCAAGCTGACGACCGCTGTGGAGGTCCAGGGCGGGGTCCTGGTGTGATACCCAGAACGACCTCCATCAAATATCACGGGGCTTAGCTCAGCAGCAGGCGCGACTGCAGGCAGGTACTGTGTTTTCATGTGTGGGTGGGTGGGTGGTCAGAAGTGTGTCTGGTCGGTGGCGGCGGTCTCGGTTCAGTGGGGTTGTAGGTCATCATGTCTGCTAGGTTCTCATGTATGGTCGATCGATAGGGTCTAGGTCCGTGGCGACGGTCGTCGTGCCGTCGTGTCTTCTAGTCTGAGCTTCGGGCGGGGCAGAGGTGAGCGGCGGCGTCAGGGTTTATCTGGAACGGTGGGGAAGCGCCTGGCGACGCGAAGCCACGAGCACTCCGTAGAAGACCTCCGTGGACAGCAGGCTCCTAAGCTCCGAAATCCGGATATGATGAAGGTACCCAGCACCTCCATCAAATGTTACGTGGCGGCAAGTTGATGAAGAGAGGACTCCATGTTGGATGGCGATGAAATGATTAATGGCAGCGGGCCTAGAGCGAGCACACCGTGTCGCGCCACTGCCCACTTTGTCGACTTTTAGTCCATGAGACTACATCTCTAAATACCGCTATTCTTTGCCACTTGCGGCCACTTCATCCCCATAAACTACATCATCTTTCCAAGCGTATAAAACTATAATAAGAGACTCTGTTTCAGTCTTGCACCAGCCGCGTTTGATAGAAAACATACAGGAGGGCTCTCTATGAACGTGCAGCGCCTTCCAAACACTATCCTTGGCTTTTATTAGACTAAGTGTATGCAGAACTCAAACTTCATACTACATTAATGTCATTACTGCATTATTCTTGAACCAAAATTTTCCTCCTTTAGTCGCATGATCGTTCCCAACACTGGTAAACGCTTGACTGGGTAATGTCAGCGCTTCCGTTCACGTTGTGCGCTTATCAAACAGCATGCGCACTGCAAGGAGTGAACCAAACGATAAAAGAACAGAATGAAACAAGCACTCTGGAAAATCTATGTAAAAAAAATTGGTTGAGGCTTAGCTTGGTTAAGCACGGTAATTGCGAAATCAATTTCCCCAGGCTGCGCCGTTTAGTCGCGTTCCAACGTTCTACTCTAGAAAGAGATGACTCTTCGGCATTATTGAGCGCACTCATCAAACTCACACCCGAATCTTCTTCAGAGTTTGTACGTAGTCGCCGAGCTGCATATGGAGCACGTCGCCTCGAAAGTCGTTCTTCACGTTCTTCTTCTGTCTCCGTAGCTCGTTGTTTCTTCCTCGTTTCACACTGGCGAGCCGCTTTTTCCTTTAGCTTGGCAGTAGACGGCATCGTACACGGTACGACAGATCCGCCGTTGATAGCTACTGCCGCTCCACACTGATGGCGCGTTGTTGTTGTTGTTGTGACTGGAAGAAGGATGAAAAATTGAAGGCTTATCAAGGTTAAGCCCAGTGGATGCGAAGCATGTCCTTAGCGTTTGGAGGCATCTTGACCGCATACACGCCCGGCGCAAAGACGCTGCCGCGGTTGCGGACACAGAGACTGACGCGACGGCGGGCGCGCGCCGCCTCATCCCTGGCGTGACGTCACATATCACGTGATGCAGCGATGGTGGCGCCGCCGCCTCGTCGCGCGCGACGGCGCGAACCAAAGCGTGGACGCCTCCGCCGGGCGACGTCCGACGGCGCGATATGAGGCCCCATCTGCAGCCGGTGTGACGTCATCACGTGACGTCACATCATGTGATCTCACTTCAAGGTCAATGGTGGCCACCGCCGGGAGGCGACCGACGGCGCGATATGAGGCCCCATCTGCAGCCAGTGTGACGTCATCACGTGACGTCATGTCACGTGACCTACTTGAAGGTCACTTGAAGGTCAATGGTGGCCACCGCCGGGCGTCGCGCGAAGGCCCGAAACCTATGTTAATATGCTTCGCATAAAAGAAAATTGTACGGGCCTGCCTACTGGCTCGAGCCGAGCCACCACCGCTGCGTCGTGCAGATAGAAGAGAATTAAAAGATCAGAGGAAAGAGAGAATGAAAAGAGCGCGTCGCAGCAACAACCGCGTCCGCCGAAGAGGACGCTTAAAACCAATTAAAACCAATTTTATTTTCATTTTCCTTCTCTGACGGCACGGTTCGGGTGTCCACTGAGATATGAGAGTTTCCTGGCGCACTGCTTTCTTTTATTTATTTTTTATTTGTGCCGCGTGTGACGTCCCTCCTTTAGGGTGTACAAGATATGAGAGACAGGCATTTCCTTTCCTTAAAATCGATTTTCATATGATTTCATTTTCCTTAAGGCCCTTACGGCGCGGTTCTGGTATGGACCGAGATATGAGAGGGACAGGCTTCGTTTGCTTTCCTTAAAAGCAATTTTCTTTTCATTTTCCTTCTCTTACGACGCGGTTCGGGTAGGGTGACACCCTAGTTCGGGTGTCCACCGAGATATGACAGTCACGGCGGTTGCGGCGGCGGCCGCTCCGACCGCCTGCGCCTCTTTTGTGACGTCACTCGGTTCTTCGTACGCGCAGCTGTGGCTAATTCTTGATCACGGAGCATACGTCAGACCCGGTGTTGACTAGCCCCGTGAAGCTTATCGCTTCAAAATAGAACGGGACGGCCTAGAGGGAGCGAACATTCACAATGCCTTGAACGTTGTCAGCAACTCGGCAGATAGTGCAACGCCAGTCGATGAAGGCTGGTGCCTGCCGCGTTCGTTATGAAGAGGCATAACGTCTTTTAGCGAATACAAACGACATACGTTTATTTCAGGTTACATGAGACGACTGCCGCCCCAAGGGGCGCTCGTAGTTCCACTTTCCAAGCTTCCTTGGCTTCGCTTTCCTTCCGGCTTCGGTCTTGTTTTGGTTTCTGTTCCGCAACAGTGCTATCATTACAGAAGATAATGCATTACATTAGCATATTAATCGTATATTATAGAAAAGACACGGCAGCATATTCCATTATAGCCTTATTGTTGTTGTTCTTGTGACTGAGAGAAGGATGAAGAGGAAATTGCACGGGCCTGCTACTGGCTCGAGCCAAGCCACCACCGCTGCCACGTGCAGATAGAGGAGAGTTAAAAGATCAGAGGAAAGAAAAAAAGGAAAGAAAAGACGCGCGTCGCAGCAACAACTGCGTCCGCCGGAGCGGACGCTGCTCAAAAAGAAGCGGCCGAAGCAGCGCTCGCCGAAGCGAGAACAGATACTCCTCGCGGCCGAAGCCGCCTCCGTTCACTCAGTTTTCCTTATAGCCTTATTACCGATGTACACTCATTACAGTGCACAGCCTTATTACGGATGTACACTCATTACAGTGCACGTGGCGACCAGTGTGGAGCCGAGTAGGAGAGAGAGAAAACTATTTCAACATAAATTCGGGGCACGCCCCAGGGTCCCCGCACGACCCCACTGCACTCAAGTGTTTATGTTCCTGAGGTCCATAACACTGGCAGCACGGCCGGTGGCGATGGTCTGCACGGCCGGGTCCTCCGAGCGCAGCAGGGTCTCCCAGTCCTCCCATGTCTTGAGGTTCTCTAGGTCCCGCGGGGGAGGGTCCGCCAGGCAGAGGGAAAGGATATGGAGGGAAGAAGCGAAGGGTTCTGGGCATAGGGCACATGCGGGAGTGGGAAAGGATGGATGATAAAATGTTTGTAAATTTGCCCCCTAAACTACCAACACCTTCGCTGCTCAAAGCCTCTGCTATATATTTCTTACCAGGGGGTTTTATTTTTTCACGTACCAACTAGCCCTCGTTCGCACGTTAACAAAATTTATTTTTTAGAAGCAACCTTTTTTCCTTACAAGGTTTTTCCATGCGTGGGATGCACCGCGACATATTTCTGCGCCCTTTTCAAGCTTGCGCTTGCTCCTAACGGCTATAGTATACCGTTATCTCGCCCAGTGTGCTCGTTAACATTGAAAGAACACCGGTGTGCGCCGAGCCCGAGGTAACTGGGGATCGAGCTTTTCCACCCGATCGGGTGAATGTGCGGGCAAACGCTTTTATGCTCACGATTAGCTTTACCTTAACAGCAAGGAAAGCAAGCATAGCTCCATGCATCCGGTTGCCTGTCAGTTCAGTAATGTTAGTGTCGTGTCTGGTACACAGCTGCGGCTGGAAACGTAACCTTCCACCTCTTCCCCTCCCCAAACAAGGCCCCATCTTTTCAGAGCAGTTCACATGTTAGGCGGTTTTGTTCTTGTATCATTTCTGTTTGTTTAGAGAGGCGCAACATTATCCACAGCTCAGTCTCTGTTTTCACCGCCAGTACGTCGTTTTCGCAGCGCATTACTCAGTAATCAATAAGTGAGTAGAAATATTTCTGGATGATTTTTTTTTCAGTTAAAAATTGCACCCTATCCACCAGATTGCACTGACCCCCAACTTGTGCAATGTAAGGAGAGAATTTAATGGTGAAATAAATTGCTGTGGAATTGATATCAAAGCAAATAGCCAATCTCCTTAGACGAAATCAATACCTTGCGACTGAGGAGTAGGTTTTAAAAACCGGTAAAGAATATGGCCCAGACCAGATATCAAAAATGGCGTCTCCCCTTTCTCTGTCTGATATTAAGAAAAGAAAAGGACAAAGCAAAAATTACAGCACGCTAAAGTTTCATCACAATGCACAATTATAGTTTTTTTTGCGTATAAGGCAGCGCCGCATTCCTTGCGCCGCCGCTGAAAGCTAAGGGGCAAATTCACTAAATAAAAAAGGCGCTTATGATTGATGTAGAAGCACATCGCCCCTAAGGAAGCGAAAGCATCATTGAATATTACAAACAAGCTCTCGACCTCTGAAGGAGTCGCTGTTTCTATCTGTTTGAATATGCTGAGAAGCAACTATGGGAACGCATGTTCATGGCGGCTACGATAACGAAAGGAATATACGCAGTTTCTTTTCATCTCAGTAATCCAGAGGTAAAAAATTAAAAAGCGGCTACGAGAGAGTCATCGCACGTGATGTTCCTTCCAAATAGAATTACCACCACATTTCAGACGCAATATTTCTGGAGTACGTGAATATTAGCAACACTCTAAATTGAGCGTAAACATCAAGCAATCTTCCAAGAAGGCAAGTATTACACCAGTTAATAGCCGCCATATCTGTTAGCCTATTCTTGTTTTTTACTCAAAGTGTGACATAACGGCAGAAACGAAAAAATTCTTTCAAAATTATCACACGAAATTTCCCTACTTGGGGCGTACCCTATGTATTTGTCAAGACACTGTATAAGATGTGCCCAAAGGCCTATTTATTTTATTGTAATGTGACCGTCGTGAGCAGGCTATCTCGGGGGATGGCCTGACACTCCTGACTGTGTGTGCCGCTTACATCGGTAATCAGGGAATTTCCGCTCCTTGCGATCACACAAAATGGCAGACCCAAAGTACTTGATAGTTGTTCAACCTTGAAATAACCTTGAAATAATAATGAACAAAGCTGTCGGGAAGCAACAAGAAAACAAAACACGTCGCCCTGCACTCGTCTCCAATAAGTATAAAGGCTCCTCAGTGCGTGTTCCATATGCTAGCTGTAGCGGTGCGAAGAGAACTTGCTTGTCAAAAGGCGCCATCTTCGTTGTTACGCAAGAAAACAGGGTTCTAAATTAGTGCTTGAAACACGATGGATTTCAAGAGCTATAATGGACTTCGAGGTAGAAAAAAATTGGCAGTGGCTTAGCTCTGCTATGCCAGGATATACGTAGCGTGAGGTATTGGTATATCTTGGTTAAACTTGTTGTTATTAGCTTGGTTTTCCCCCCTTTCAAAGCTTGAAAATCTGGCACGTGTAACTCTGACTAAATTAAAAACTTGACAGTGTGCAGTATCAATTGTCATTGGCAGTGAAACTGCCAGGTTGGTATCGCTTTTCCTACGCTCAACGGCGAACTGCCACGCGATAACCTGGAGGTCCGATGAATTGCGTTTTTCAAATCTCCTGCGCCGCTCAGCAGCAGCTCGACTCTCTCTTTCCTCCATGGTACACGGCACAGTAGCTGTGTATCCATCCTCACGCATGTGTATGCGCAGTAGCCATGCGCATGCTCCTCGCGCATGTGCAGTAGCCAGCTGCGGAGAGCGCGCGTGATGTCCACATCTCGGTGGACACCTGAACCAGATGGAAGGCGCATATAACTGGCCTCTTGGAACGGTGGACATCACAATCGTGCTTTAAGCTAAGTGACGGTAGTGACAGGTGCGCACTGCATGCGTTGGCATTGAGAACGTTGTGCCAGAAACGCGGCACTGAAGCCATAGGCCGTTGGCGTTCGTTCTGTTCAATCGTGCTTTAAGCTAAGTAGCGGTAGTGACAAGTGTGTGCTGCATGCGTTGGCATTGACAACGTTGGGCTAGAAACGCGGCGCTTAAGCCATAGGCCGTCGGAGTTCATTGTGTTCATTGGCGTTGGAGTTTACACTCCCATCATTTTAAGGAAAGGAAGTTCGCATAATGGCTACCTGGGTGAGTGGGCGCCTGAATCGTGCTTATAAGTACGTGCGGTGATGAGAGAGAGAGAGATGTCGGTGTATGCGTTAGCGCTGACAACGGTGAGCGAATTCTCGCGATCAACCATTAACTGCCACCTGCCAGGGTGGCAGTTGGGTACCCCGCAGCGGTGAGCGCGCGCGGGGAGGCAGGCCAATGTGCGAGGTGACGTCACTTGATCATTGCGCATGCGCAGTATGGTCGAGCAACAGAGCACGCGAAATGGCGAGACTGTGGCCAATGTAGCTCACGCTACAAAAATTACACGTGTGAGTTACCGCTGGCAGGCGCGTCTTCCTAAATTTCCCGTCGCTGTCTATCTTTACAGAAAAGCCTCCATATAGGATTTTCTGCGCGGCAGAAAGCGTCGCCTTCATTTCCGCGCTTTTCTTCCCCTAAGTACTTAACAATAAATAATTCACGTATTTTCCTCAACTTCAACGGCCCAGTTGTCCAACTAGAGTCGAGCAGGGATCATTAGGTCTGTTTGACTGCAATTGCCAGCACTCAGGGAGGGGGGAGGTCGTCTATGATGCCCCTTCCAGTTTGCCGTTTTTTACCGCTTGTCGAGGTCTAGAACTCTGCGAACGATTTCCCAAATCTTCTTTGTCGCACAATTACCAGAGAGAGATCTCTTTTGGGCTGCTCCTTTCCTCGGCACACAAAAGGCGCGACACGCGATGCATTAAACGGATGTGGTTCTGGGCGAAGCTTTACTACCCGAAACAAGTGCTTAAGACGAAGAGTGCATGAAACCGTTCGAAGTAACTAGAGCGATGGCAGTGCTTGCTATGCACCTAATTACAAGAAGAACTGTCATGTGAACAGCGGCAGATGACAACATATTATGCGACGTGATGCCCCAATAGAGCGGTTAAGGTATGGCAGTAAGCAGCAGTAAACAGATAAGCAAATTACACCTGTTCTTTAAGTGAAGAGCGTGACTAATTCGGGGGCCGACATACAGTTATGGTTGAACGACCTTCCAGGAAACATTTTATCGTTACGATGTCTATTCTCTTCGGCAGACCGGGGGCGAACGCTTTTGGCCGCGCACCAAGCCCGGAGCTATGAAGGACGAATAGCCCTCGCGTGATTAAGCAGAGCTTCCCAGGTGTGTGCGGAGATGCTGGGGTGGTGGAATAAGCCTGATCGCTCCATCATTAGATTAATTTCAGCGTTGGGATTGAAGCAGCCTCTGGTACACATCCGCCGAAGTTCGGCTATTTACCAAGAATAACTGCTCTGTTGTCAAGCAAAGCCGAGATTACTAGGTTTTGGAACACAAAATTGCTGGATGGGAGCAAAGTAAATCGTAGCGAAATTAAAGCATTCTTTCTTTCGCAGTTCTTATGCACATAATACCGCCAATATCTAGAGAGTGCATGCTGTGGCGGTAAGTGGAACTCGCAGTAGCCAAGCAGTCATAACTGTACTCAGTCCGGCCCAGTTCAATTCGTTTGCCTCTCGAGTGAGCTCACTGAGCCTCGTGTAACATTTCTCGACCATGCAATCTCATGTTATTGACGCAACGTTCATTGCTATGAGCAAATGCATCGCTGTTTTAAATGTCTTGATGAATAAAATCTGAAGACGGCTGTCTCCGTTCTTGCGTGCCTTAGATCGGCGGTTTGCATTAAAAGTTTTAAATTCACTTATCATGCTTATGTTAAACTTTCCTCTTTTTTATGTTAAATATTGTAAAAGTTTTAACGCATTTCTTTTTTCTCAATGATACGCTCTTCTGCCACAGGCACATATCATCATGCGCAGAATGGCATCCTGTTACGACCCTGAGATACCGGAAAGCATGCCTGTGCAGAAATGCTCTCCGTCCGTTGACCAGTGCTGGAGCGTGCCAGTGGCATTGGCCGCTGCTGCTCTACTGCTTCTCATACCTACATCATCTTTCGGCCTGTTCTATGTGCTGTTCATGGACAAATTTGGTGTTAGCAGGGAAGACGCTTCATGGCCTCAAAACGTTGCCTTTATGGTATCCCATTTATCAGGTGAGACGGCATGAAAACGAAAGCTAAAAGGCGCATAGACCACCACGACTCTGCCTGCGCGTCATTTTTGTAGTAGATATATAACACCTCTGCACAATTTACCGATAGCACATATTGCACTTTTAAAAACCATTAGCCAAATAATTAGCCCCAATCGGAGTCTCATTACATGCTAAAAAAAATAATGGCTAAAATAGAGCGGAATGAGAGAGAGAGAGAAACAACTTTATTGCCATAGATTGGCGGGATTTAGGGCAGGTGGGCTTGGTGTGGCCCCCAGCTGAGGGCGACTTCCTGGGCCCACGAAATGAGTGCCAGTTGGATGCTCTTGTCTGGCCTTTTGAGGAGTTGGTTCCATCCGTCTTCGGAGGGAGCTGGCAGTAAGGTTCGAGGGGGTGGTGGTGGTGACAAACTTTAATCAAAGAGAGCTTGAGGGTTAAAAAAAAATAATAATAACCCTGCTGCGTGGTCGGTATCCTTAGTCCGGGACACCGCATGACGAGGCCCCGTCTCGCGCCCGCTTGACCAGAGCCCTTTGGGACTCCAGTGTGGAGCAGTTGAGGAGGGCAGTCTCCCATGCCTCTCAGGTGGGGGAGGGGGGAAGGTGAGGATTCTGAGTACATGCCCACACCATGTGAAAGATATCGCAGATCTCTCCACAGTGCGGGCAGCGCCTATCTGTGTTCGGATCGAAGTGTTTTGCTATTGCAGGACAGAGAAGGGTTCCTGTCTGCAGGCGCCGCAAAGTTCGCTCCTCCGCCTTACTCAGCCCCTTGGCAGGTGCCGGGTAGAGACGGTGGCTATCGCAATAATAAATTAGGATTTCGCGGAACCGCAGAAGCGGTTTATGAGCTTCTGAGCCATGAGAGCTAGGATGAGGAGCCCGGTGTGTGAGCGCTCGGGCGGCCGCGTCAGCGGCCTCATCCGCGCAACCCCAGAGGATGTGAGCCTGGGTGGCCATTTCTCCCTGGTAACAATTTTGGCAGACGGGGTCGTATTCCCCGTCTGTGATGAGTGAAAGTCTATAATGGCTAAGGATAGAGTGTGTCTGCAACCTGCGGAGCAAGGTGGCTTGCGCTCGATTCAAGTCGGGGTGTGGAGGCGGGAACTGGCGTCTCATCTCTCTGTAGAGGTTGGTAATTTCGGCAAAGGTCTGGGGAGCCTCGGCAAGAGCGTCTGGGTCCGTGGGGCCGGCCGCCCGGTTGGTTAGTCCTCGGGCTAGTCGGTCGACCCCTTCGTTTCCAGAGTTTCCCGCGTGGGCGGGTACTCAGACCAGGTTGATCTTATTGTCGGGAGTGCAGCCGCGAAGGATGCGTGCAGCGGGGTGGCAGATAAAACCTGCCGAGTAATTTTGTATTGCTCTTTTGGAGTCGCTGAGGACTGTGCGCGTACGTGGGTCAGCGATGGCCAGCGCGATGGCGGTTTCTTCTGCCGCTGTCGGAGAGTGAGCTACTACTGTAGCGGCGGTGACGAGAGTAGACTGTGGCGTGGTTGCACAAGCCACGTATGTGTTTGCACTTTGCCGTGCAGCATCTACGTATATTGCGTGTTCGTCGGCAATGTATGTGGCATCTAGTGCTTGGGCTTTCAGCTGACGGCACGTATCATGGCGGCCAGGTAGCATGTTTTTGGGGATTGGTTTTATAACTAGGCGGCTATAGACCCCTATCGGAATGGGCGTTGTGGGGTGGACGTCGCCTATGGGGTTGACGTTGAGACGGTCAAGTATGAGCCGCCCGTGTTTAGTGCGGGAGAGGCGGTGGATTTGGGCGGTCTTGTGTGCCTCTATGAGTTCTGTGAGCGTGTTGTAGATGCCGAGTTGGAGGAGGTGCTGTGTGCTGGCGTACTGAGGTAGCCCCAGTGCCGCTTTGTACGCTGAACGTATAATGCTGTTCACAGCTTCCTCGTCCTTCCGGCGGAGGTGATAGTAGGGGTAGGAGTAGACTATCCTGCTAATGAGGAAAGCTTGCGTGAGCCGACAGAGGTCATCCTCCTTCATACCTCTGCGGCGGGTGCTGATGCGGCGGATAAGAACATTGATCTGATTGGCTGTGGTGCGGAGGCGCTGAATGGGCTCCGAGTTTTGCGTGTTGTTCTCTATTAACATACCCAGAACGCGGATGGTGCGGACCGGAGGTATGGGACGTGTGTCGACTTGAAGCACAATAGGTTCTTGCGGGTCGGGGACGGGCAGGCGAGCTCGTCTATCCCTGATGACTAGTAATTCGGACTTCGTGGAGGAGCATGTGAGCCCGTTCGCCTGTACAAAGGAGTGTACTTTATCGATTGCTGTTTGGAGGGAGTTTTGGATTTCCCCGTCAGAGCCAGAGTTGGTCCACAGGGTAATGTCATCGGCATATATTGAGTGTTTAATGTGAGGTATCTCTTCCAGGAGCGGAGGGAGGCCTCTCATTGTAGTGTTGAAAAGGAACGGAGATAGGACTGCTCCTTGTGGTGTTCCTCGGGTGCCTAGTGTGATCTTCTCGCTGTGGAGGTCTGCAATGTGAAGTTCTGCTGTACGGTTATGAAGAAAGTCGGCGATGTAGTTGTAAGGTCGAGTGCCTACATTCATTTGTGAGAGGTTTGCCAGGATGGAAGCATGTGACACGTTGTCGAAAGCCTTGCTGACATATAGGCTTAGGATGGTTCGTGTAGCTCGGATGGGTCTCGGATCGAGGATGTCGTGTTGGATTTGCCACATAATGTCTTGAGTGGAGAGGCCGGTTCTGAAGCCGATCATAGTGGGGGGAAAAAGGTCCTCTTGGTCTACGTGAGTGTGGAGTCTATTGAGTATGACGTGTTCCATGACCTTTCCCAGGCAGGACGTGAGCGAGATGTGCTGAAGGATGCCTAGCTCGAGTCGTTTGCCTGGCTTAGGTATGAAAATCACTTTGGCATGCTTCCAAGTGTCTGGAAGGCGACCCTCATGCCAGTGTTGGTTGAAGAGGTCTGTGAGTGCCTCGACGGACTGGTCTTCGAGGTTACGAAGCATCTTGTTGGTTATGTGGTCGTCGCCAGCGGCCGCGGTGGTTTTAATCTGGTTGAGGGCGGCGTGGACTTCTCCTGCCGTGATGTCGGCGTCCATGTTGGTGTTTTGAGCACCCGTGTATCCTGAAGGGATGGGAATTTCAGTGGAAGTATTGATGTATTTGTCTTTCAGGGTAGCGAGGAGTTCCTCATTTCTTCCCTGAAAAGCGTGTATGACACGGGTGAGGTTCTTGGGAGATGTGGATTTGGTGTCAGTTGGGTCCGGTAGATGTCTGAGCAAGAACCACGAGTTCTTGCATCCTAACTGGCCGTTAAGACGGTCGCAGGTTTGATGCCATTACTCCTGACTCCGTTTGACGGAGTAAGCTTCGATCTCTCGCTCGAGGCGAACGAGACGGAGCTTGAGGGGTCGATTGTGTTTTTGGCAGAGCCAGCCAGCCCTAAGACTGCGCTGGGCCTCCCACATGTGTATGAGTTTGGCGTCGGGAGAGGGGCCATCCTCGTTCTGGGTAGTCGTGGAGGTGGCATTGGCGGTGTCTTCGAGAAGCGAGTTTGTCCATGCGTCCAGGTCGTCTATGGGGGCCGAAGTGCGTTTGGCGCGCACGTATCGGAAGGCGTCCCAGTTAGTGTGCCTGATTGTTCGGTTGGGGGCTTTGCTGTGTGTAGCCGTGAAGGTTGTGGTGAGAACATAGTGGTCGCTACCTATTTTCATGCCGAGGTTTTCCCAGCGTGCGTCTGAAATGTTGCGGGCGAAAGTGAGATCGGGGCAGCTGTCCTGTGTGACACTGTTTCCAATGCGAGTAGGCCTGTCGGGGTCTAGGAGTAGTGTCAGGCCCAGTGTTTGGGCTGTCTCCCACCCTTTGGCTCCCTTACGACCGCATGCTTTGCGGGGGTAGCCCCACTCGGTATGCGGCGCATTGAAGTCACCTAAGATGAGTAGCATCCCTGTTTGTGCAGTCGCGCAGGCCTTACGAACGAGGGTTGCCACTCGTGTGCTTTTGTCGCTAGGGGGGCTGTAGACGTTGAGGATGTGGAGCGGGGCATGTGAGCGACTGTTCGGTAGGATCTGTACGAAAGTGTGCGGAACCTCGGGGTAACTAAGGTCTATATGATTAGGTGCTAAATTTCGGTGGACCAGGATGGCGGTGTTGGGCCGGTGGTCTGGTGTCGTTTGTTGGTTATATGCGGCGTAGCTGGTAAGTTTCGTGTCCATGTATGTTTCCTGAAGTGCGATGATGTGGGGGGTGTGCGGCTGGGCCTGCAGGATGTGCTCCAAGGCTCGCCGCTTCGCCTTGAAGCCCCTGAAGTTCCATTGCCAAACTGTGAAGGGGGAGCTAGCCATCGCGTTTCCCGTAGGGTTCGGGGCGCTGTGATAGCGCGACGGGTGATTTAAGAATGCCGCCTGCACGTGAGCGCGCGGTTGCACTCTTCGATGTGGCGACAATAATGGGTGCTGGGTAGTTAGGAGGGGTTGTCGACTTCAAGGGGGTTGCTGATGTCGAGGGATTCGTGAGGGTATCTAGTCTGGCATGAAGGGTTTGGATGTTGGCTGCCATTGCGGCGCAGCTTTCTACTAGACGGTCAATGGTGGGGGCGAGTCGAAGGAGGGCGCCCTCGAATTGGGCCATTCGCGCATCAGCTGCCTCGAATTTGGCATCAATGTCTGCTTGTGAGGAGGGGGGAGGTGCTTTACGCTTCGTGCGCTTAGGCTGCTCAGTGTCCATGCGTCGATCACCTACAGGGTCGTTTGTGGGAGCGTGAGCCACCTGCTGCGGTTGCAATTTGGGGTTTGCCTGTGCTGATTCTAGGCTATGAATTTTAGCGTTTGCTTTGGCCAATTGTAGCTGTAGTTCCTTGACCATGTCTGCCAGCTCCCTTACCTGTGAATCTGGTGGAGAAGCGGTGACTTGTGCAGGAGTCTTCCATCCAACTTGTTTGGCTGCTTTGGTCTCCGGCCGGGCTTGAGAGCTGGCCCGAGAGCTGCGTGAGGCGGATGTCGAACGGCTGCGAGTGCGGCTGAAAGGGCTGTCGCTGCCGTCGCTGCCAAGCGGGGGGAAGGAGCCGTCCCGCAGTAGGTTGTGGTCGCCGCGTTTGCGGTCTCGGGACCGGGACTGGCGTCCGGGGTTTGCCGAGTTGGAGCCGGTATTGGTGTCAGTGACCGACGGGGAAGGCTTGGGCCGAGTGGAGGACGTGAACCGGTATTTGCAGCTTCTGCTGCCTGTAGGGTGGGCGCCTTTCCAGACGATACATGAGGCTTGGCACGTGGGTGGTTGTCCAGCTGGAGGAGGGTCATGGGCTGCGCCACAGCGTCGGCAGGTTGGTTGTCGCGGGTGGGGGCACACATCCGCCCTGTGGCCTAGCTTCCGGCAGTTGAAGCATGCCTCCGGACGGCTTTTGTAGGGGAACACCTCAAAAGTGAAGCCCAGATACCTCACGTAGCGGGGTAGCTTGGCATTGGCGATAGTCACCACGAAATGTCGTGTGCGGCCCATGCGGCGTGCGGCGACTACGGGGAGATCGGGGTTTCGAGCTTGGAGCTCAGCGAGGATCTCAGCGTCGGTCTCGTGACTGTAGGCTCTGTATATGATTCCTCGAACGGAGTCATCGGGGGCTGGGGCGTACGTGGCTACCCGGATGGCATTGGAGTCAATGGTTAAAGTTTGTATTTTAGCATACAGGAACGCCCGTTCTTTTTCTGGTGTGCTGATGGTGACAGTGTTGTTTGTGGGGTGGATGCGGCCTTGGTCGGCGGTGATTGCGAGGCGGCCGTCGATCTTGGCGGCGTTGTAGATGGCCATCGCCAATTTGGCCGGGCCAACTGCGTTGAGGGCGACGGTACCTTGCGGTCGGAAGACGAGTTTGTAGTCCTCTGTAGGCAGGCGAGGAAGTGGTCGTCTTTTAGTCGGCGGTGGTGGACGGCCGCGGGGTCGTTGGTCTGACAGGACAGTGGTGGCTGCAGGCGTTTGGGTGTTGGCCGGCGGCGTTGCCGGTGGTGGCGGGCGTCTGTAGCGGCGTTGCATTTCGAGCGCCGTCCAAGTGCCATCGGCCAGCTCCGCGGCGGTAACATCCGTGCCGGTGACTGTGTACTGCATCTTTAAATGCAGGGAAGCGCCGTCGAGGCGAAGCGGGCGTCGCCGCCGCAGGTGGGAGCAGAGCACGCACTAGGCGTGCTGAGCCGCTAGGCCTAGCTCCCGCGGTCGGGCGTGGCCGCAAATCGGCCGTAAAGTTGAAGACACTCGCCTGAAAGTGGTTAAAAGTCCCACAGGCGACGCCGGATGGGTGGCGGGCCGTCCTCTGAAAAATTGGTGGCTGTAAATAGCCGGAAACTGGTGAAATCGCCGGAAAATCGCAGACCGCATATAAGATGCGTCCGCTCGCTCCGAGCGCAGTCCGCCGACCAGCGGAATGAGAAATAGCCTGCGCCTGATAGGCATGCTCGCCTCAATTGTGTCATTGATTAAAAATTGGTAATCCTGTTGTGAACACCAAACGATTCACGTTAGTCTTTATGTAATCAAAATTTTTCCCGCAACAGCAGCCACACTGGCTTACATTGAACACAAATTAGGAAATTCTTCATCAGCTATCCGCAAATTACGCTATATAATTTTTTGTGGCCCAAAAAGAATTTTTTAATATTCTGTTATTGCGTTTGCTTTAAATCACTTAATTAATTCAGGCTAATTTGTACCACCCGCTTCTACTCACGCGAAAACTACTGAACCAGTATTCACACTAAGTGATCATTGCGCTAGGCCCCTTAGCAGTTAGTCAGAATTTATCCATTATATTCTAATTTCATAGACATATTACTTGCTGAACGTAACCTGGCTCAGAACACTAGAAGTACCGTTGCCTATTGCGTCTAGGTTTTGTGCGAATATTCTTAACTTTGTGATAGCGAACACCGGAAAGTGTAAAAGTAGGAGCGAAAGTTGTTTTTTTCGTGCTTAATGTATTTATTCGAATATCATTGACTTTCTTCCTAATATACATGTATTGACATCTCAGGTTGCCTTTAAAATTTTCTCGGGATTTTTTGTGTACACATTTTTTCATGGTTTGCATATACTATTTTTCATGTGTAAATGCGTATTTGTACTTTTGCGTATGTCTCCCACTTGAGACATGTCAATATGAAATATCTTCACTATCATAGCACTGAAATTATGTCTTTAGGTACAGATAGGCCTTATTTTTAATATCATGGTGTCTTGTCTCTGTTTCATGCTCATTTGCGGGCTATTTTTTGTTGTCTTCCTGTTTTTGTTTTTCTCCCCCAGATCCCTGCCGTCCCTGTGTTTATTTCTATATAATGGAAATTGAAATTCCGTCTTGTCATTCGCTGAACTCTGCCTTTGTGGAAGCAATTGTATATTTTAAAGGGGGGGGGGGGGGGAGCTAGTCAAGCTGTTTACCTTTTTTCCCAACCTCTTTCATCAAACTGATGAAAATAAAGGCTATTACTATCACTAGAATCGCCTGAACAAACCAATGTGTGCTTTTTTTAACTTATTCGAATGGAGTCATACAGGTTCCGAATTTGAAGCGTTAGCGAGTAATAGCGACTGGGCTAGGTTAAGGCAGCTGTTCGTTCTTCAATTGGAGGGGGCACTTGAGCTCCGCCTTAAGCGTATGACGCGATAGCCTAATGGGTTAATGTCCATATATGCAGAAGCTCATTCTCTACCTTCCTAAATCCCTGGGAGTCCTCACACCCCTCGTGGCGCAGTGGCGCAGCTTTTAAGAGATACGCCACTGCAGTGGCAGGTGGTTGATTCTATCAGAGCCGCCGGTAGGGATTGTGCGACCCATGATTTCCCCAAGCAACCTCTCGCCGAACTGGCACGACGCTGCTCAGAACATGACCGAACTTAACAGAGCTTACCCGGTTAAGCTGGGATAGTAACTCGGGATGGAGCGCAGCTGAAGCGGTTGCTAGGCAACGGCGACTCAAGGTCGTTTGGTAGCCGCATCGCCACGACCATACGCGACGAGCCGAGCTGGGCACCAGTAGCGTTGCTTTCGCAACAAAAACAGGAAGCTCCCTCGATCAGTCTGCACGAGAATGTGGGTTAGCCTATTCACATCTTCCGTTCGTCTGGCCGCGCTTATATTGCTGACACATGCCCTAAAATGGTGCATGGCTCGGCAGTTCTTAGGCAGGTTGTGGGCAATTCCTCTGCACAAGGACTCATAGACAGTGGCTGGAGCCAGGTCTTTATAATAAAGTGATTTACTCTCACATTGTTGATGCCGAGGCAGGGGGGTCTGGCGTCATTTGGGCAAAAGGTCCGTTGGTCATCGGGGCAGGTGTCAAGAGACCGCCTCGGCCGTCGAACCCCCCTTAAACAGGCTCGACCGCGTAGCCTGGTTCACCCTGCCCCACTCGGAAGAAAAGGTGGTCGAGAGTACCCGCGGTGAGCGGCGTGGGATTAGAGTCAGGCCGCGAGCGGGCCCTACGTCTCTCCCCCTACCCCCTCAAACACCCGTTCCGGGGACCGCCAGTAGGCGCTCGACGACCTCCGGGTCCGGTTGGGCGTCCTTGGTGTCGTCGAAGGCGGGAGGGGAGCTCGCCGGGGAACCGCTCACCACGGGCTGGATCAGCTGACCACCTGTCTTCTGCGGGAGCGGGGCGCTTGGCTCCAGTGGAGGCCCTGCCGGCAGCGCCTTGCAGAGCTCCTCGGCCGCCGGGGACAGCAGATCTGGGCGGCTGGACTGGAGGATGCGGGAAGTCCGCCTACTCCGCGCTCCCCTCTAGAGAGGCCGCAGTGGCGCAGCGGGGTAGATGCTACAGCCGCCATACACTGTTGCGCCGCCTCCTCGCGGGCTTTATGGAGCGCACCGGCCTCATGGCTGAGCCGGTGCACAGCGAGGGTGCCGCAGATGGAGCACAGGCCGGCCCGCTCCTCGTTGTTGAACTCGGCCGCTGGCTCCTGGTCCCGCTCCTCCAGGGTCAGGCCGCGGAAAGGCTGCGGCACTGCTTGGAGGTCGTCGCCGCGATGGGGCTGCGCCTGGTCCCGCCACCTGAGCCTCGCGCAGTAGGAGACGGCCGCTCCGTTGGCGACCGTGGTCCAGGTGGTCACGTGCCGCAGGACCCTGGACGCTTGGGTTGCGGCTGCTCGACGGCCGATACGCCGGCTTGGTGCTGAGGGGGGCCCTGCGCTGCTTGGCTATGGGATCTCTTGCGCTGGCCTGCACCACTGGGAGGTGCTCTCCAGTGGTTTGCCGCGCAGTCAGGCTGGCGCAGAGGCCACCGCGGCGGTGGAACGTGCGCCAATCACGCGGCTCCCGCCGCCAGCCGGGTGGCGCGCCTAGTTGGTGGCCCCCGTTCGACGGCGGTCGACCTTGCCTGCTGCTATCCGAGCCACGGATGCCGGTCCACTGCAGCTTCCTAGCAGGCATACTAACATGTCGAGAGGGAGCATTTCGAGTGAATTTTAATCGAGAGACACGGTTGCTAGCTGGCCCTCAGGTTGTAACGTGAGTTGCGAACCGTACCGATACCTGCTCGTCCTCCCGGGGGTGAGATCGCCGCATCGCACTGATTTTCCACAGCTTCGCAGTCATCATCCTAGCGCAGGCGGAAAGCCTTCAAATCAGCGACATGCACCGGACCGGCGGTTTCGCCTTTTGTCAACAACCGCAGCTGGTAGGTGAGCGGCGTAGTTCGTGCCGTAACTTCGTACAGCCCAGTCCACTTGTGCGCTAGCGACGCGGCGACACCGCGCGCAGCGTTACTAAGTGGTTGCCTTCTCTTGAGTACTAAGCCACCCAGGTTGAAAACGATGTAACGGCGACCTTTGTTGTACTGATCCGCCTGCTCCATGCGCGCGATATCGAGGCTTTCGCGAGCCGCGCGCTGCGCTGCCTCCAGGTGTTCCCAGAGCCTTGTGAAAGCGGAGGAGGCGTGGGCCCTGCCGCGTTGAGTGGGGCATTCTCTAGCCGAAAAGCGATCTCTCTCCCAAAATTGAAGTAAGCTGGTGTTATACCCACTGATGTGTTCACGGTTGTCTTTGTAGCGAACGCCACTTCGGACAGCCGCGCGTCCCAATCCCTGTGTTGCTCGGTCTTCGCGACCAGCATGCTCTTCAGATTTCGATTCACCCGCTCGGTTAGGTTACTCTTAGCGTGGTTAGGACTCGTTCTACTGTGGCGAATTGGAAGCGCCGAACAGGTGTCTACAAAGACTTTGCTTGTGAAATAAGAAGCATTGTCTGTAATGAGGTCTGAAGCCATAGAGAGGAGTTCACGGGTGCGGCTGCGCACAAAACAAAAATGACGCTGCATAGCGTCGCTACTCCGCCAACCGGGAGTTCGAGCCTAGAGAGAATGCATGCTCCCTCTGCTTTCTTATCGAACTTGCTCTACTGACGGCGCATATATTTTCTTCCTCCGTGAACGCGCACCTCGTAAATGTTTGGGCCCGGACGTACTGTAAGCAAAAACGGCCACCACAGTTTTTCAGAACAGGTACCACATAGCCAGCGGTATAAGTACAGTTAGTTACGCAAATACCGGTGAGGTACGCTTTGAAACCCAGGTTACTTTCATGTCCGTTGTAGCATGTAGGAATTAAAAAAAAATCACGCTAAAGTACGGCACTTAATTTCCACGTCATGGTCCCACTTTTTCAGCAAGGACGCTCAACCGGCCGCGGCGGTTGAATTTCTTTGGAGGAGAAATTCGAGGCCCGTGTACTGTGCGATGTCAGTGCACGTTAAAGAACCCCAGGTGGTCGAAATTTCCGGAGCCCTCCACTACGGCGTCTCTCATAGCCTTAGTCGCTTTGGGACGTTAAACCCCATAAACCAACCAACCAACTTTCTGAAAAAGCCCGGTTGTTAACGGTTCTGACTGCCGGAAAACAAACGCACTAGTATCTTCCCGAACGCCTATTATTGCCACCGATCAAAAGTTCAGGAAAGATGTTCAAGTCGTTGAACAGCCGTTGAAAAAAACTGGGCATTTTCAACGTATTGGTGAACTGATATTTAGAGGATTTGATTAGACGTTAACACTAAAATGCAATAGCGCCTAAAGCCAATACTCTTGAATGGCATTAACAGCTAAGAACCAATAGAATACTGTGGATGGTCTGTTATATAGCTTTTAATCAGGCACAGATTTCCACAAAAATTTTTTCTGAATGTTAGTCTGGTTGATTTTAACGCAACAGATAAAAGGGCGCTCAAAGAGCCGTGTATCCACTAGAGAGTTTTATGTGCAGCTAAGCACCGCAAGACTCAAAGCATAGCGAAAGATGAAGCTGCATTGAGCACAGTACACCCCTCGAACTCACCAGTCACTAGGTGAGAATTGCTAGACGGCATTGAAACGGCACACTGATAGTTTACGTTTTAAAAAAACATGCGTATTTCAGCGCTTTCGCGCGCGTTTCGCTATGGTTGCCTTTTGCGGGGTCAGATTTCAATGGCCGAGAAACGGAAGGTAGAGATGCACGAAAGTGCAGCTTCTAAATATAAGCCTACGAAGCCCTTGTCGTTACAGGCAGTTGCATTGCACTAACATTAGCTAAATATGTGACTGGAATAAGTCAAGATCCTCTTTGGTATGATCCACGTTTTTACTATCTGCCACGAACGCGTACATTTCCGCCGTTCTTTTCGGCTTCAAACAGCTTGTCACCTGATGCCAGAGCTTATATTTGTGCGGAAATGTAGGGGCTGCGATTCTGAACGAATAAAGGCTCATAGCATCACCTCGCGCAGCAAAACGATATCCAAAAGAGCATTTTGCTGGCATGACTGCTACGCAAACCACCTCAAGCATGTAACTGAACGAAAAAGAGTCGTTCATTTACATGCAATGATTCGCCTCGCAGATCAGAGGTGCTAGTTTCTAAGTACTGCGCAGTATTGCCGCAGTACCGCAAGCTTTCTAACGGACACTATGCTCCTCCGGAGAATTTCGCGATTACCGATTTTACCAGTTCAAATATTCTATCGCAACTAATTTCACCGCAATAGCTATATATATTGTTCGACAGTGTAACAAAACGCCCACCTGTCGACGCAGCAGTTTGCCTAGAGACTGGTTCTATTTTTTTTTTGAAAGCGTGGACTATTTTACCCCGTGGCTTTAATGAGTGATCAGGAGTGGGCTATCTAAATACAAAGCTTGACCTGTGACTTTCATTTAAAGAAAAGAGGTGGTTCAATTACCCTTCTTCTAGGGGCACAGTTCCGGTGCCATGCAAAGGCAGATTCATGCTTTGAAACTTGTTCAGGCGGAATATTGCATGCGCGTCCTTGCTTCATTTTTTTTTTCACTTAATACACTGTAGGTTTCTGTATCCTAGATATACAAGCGCGGATGATAAACGAGTCCTCATAATTTCCGATATGAAGGTGAAAGACAATCGTAAACCGCCTACAGCTGAGCTTATAAAGTGCTTCTGTGAAAGTGCCGAAAGAAAGATAGAATGCTGGCGAAGAGAGCAATGCATTGAGCTTCTGTATCTAATGCACACCATGGCTAACACTAGAAAAACAAAAAGAAATTGGCTCTCAGGACCTGAAAGGCGCAGTAGCTATCTTCTTTGTACGTAGACATGACAACTTCTGCACGAAGGAAGGAAGAAAGCTGCGAGTGAAACAAGGAAGAGTAAAATAATGATTTTTATCTCAAAGAAATTGCAGAAATGAAATTACGGCACGCTGCTTATAATACAAGGAGCACAGAACAATGGCAGATACCATATACACGAACCAATTACGGCCGGCAGATGCTACGCTACACCTTACCAAGTGTATTAAATGGTGCTAATATCGCTCACCCGTAATCAATGTGCTCTCAAACTTCTTACCACACTTCTGTGATTTTTATTTCTATATGTATTTTTTGCGAGTTTTAAATTTCCTAGAATTCCATAGCTATCCCTTGCCTTGTAACTAGTCTTTTTCTTCTTTCTTGTATCTTGTATTTTTGTATTGTATTTTGTATCTTGTATTCTTGTATTTTTCGCCTTTCTTGTATCTTTGCTACTTGCACTGTAATTCCTGCCTTGACGTATCTTTGTTCTTCTTTTTGTTGTACATGAAATAAGAATGCACTTGCCTTTTTTTTCTTATCATGCTGGTTTGTGCGTCTCTCCGCCATCTGCAACGGGGTGCAGGCCCTGTCAAGCCATTTTCAGGCTTTTTGCTTGCCCCCCCCCCTCAACATCACACCTGTCTAGCGGACGTCTGATGTTGAAATTTGACTTTGACGTGCAGTAGTGTAGGGCTCCGGTATTATTTCGACCTTCCTGGGGATCTTTAGCGTGCACTGACATCACCCACCACACTGGCGCTTTTGCAGTTCGCCTCCATCTAACCCCGCCCGTCGCGGCCAGGTCCGAACCCGCGTACTCCAGCTCAGAAGTCGAGCGCGCGGACCACAGAACCACCGAAGCGCTTCGGTGCATAGCCCTAAGGAATTTGTGTATCCTGGAAAAAAAAATATGCACCAGGACGAATAATGCGGGATGTGCAATAGACACGTGCTTGGGCACTCCTTGCTGCATAGTACCAAAGTTCTGTAAAGAAATTAGTTTCATTCGCTGCTTGTTCAGCATTTTGGAGAAAAAACAAGAAATCGCGAAGACTGTACCAATCAGCTCGCAAGAAGATTCATGGAGACTTTCTCATACGGGTATAAATAAAAATTGAATTGGTGAACAGGAGCAACGAATTTTGCGACATTTTGAGGCGACTGGAATGCAAATTGAGGAAACAAAGAGCTGAGGATTAAAATAAAATATTGCGCAAAGCCCTCTTCTTCCAGACCGCCACTTTAAGCAATCGTGGTGGCAACTATCTTCTTAATTTCTTACCCCAAGTTCTTGTCGTATATAATAAAAAAATATAATTCTAAAGTCTCCAACCTTTTCAGGGGTTCCCCATGGTCGTTTCTCTGCTTTTTCCACTACACTGCTACATTTATATTGTCGGCTGTCGGTGATCTTTCCTTGCGTTCGTTTCCGATTGTTGTTTTTGCATTTTTGTCTGTTTCATGGCCATGTTAACCACTTTCTCTGAGGTATTGTTGCCGATTTCCTGTGTTTATTACTCCCTTTAATGCTTTTTTGGTGTTTTCAAGGCTATTTTAAATGATGGCGTTGATGATCACGATTGGGTATTTTGATGCTTGTGAAGCAATGCCTATCCCAATACAGATGCGTTGTATTTGCAGTAGCGCTCATTAGAAATGCTACAATATTTTTCAGGAATTCTCGCCTTTGTACTTCAGCGCTTCCTGAGCAGCTACCAGGTTGTCCTTGTGAGCACCGTCCTCACTACAATAGGCCTAATTACATCTGCTTTCGCCACAAATATGACGGTAATGACCATAACATTTGGTGTTACGAATGGTGAGTAATGCAAATTTTTATAAACAACAACCCCACTATGCTTTCGGGTATATCTTATACTTCTCCCTTTCTTTCTTATAGATATTAATTAGACTATTGCTAGATAAACAAAAGAAAGTAAAATTATTTTCTTATAATGTCAGTAGCCACTACAAACCTGGCCCACACAACTAGCAGTGTTCTTACACATACCCAACAATTCTAGACGAAAGCATTTTTGAACGGGAAGAAGTTTATGATAGCAATTTTTGGTACATAGTAAGATATCTCAGCTCTATTACAATCAATACATCAGCACATTTACTGTTGACAGGCTTGCATTGTTTTGCTTTTAATTTTTTTGCGATCGTCAAAAGCGTTCCTCAAAGGTTTGCGATGCCAGTATTTGCATGCGGGCGATGGAAAAACTTTGGAAGAAAGATTTTGATACACTAAGAAGAATGGACGAATGCCGTCAATGTAGCGTTAACAGTGCCTCTTAACTTTAAAATACCAAAATTCTTCTTCAATTATGTTGAACATTCCAGGGCTAGTATTGATATACAAATTTGTGAGAATCCTCATGAATGACACATGGTTTGACTTAAACTACACCACCTGTTTTATTTATTTACACCTCTGAATTATCGTTAAAAGTATATTGCAACACAACATATATCAAGAAAAGCCGTCAATGTCTTCACGTTTTAGAACTCGCCTTTTAAAAGTTTTTTTTTTCTTTGGTTGTGCGGAAATGAACTAAAACCTAATTATCCGAGTCTAACCTTTGGACCTTGTGAGAGTCCCTCAGGCCTCCCTTCAAGAGAACAGATTATAGCACTGACAACTTGGGGGGAGGGGGGGGAGAGGGGAACTCTCGTGGCGCTGCAGAATTTCGGGATATGTTGTCGGCCAGCTACCCTTGCTCTTAGACAACGAACATTGGTGCGTCATTACGCGCTCAGGGGCCTCTGAATTTTTTCTGGAACCGTATACACGAGACCATTTATTACAAATGATAATTTAATCTGTTTTGCTAACAATTCAAGGTGTCTTATGCTTCACCAGCTTCGTCTCTCTCAGAAAGACAAATACTGCTGATAGGCTGCTTTCGTTTGAATAATACTGGTATTACCAGGTTCCTTTACCAGTCCCCATCTGTGGTACACGTCCGCAGACGCCTCTTTGAAACCACCGTTGCGTCTGCGCGCTGCATTTCACTCCTTTGATTGCTAGGTAGAGCGAAATTTTATGACTGGATGTGACCTAAAGTTTTTTTCGGAAGAAAGCGATATTTAAAAAATATCCCAAGCGCCCGGAGAAAAAACTTGCATCACCACAACAGTACATGCAATGGGCAGCGATACTCTTCTCTGAGAATAGTTTTAACGGCAGATCATTTCCTGCAGCTGCCAGCGTTTCTATATTTGCCCGTGCGCTTGTCACATCGTAAAGAGTGGAGGCGTTTAAATCAGGCGAACTGAAGAAAGCATTTTCACCCGATGGCTCACTCTATTCAAAAGCACACCGCTGCCATATATGCAACTTTTACTGATTGAAATCAACTTAGGCAGCAAAGCGCTATCAACAGAATGGAAAGTTGATCCAGTTGGATACTGTTCATGATTAACACGTGGGCGCAAATGTTACCAGAACAAAGAAAGAGCAACACGGGACAGGGGCCGCTTTCACAATGTTGTGCAAACGGCGCATGTCCTGTAGTCTTCTGTCTGTGTCTTCGTAATATTTTGCGCCCACTTATTAATCATCAAAGCGGTATCGTTCGAAAATCTCACTACCGAGCTCTGCCCCAGCCAAGGTGGAATACCGTGTCCTAGCTTGTACAAGTCTATTCCCGTACGGAAATGTCATATCTGGTTTGATATGAAAATATCCAGATATGAACAAATAGGGAATTGGGCATATAAGGTCTTATATGAATATACGGGCGTATATAGCCTGATATGCCCAATTCCCTATATACCATTATCTGAATGGAACTCATATAAGGAAATATATGTATATATGGTGGTATATGTCCTGATATGCCCAATTCCCTATATATCCATATCATGACTGAACTCATATATCACAATATATGAATATATCTGGCATATATGGCCTGATATGCCCAATTCCCTATATATTCATATCATGATTGAACTCATATAAGGATATATCTGGCATATTTGGCCTGATATGCCCAATTCCCTATATATCCATATCATGATTGAACTCATATATGGATATATCTGGCATATATGGCCTGATATGCACAATTCCCTATATATTCATATATGGATTGAACTTATATAAGGAAATATATGTATATATGGTCCTTATATAGCCAGATATGTCCTATCCTTATATGACCATATCTGATGGAGGTCATATATGGGATTTCTATATATGGTCTTTATATACCCCGATACGGCCAAATCCGTATATAGCCATATCTGCAAACAGTCATATATGGATGAATATACTTATATGGGCCATATATGGCCAAATATAGATAAATCTGTATATGTCAATATTTGGCTGGAGCTTATATATGGCGCTAGTTCTATATACGAACATATACTGACAGATCTGCACATAACCTTATATACTTTTGGTTAAATGTTGAGGGGAAATTTCCCCTAAGGCGGAGCAGACTTCCACTAAGGTATTAATTACTTTTTCGCATCCATCCAAGCACAGTCATACACCATGTCCCCAGACCAGGACGAATCTTTTTACGAAAAAGCAAAAGTTTCTGTGGAAGCTGTGTCGGGTCCCTTTGTAGCCGTGTGACTGCTTGACGGAATGAAAATGAGTGATTACTCCCTTATGAAAACGTTATAAGCTTTCATACGGAAATATATAATAAATGGCAGCCAATGTATACGTGCCCTCATACGGGGAGATCTACCGAAGGCGACGGTAAAAAAAAAATTGAAGAAATCCAACGATTTGCAGCGCGCTTCATCTGCAATCTCTGCTAGCACCTAGGCTCCCCTTCTCCAATGTTGCAGGCTGCTACTTTATAACCACACCAGCATCACAGCCAGTAAAACTATTCTCATTGGAGTTCTTTACTGCTCGCTCTCAGTGACTGCCTGCAACAGCGCCGTGGCCTTCTATCGCATTAGCCAATAAAGAGTGAACCTGGGGCATGGCGTCTCCAAACAGTGATGGAGGGCGGCCAAGCAAAAGATGAAATGAAATTAGTTACAACCATTGCAGAATGCTGTCATACATATGCCGTTATCGCCACATGCAGACGTAAGCGACTGTGCAGTACGTCCTTACCGCTACTACTTCAGATATGTAATACAGCTTAAATTTTTGACGCAGATTTTTATTTTAAAACTTCGAGAGATACGTTGGTGCTGTGTAGGGGGGGTTATACAGTATGGCTAACATTATGTAAGCGATAAACCTGATTTAAAAGGCGATCAATTAACTAACATTAACTAATGAACATTTTATTTTGATTCTAAGGGGCAATATTAAGTTGCGAAATTAAAGGCCGTAATCGTAAAAGGTGAGCGCAGTTTCTAACTTTTTTTTAATTGTTATAGTGGTTTGAAATATCGAGCGCAAGATTTTGCGCATTTCAAAGCTCGCTGAGTTGGTTTACCCGCATTGAAAATGCATAAAAGTGTCGGTCACTTTTTTTATGCATCAAACGCGGACACCGTTTGTGTATTTTATGATGTAGAAAAATTTTCTTTGGATTCGGCGACGATGCGACGCGTTTATGAATATGCGAAGCGGACAAGGCAATTCACTGAGCTTGCAAGTGTGTATATTCAGTATTTCGAACCACATTAACGATTACGAAAATTTCAAAGCTAAGGTATTCTTTTTTTACTGACGGCCTTCATTTTCGCGATACAGACTTACGCCCCAAAATCAAAATTATGAAAGCTGATTAGTTAAATATTGTGAGACAGGAGACAGAGCGCAGGATGGAGCGAGCTTTAATGGCACCCGCAAGTATGGCGACCAACCCTTCGAAGAAGAAGATGATCGATGATGATGGATATGTACAGATGAAGACGAAGGTCGCATGTTGTGCTTTGAGCGATGATGATGGATATGTACAGATGAAGACGAAGGTCGCATGTTGTGCTTACACTTTCTCCCCTCGCGTACGAAAGCGACCGGCCCGGGCGCAGATTAGAGCACAGTAGGGCGACGGGCAAAGGGTTTGAGGCGGGAAACATGAACAATCTCGGCACCTCGGCAACGACGATCATTAACAGGATGAACAGGGGCAACGCGATAGTTCACCGGGGACGTTTGTTCGAGTACAGTATACGGACCAATATAACGGCTCAGAAATTTTTCACACAATCCCGGGGTACGCACTGGAGTCCACAGCAGTACCTCATCACCAGGGTGAAAAAATATGGCACGGTGGGAGAGATCATAGGTGTTTTTCCGGGAGGCTTGGGAGGCGTCGGTATTCAGGCGGGCAATGGCACGGCAGTAGGTAAGACGAGAAGTAAACTGTTCGTGAGAGAGTCTGGAAGAGGTTGAGGGGGCGGAGAAGAAAGACGCTTCGAGGGTGAAGGTTGGGTGACGTCCATACACAAGGAAGAATGGGGAGAAGTTGGTGGTTCTTTGCACGGCACTATTGTATGCAAAGGTAACGAAGGGAAGCATGGTGTCCCAGTTGGTGTGGTCGGGCTGGATGTAGGTGGCTAGCATATCGGACAGCGTGCGATGAAAGCGCTCTGTGAGCCCATTGGTCTGAGGGTGATAAGCTGAAGAGGTTTTGTGCACGGTTCTGGAGGCGTGAAGAACTTCGGCAAGGATGCTGGAGAGGAAGGACTTGCCGCGGTCACTAATAAGGACACGAGGAGCTCCATGGCGCAGAAGGATGGCGTTCAGGAAGAAGTGGGCGATCTCTGAAGCAGAGCCGGAAGGAACAGGGGCCGTTTCAGCGTATCTAGTTAAGTGGTCGATGGCAGTGACGATCCAACGGTTGCCCGTTGGTGTTAATGGTAAGGGACCGTAGAGGTCAATCCCAACGACTTCAAAAGGGGAGAAAGGACAGGGGAGAGGCTGTAGAAGGCCCGCAGGGGCAGACGTGCTCCGTTTACGACGTTGGCAAGAGATGCAAGACGCAATATATTTTCCAACAGCGGTTGAGAGGCCAGGCCAAAAGAAACGGCGCTTGATGCGGTCATAAGTTTTCTGAAAGCCTAAGTGGCCAGCCGGGGGGTCATCATGAAAGGCCTGCAAAACTTCTCGGCGAAGAGAACGGGGTACGACAGGCACCCATGAGTCACCGAAGGGGCTGTAATTGTGCCAAAGAAGGATGTTGTCGACTAGCTTGAAAGAGTTAAGTTGGCGACGTAGGCGGGAATTCGGTGGCCGCGTAGCACCGCTCAGACGGTCGATAAGAGTCCGGCAGTAAGGGTCGGCCCGCTGCGCTGAGGCGAGATCGCCAAGACTGGGAGCTGGCATCAAGTCAATGGGTGCGGCGGTCAAGGTTGAAATAGCCGTCGAAGGGGTAGTTTGGCAGTCTGGCGGCAGAGAGGACGCAGGGATCGAGAGCACACTCCACCACTTGTGAGACAGGAGACAGAGCGCAGGATGGAGCGAGCTTTAATGGCACCCGCAAGTATGGCGACCAACCCTTCGAAGAAGAAGATGATCGATGATGATGGATATGTACAGATGAAGACGAAGGTCGCATGTTGTGCTTTGAGCGATGATGATGGATATGTACAGATGAAGACGAAGGTCGCATGTTGTGCTTACAATATAATTAATCATTTTTCAGATTATTGAGCTCTATTACGTACATAATGCCCGTCTTGCTGTACGGTCCACCGTCACTGACCAAACCGACATATCTCTCGCACTTTGTAAAATAAAAATGTGTAAACGTTAAAAAATGTCATCCAATACATCTCTAAGTGCTGCTTTAAATTGAAAAACCACTCGGTTTTATGCTGCTCTAAAGCTCCTGATAAGCTTATAGCATGGGTAACACAAGTAACACAAAGTAACACAATTACCACACAGAAATTGCGCAGGAAATTTTATTGGGGTACATTTAATGCTCTTGTGGTTCTATAGTTCTGTATGCTTCTTATCGTCGATGCTTTTCTTTCTCGCTCCTTAATTCGCTGAGTTTAGTGCCCACGGCCAGCAACAGCAGCTTTCCGGAGAGCTCCCGCCCCTTCTTGGTCGGCAGGGCCGTTGTGTAGGCTGCGTGGGAGATAATTTTGAGCGATCATAATATAAATCTGCGCAGAACTTGTGCACATGGCCACAGTAGCATAAGTCGAAGAATTATGCACTGAATCCGAGACACCCTACCGTAAAATCCATTGTGGGATATTAAAGGTGCCCTGCGACGTACATAAAGCATGGGTTCTTTAATCTTTGTATGCAGAGTAAGGGACATTGTGAGTCCTGAACGCGCAATGAGATCACCGAAATCATAATATTTGATATTTTAATCTTCGCTAGAAATGCTTGTTTCGAGCCGATGGTGTCGCAACGCGGCGGCCATTTGCGGCAGCGGAAATGAGGTGGCATCCAGATAGGGCGCCGCCTTTCTCATTGGTTGGGCGTCCAGTTTGCATATTGTTCCTTCATACTTGCGAAATGGATCCAAAATATTTTGTCTCTGAGTACTGAAAGCTTTTTCGCATGCCACAAAAACTGGAAAGAAGCAGGGAAAGCGAACGAAAACTAACAAGAATACAGCTATGGGCGACACTTTCCATTCCGCTTCAAACCTTCATGGCGGCCAGCGCTGTTCAAATAACGTTGGCTCAGACCAGAAAGCGCGCGCGTCGAGACCGGCCGTGACCATACCAAGACGGCAGCGAAAAAAAAGCAAGTCGACACACCTTGCCCAAAATGTGGAGAGAAAGGCCGGACAGGAGACGGAAGTCGAGTTTGGGGGGGAGGGGGGCTACCGCTGACAGCCTTACATTCCGACTAAAAAAGAAACTTCGGGGAGCTTCCTTTGTCGTTAGCCAGCCCTGCCCTTACTACGGCGTCGCGTACAAGGGGGAAGACGCCGTTAAAATGCGAGGCTGTCTACAGCCCCGACAAAGCAACAACTGCATGCACGCTTCCGCTGCGTGGGCGCTAGGCGCGGTTCTGATTGGTTGAGCCCAATCTCGGTACTGGGTGAGTGAAATGGGAGAGTGAAATGCGTTTTCGTCTGAGCTTTTCATTTCGAATTTTCAGAGTGGAATAACTTTGGCTTGCATGCTCCGATTTCAATAATTTTTTTGCTCTGGTCTCTGGAACGCATGATGAACCTATTTAATAACATTAACTGGTACAGAGCAAATCATCGCGATGCCCCTTTAAAAGCTTAGCCTCATGCTTTTTTTTCCGGGCTTTACCATTAAAGTTTCCTGGCACAACCGCGAACGGAAACAGGTATACGCCAATTGTTTCTGAAAAACGTTCGTACGCACTAACCACCCGAAATAAAACGCGTACCAGCTCTTCATTCCACTGCTCCTGCTTAGCTGTAGAGCGCAAGCCTTGTGGCAAATGTAATGGGGTAATTTTAACCTAATTGGATACGCAGAACGCAGCAATGCTGATCCCGTGTTAAAATAGAATTAGCACTATTACTTACGACAATGAAAAGGGTTCAGTTCCTGATACGTGCATATGACAGAATCCATGACAGGTTGTTGTCTACGTCTCGTTACTTAGAAAATACATCCGTAACTAGCCCCGCAATGTGCATAGCGAGGTTAGTCTATGTTTTTTGCGTTACAAAATTCATATCATGCACTTGAACTACCGCTGGCAGGAACGCAACTCGGTGGCGGTAAAAATTTCGCTACTGAAAAATGAGAGATTACTCTTCGACTGCATATAGCCCAGCTTACAAATAAATCATGCATTATGATACCATTTAGCTTAATTTATAGCCCTATCATCGAAAACTGCCGACAGCATTGACAAAGGTAAACAACAAAGCAATACGGGAAAAACAGTAAATGGTTGTTCAGGCTTACCTGAAATATTGATGATTGCAGGTTCACAGAAACCTTGGTATTTCCCGCTCACTTGCACCCTGGATCCTTCCGATGGCTCATCATCCCATGCATGCTTGGCGCAGGTCATTTTAACGACGTCAAAACTGTCTTCTTCCTCAAAACGCACAAGTGTGGCGCTGTACCATGATTTCAAAGGGAAAACAAGTGGATGCAACGGGTATAACCGCAAATTGCTCGCCCGGGAGGAAAGTGCGTAGCACACTGCAGAGTCCGGCTTCTAGCTCTGTGCAACAGACGACAGTGAAGGGTGGCGCCACCAATGCCTTCCTTAGCAGATATCTGTGCATATCTGTGCATGTCAGATATCGGCACCTGCGCACGGGCGCTCGCGCGCGCGTCAGAAGCGGGGTCCGGTTTACAACAATGGGAGGACCGCGGGGGCTCTCGGGGACTCTTTTTCTTCATGGCTTGAAGCTCTTTCAGCCTCCCCTAAATTTTCTTGGAATCCTTGCAGCTCCCAGACCATCTCTTGTTCACGGCTTGACATTTTTTTCAGTCGGCTCCAGAGGGGGAGCGAGCCAGCACCAGGAGCATGGAGGTTCATGCCACTTTTCGACGCCCGTCGCGGCGCGTGCTGGGCGCGCAGGCGCTTCGCGTGCATGCCTTGGAAGTGTCCATCGAGATGGGGCTTTATATCGCGTGTATCTTTATCAAAATAAATATAACTAACGATACCCCTGCTGCGTCGTGTTTTCGGATCACTCTGTAGAACGTATTATGTAAACTGAACCGAATAAATATTTCATCCTATCTACATAAACCAAAGAGAGGCTTGATTGAGACCTGTTATATTCGAAGTGATTGTTAAAGCGAATTTCGAAAATCGCTAGCTCTCTGCTCCTTGTGCTGGACACTGCGCAATGAATTCGACCATACATCACGTCAGATACATCACAAAGGTCCCAATCGCCTTTCCTAGAGATTGATACGATGCGCAGCTTGACGTTTGCATTCGCTCGCAGATTTAGCATCTGCTTGTTCCGCAGATTCGGCACCCCATGCGTGAGCGGTCTTCTCTTGTTGTTGTGGCACATAATCACGTCATTTTACATGTTTGTTGCTTTAGGACAGGGTGGATTACGGGAACGTTTCAGCTGGTTATCAAAGGTAACGGCGCGCCTTCTCTATCAAATATGTAGCTAGTCAAACGGCAATTTCCGTTTTGGACAAATAGGTTTCATGAGTTTTTTGCACACATAAATGATGTTGTGAAGGTGCGGTTTCACAATTTATATTAAGAAATGATTAGCGGTACACCACAGCGGTTTCTGTATGCAAGTTATTCGGCCAAGCGGCCGTATAGTGTGGTGGAATTATCGCCGTTAATTTCCTAACAAACCTCTTAAAATTCTAATTACTTGTTGAGGCTTAAGTGCTTGTTTTTGTGAAAACACAGGCAGTCATTGTGTTAGGGCGTTATCTTTGCCTGAATTTTTCAAAAAACGACGGCGTTCTGAGGTATCTTCAATGTCCGGTTAAATTGACGTGATTACGACCTGACTAGAGTGACCAAGGGCGCCAAACCTCTCCCTGGTGTGATGACCAGGTGCATCTCGTGATGTTTCTTCGATTTCTCTTGCCTAGAATGAAACAAAACACTTTTCAGCTTCATCTAGTGCTCGTCGTCATGAACACACAAAACTCAGCAACAAATGCCTTCTTCCAGGGAACAGCAGTGAGCATACTTCATTGGAACAATTAGATCGCTGGTATATACTGTTTTCCATGCATAATTGCACGGATTGGGTCGGAATTTTTATTTTTTTTTTGAGGGGGGGCGGGGGGATTTGTGTGCGCTGTACTCCATTGCAGCGCACAACAACATGTTGTAGTTCTTTAAGGAGAAGCAGAAGGCTGCAACGGCTGTAAGAACCGAATTGCCTGATCTGAGGGTCGCTTTTCACTCCAAAGTTGAAGACGGGGATCGTCATCATCGTCATCCGTGATCAATTTTACAAGACAAAGAACCCTACCATCGACCACCGATTAGCTGTTGTTGAATTCAGTCGGGCAGGGTCAGGCTACCCTTGTTTTTTGTCACATCTGCACATCATACATTCCATAAGCTTTGACTGTGACTCGCTGCCCTTGGAGTCCACTCTGCCACTCTAAACGCCGACCTTTGTTCGGCTCGTTACTTGGCCACCCTAAGCTCATTTTTTCCGCATTTTGTTAGTGCTAAGATATGGATGACACCAGTTTGTTCTGTAATACTCTAATCGCTCCCCTTTACGTTATCGCTAGTATTTTCCTTGCCATGCCCAATGCGTGCTACACGGCTGCTTGAAATCGCGTCGAACCGATCGCCACTCGAGTCGACAGAGCTTTGCGGTAAAATGACAAAAAGTTATCTTAGCGGAAAGTTGAGCACTCAGAGGCTCTTCGGCGTCCGGCCGACATTCGACGGTTTCAAATGCTTACGAAATGCGAACAGAGACCGCCCCTGTCATTGGCGGTGGCCATTATCTTGCCTCAGAGCCGCGCCCCGCAACTGCATCGGCCCTCTTGATTTCGACATCTGCTGCTGACTTGTTTCTTCTCCTCTTTGTTTAGCACGCTGCTTGCGTTGTCGCTAATTTAGTACTTCAAGTTAATGACTCGTCATTCAGCATTTACAGCGTGCGCGTGAAATTTCAGCGGGAATACACAAATGTCGACTGCACTGCAGTGCCACCGTTGTCTGCATACCTGTTATCGTTTGTATATGGCATAAAACGCAAGCTATGTTGAATATTCTCTTTCTGATGCGCGGATTGTAACTATGCTTGTTTACACAGCATGATCACTGCAAGAAGACCGGATGATTGCGACGAAACACCTGATAGCCGGAGAACTGGCGCTTCCCGGTCGTGGTAGATCCGCTTTCTTCCATACCACAAATACTCTGTGCTGAACTGCTTTATCCAGAAGCATGTTCGACGATTGATCGCATCAATGAAAATGATCTGATTTGTTATCCGCGAGCGGCGCCAGTGGTCGACTGTTGACAGCTCCCTAAAGCAATGCTCGGCATGCCGGGTGACACCGGCGCTTCCCGCTCGTTCTATTCGTCCTGCGATATCAGCAATCCTCCGCTAAGGGTTGCAGTTTCCAAAACTTCACTTATGACCGTTTGCATTCGCCAAAACTTGCGTATTCGCTCTGCACAAAAGCCGAGACCACATACGCGAACAATGCGGACTAGCGCTTATTCGTCGAAAGCAAGGGTCTCATCGAAGCAGCTCATGACGGCGCTGGAGAGCTCGGAAAGCGCCGTGATATGGTCTGGCTGCGTGCACAATGGACTTCAATTCAAGAGACAAAAGCTTTCTTTCTATGATTTAGTATTTTTTTGAGGAAATATGGGGAGTCATCATACTAAGAAGCAAACAGAATGAGCGTGAGCGTCAGGTTCATTATAACTAGGATCGGCTATACAATCCAGCCGGAATGAAACGCGAGCACGCATATCGCCTTCTTTTTCTACATTGCAGAGAAGTATTCACTTGGAGCCACTTAAAAAATATGTACTTAGGTAGATCCTTCACCCAGACACAGGAATCAGCCTAGTTCTGTACAACAGCTGAAAGTACACAGGCAAAATATTTTGTTTTGTTCACATGGGCTGTTCGCTTGCCTTGCTGTAGACGGAACAAAATGGGCTGTTAACATCTGACCAGTAAATAATTTACATAGTATTTTTTTTCTCACATGGTGTTTCGAATGGGGTTTTAATAGCCGAACGATGGCTGTGGTGTCCAAGTTAAGTATACGCTCCATGCGATGCAGTTTGGCGAGCACGAGTGACGTCATCTGGGTAACAGGGAAGGGGGAGGGGGGAAGGTGGACGTCGCTCTCTCGCTCAGTTTGCAGTCAGATAGGAGAGCGCCAAAATATTCCCTCCGAAAGCGAAAACAAACTTCGTTAATTATGCGTGGCTCGACCTACTGCTGTGTTTGTATATCGAAGATAAAATTACATCTCTTTCCATGGAGATCATGCATGCTTGCGCATGCACATGAGGGTCCACTGGAACAGAGTATATTTTGGAACTAAATTCATGAGTGCAAACTGGGAGCGGATTTACATAGTCTGGGGTGTTTTCAATGTGCCATCACTGGTAGGAGTCCTAGGAGTTGCTTTGTTTCTTTGTGTAAAGAGAAGGAATGCGCTGAGTAATAGGCAGTGGTTTTGGGGGGCGTTCTTGGAGCGAGCATCTGTAGTTTCAGACTACGGTTTTTTATACATCTGTGTGGTTCAGCGGGTTAGGGCGGTTTTTTTTACATGCATGCGTGCGCGTTGTGGGTACGATGTCGTTTTTCTGTGCGTGCTTATGTAGTTTCTCACGATGTCTCGCTTACAAGTTTTTCTGTATGGATTTGTATCACGTTGCATAGAGCGGTTTAAAATTTTTATATTGATATTGGTGAATTCCCGCCATCTAAAACCCTTTTCTGGATCAATAGAAAGAAAACTAGAAAGTGCATTACATTTTGTACAGTAATTTATTGCATTTCACATCGCTAAACCCTTCCTGAAGTTTATCATCGCAATGCGATACATCACGTCAAAATTCCTCTGCTGTCCCTAATTAAATTAATGCCCTGAGGAAATACCTAACACAAAAGTCCTGTAACATACTCAGCAAGAAATGCTTAGTCTTTTTGTTTACTTGCACCCATGCTTCTCTGAGCGGAATACATGTGCATAAAGCAAAGCAGTGTTCATCCTGAGACATCCAGTATATAGCACTACCATTGTGTTTGTGTAGTAACGATGCGTTTTTCGCAATTCCAGCCGACCATGTTATGTATGCGGATGTTAGGTATGCGGCTGATTTCATTATGTGAGTCAATTAGACACCTGTGCTTCAAACTGTAAGGGCTCTTAAAGGAGAATGGACACCTAACTTCTGGGTGCGTGTTTTCTTCTCTGTAATGATGCGTGAGGCATTTTTATACATGGAGTACCACGTGGTGTTCCTAGAACTGCTAAATAATTTATTATCGATTTTTTGTCTTGCTGTTTAAATTTCAATAACTTCCCTATGAGTGGGACGTCAATGAGTGAGGCATGAAAAACTGCGATTTAATAGCTGTGTCCTCGTTTTAATTCACCTAATGCTGGAGCCAGTCAGCCAGCTTCACTATCCGGACTTGTAAAGAATGTAAAACAGCGATCATATTGCACTTTTTTCATGCCTGCTGGTCATTTCCGAAATTCTGTGGGGGCACGTCGCCGGCGGAGCGCATTGAGTCAGCAACGCCTCGACTGGTACCCGTGCTGCTCGCGCTGCTGACACTCTTTCTTTCATTGTGAGCACGTGCCGTCCTGCTCGTGGGTGCACAAAAGAGGGGTTGCCGCTCGTTGTGAGTCATGACTGGAATGCCGCGACGTTGAGAGAGTGTAGAAACGTATTGTTGTGTCGTTTGCTGCCACAATAGTTCTCACAACATCAACGGCCAAGAGCAGCCAGTGTAACTCTATAGATTTCCTGGACATATGTCCCAAATTCCTGGAAAAAAAAAATCAATATTCGAAATTTGTAATCTACTGCTGAGGAAATTTTGGAGGTAATGGGGAATCTTTTCTATGTGTAGCAAAATCTTGCAGAACTTTTCCATCGCTCGCATCGAGCGATAACAAAAACATTAATAGCAAGACAAAAAAAAAACCACGCAAGCATGTCGACGGGAGGTTGGTATAGTGAAATCTTCCAGTGTATAAAAAAAATGCGTTCATACACTTTTTTTCATTCAAAAATGGTTTTCCAGGGAATTGTTGTCTGTGAAATGATTGAGAACGAGAGACGGCAAGCCTGGATAACTTCTGTGCGCAAGCTGAAGTAGGCGGTTTTCTCTTGCTAAATTGGTTTGGTATGTTGCGCGTGTATATTATTTCTGACGAATTTTCATTGTAATTCACTAAGCATGCAGTGTTTAGTCGTAGAGCTCACGCTAACGAAACTATTTTTTTTTCCTGTAAAGCCCTCCGCCGGTCAGGTAACGCAAACAAATATTTTGGAGGCTGACATCAACAGCTGCGTTAGGCAGACGCGTGTGAGGCAAGGTCAGTGATCGCCTCATTGTTCCTTTGTGTGACGCCCGGCTCAATTTCCAAGTTATTTTGCTATATGTAAAAAATGTCTAAAAGTAAAAGTAGTAAAGATATTGGCTTGCACATGAGTGAGTATTTGAATATAAGAGATGGCTCTGCAAATAAATTGTTTTGGGAATGCACGTGCGCTGCAATCGGCATTAAATTAAATGTACCAACCACTGCGTAGTGACTGACCAAACTATACCATTTTTTCTATTAGCCGTAAGCGAGCAGCTGGTAAGGACATTTCGCGCGTATTTTCGTTTTTGTTTTCAGCCTCGCCTATCTTTATTTTACGTCCAAATAAACACATACTCGTTTTTATTCGGCGAAAAACGTAAAGAAATTCCAACTATTTGGCCAAAAAAGTTGCGTCAATCGAAGTGCTCAGCTATTCAACAAAATTAAGTATTTTGCGAAAATGACCGTGCCATAAAAAAAAGGGTATTAAGCTCGAATTCCACGTCTTAAATGAACTTGCCATTTACTTGCGACATACATGTCGGCGCAACGGTGACGGCGGTTTCGTCAAATATCTGCTCCACGAAGGATGCACTGTCAGTTCTTTTTTTTTTCAGGTTCGGCGCAGAAAAAAAAAATCGCTGACCACTCTTTCATGGAACCTGCACCTGAGAGGGTACTGTCGCGATGGAAAGAAATGCGAACAGCGCAGCGCCTAATTCGAACACAAGTACGCTACAGACATGAATTCCAATTTCGCAGTGCGTAGGCAACATGCTGTTCACATTATTTTCTATCGCCCTTGTACATTTTCCTAACCGTCTTAATCTCGTCAGCGTTCTAGCACGAAGGAAAAAGCAAGCGTCAGCGCAAACAGATTTCCAGGCAGTCCAACACGTGCAAAACACGTGCGGAACTGGTTTTTTTCAAGAGAAAGGGCGTTAGGCGCAACTTCTCAATGGTATGGGTGACAGGTCTGTCCGGTCAATTGTGGGGAGTCGCGGGAGACGGTGCTATGGTGCTTTTCACTCGCGCTTGCAACGCCCCTCTGCAAAGCTCTGCTGCGTGCCTTTCGGAGCGAAAGAAAGGGGGAAAGTGACGCGGACCTGGACTATGTGTCGCTTTTCTGCTGTTCTGGGGGGGTCTCGAGGGTCCGCTTTTTCACCGCCTCAGCAACGCCATCTCTCGCTCAGTAGGGTAAGGAACATTTTGCCGTGAGTGGTACTATAGGCACTATATGGTGGCTTACCGTGGACACAGCGGCGACTCATTTAATACGCAAATAAAGGATGTCTTGCTTCCCCGTGGCGGCCGGTCTCAGAACTGGCATCTGAATATCGGCCGGCAGGGGAGGTTGGATTATGAAGAGAAGAAAAAGTTGAGGCGAAAAGAAACAGACCAACGCGCATAGTATCAAGAACTATTTGCAGAAGATTTTTTACAAACTGTTCAGCTTGGCACAACAGTCGGAGTAGAATGGCGAGCTTGGTCAGTACACCACGGAGACTCGGCGGCGCGGAAAAGGCGATGGGTAAAAGATTTGCGTGTAGCTGTGGAGTTTTTCTCGTCTGCATTGTAAACGTTTTGCTGGCAACTCTAGATAAATGAATTTCCAAACATTTTGTATTTTTTCTCTGACAATTATACTAGAGCGTTTTAATCTTCATCACTGTGCCGCAAGGAGCGATGTGTTATTTACGCTCCTGGACAAGAAATGGCTGTATGCTGCTGCGGTTTTGCAAACGTTTGTTGTCTGGCATTACCGCAAACAATGCAGGTTTCCCAGTCCTTCAGAACGACATAGTTTTGGGGAACAGCGCCCAGAGAAGGAACGTACACCGCACCACCGGCTTGATGGTTTGAGTATTCATCACGTTTGCGAAGGGGCTGAGTTCGATCCCGAAGCGCTTGTTGTACGTTCGGGACTCTATAATCTATCAATAATCTTAAAAACTATGATTTCGATCGCAACCAACTCGCTGGACTTGTAATCCGCTTATTTAGACCCAGTCAGGAAGGTTCAGTTCGTCAGGAAGGTTCGAAGTCCACCCAAGATAGAAAGCGCGTATATGCATGTATTAGTACATTTAAATCATAGCAAAGTAGAAGGTGATTTATAGCACTCTATTTTAATTCACCTTAGTTAAACACCGCTATGTAATAGCAGTCCAACTTGATTGAAGCCTCAATCATACAAAGCTTAGTACCTTGTTGTGCGGTGTGTTTCACCATCTTAATTAACCAATATTATCATGTTTGACTCAAAGTTAATTATTTAAGTTCGGAAGTATATGGCACAAGCACCCCACATATGAGGTAGGATATGTTCCATATCTGCGAGATTGTTTCCATATAAGGATTTCAAGGTCCCCATATAAAGAAAGAGCATCTATATAAGGACTCAAATACGACTATATATAACAGTATATGGCACTATATAAGGTACCTTATGGCCGTATCTGCCCGTATTTGTGGTCTTATACGCCCATATATAGCAGTATATTGCGGCATATCAGGTTTCCCATGGTCATATCTGGCCGTATATACGACCATATATGGACCTATTTAACTGTATACGATCCCATATATGAGTATATACAGCCATATATAAAATATATCTGGCCCATATCTGCCATTTTCGTAAGGGTTGCGCCTTCTGAGAGCCGCCGTGTTGCATGTGGTTTTTTGTTCTGATCGTAACAAGGATTTCGTGCCAGAAACTGTTTTCATACATTGAGGTTGTGAGTTTTCCCTGTGTGAAAGCCTTTGTAGCGAACTACATGCGGTGACGATGTATTGCATTCTTTGTTTGTAGGATTCGGGTACGGGCTCTTCTTGATATCGGCTACGGTATACACACTGCCATATTTCGACAAATACCAGGGAGTGGCGACGTCGCTGAAGTTTGTCACTTCGGGATTGGCTGGAGTCATCAGTCCATTCGTGGTGACTCGGCTGGTGGACACGTACGCCCTCAACGGGGCACTTCTAATTCTCGGTGGTCTGCTCATGCAGACGATACCAATCGTAATGCTGACCAAAAACCCTTCTTCCATACTTGTCTGCAAGCTTCGAGCCAACACGTATTCTGTGCAAGCAGCAAGTGCCGCATCCCGCCCAAGCGTAACTACCGTAGACAGCACGGTTTTAAGTGAGAGGTAAGGCAAGGATGCTTTCCCGCATTTCTCTATTCAATCTGTTCACTCGAATAATTTAAACATTTCCTCAGATACATTAGCTTCACATATTGAATAGTACCTGTAATTCCAGTAATTGAAATGTAATTAAGCAGCGCATTCTTAGAAGAAAATTTATCGGTATGGAATTTATCCGATCAAGTGAAACACATGGTCACGAACGGGCAGCTTCGCGCGCGCTGAGAGAGCAACGCCTGCAGAAGAAACCAGATTTGACTGTCACCTCAGTCACGTTTACAGGAAAAGCATTTTCGTTCGCAGTAATTTCTTTCAATCCAAAGCTAGTTGAAAGTAACCTTCCGCGATGTAAATCATTAGCGCTCGTTCTGAAACTTCGTGCTACAAACTTGGAGTGTACAACGAGTAGTAACACGAGCCTTTGAAATCCGACAGCGTGTAATAGGGTGAGAATACGCACTGACTGCAGCAATAATATTCGTGAATGATCTGTTGTTGATGAACAATTGGCTTAATGGGCAAAGGTGCATGAGAAATTGACGCCCACCTTAATCCAGCAACGAGCTGCTTGGTAGCCCACCATGCTATGACTCCAAAGAGGTTGCAGGTGCCATCTGGCATTCAAAAAATAAATCTTAAAGCGACACATGTACACAGATCCCTAAGAGTTTAACGCGCTCGACATTGTTACACACAGGTGAGCTTCGCTCATATAGTATTAAATTTAGACCGACACAACCATCACAAGAAGTTTGGGTAATTGGGGTTTAACGTCCCAAAGCGACTCAGGCTATGAGGGACGCCGTAGCGAAGGGCTCCGGAAGTTTCGACCACCTGGGGTTCTTTAACGTGCACTAACATCGCACAGTACACGAGCCTCTTGAATTTTGCCTCCATAGAAATTCGGCCGCCGCGTACGGGATCGAACCCGTGTCTTTCGGCCAGCAGCCGAGCGCCGTAACCACTCAGCCACTGCGGCGGGGTATCACAAGTGTTCAATCATTTCTGGAGAGCTGGTGAAATTAAAGCACAATTCCAATATCGCGTTTATCGCTTCTGTAAACTCGTGGTACGAATTGTCGGTGACAGAGGGAGAGAAACAAAAACTTTTTTTGTGATGCGATATTTCCGCGAATGTTTGTTCAAAGCTGCCGGCACGCCGCTTTATCGCTTTCTTTGTGATGCAAGCCGCGCCTTTATTTATCTCGATTGATCGTATCCAGGTGGAACCGATTCTACATTGTTCAAGAATGTTCTGGCAACTTTCCAAGCTTTATCTCGAAAGTTCGCTATCAGCTTTAAAAAGAGCATGGCCGAGAGCGGCAGGCATTCTGTTCGACGAGCACGCTTGGTACTACGCCGCCGCCGAATGATTCAGTTCTTTGCGGGCGCAAGTTAGCTCAAAGAAAGAGTTTCGTTTAGAAGCCATTCTCGCTGTTTTCCTGTTCGCCGGACTGCAGTCACCACTACGTCAAAATATTAATCGTTGAGGACACCTCTGGGCCAGGATCACGAAAGAAAACGGGGCTGTCAGCTGATCCGAGGCTAGCCAAGTCCGCTACGTAGGGGGATGTAGGACTGTGCCTGATTAAGGCCTCGTAACCTTTTTGATTACTGTACGCAACTGGCCCGCGGCTAGCCAAGCCCGCTACGCTGTAGGATGTAAGGCCGCACCTCATTAAGGCCTCGTTACATTTTTCATTCCTTTAGCTTGAGGCCACCGTAAGCCTCTAGTTGTTCTCGAGAGTTCTCGGTGCTCCAAGCGGGCGCGTCCCCTAATCATACACAGAAGTAGGGCGCATACATACCTCATTGTAGGCTTAACAACGCGGCTACGACGGGCGAAGACTGTTAGCGTTGTTAACCGCGAGTCCCCGGGCGGTGCCAAGGGACTACCTACTGCGTGACACCGTCTACAGGCGGCGCCACTCGATTAGGCCCTACGTTCTCACGTCAGCGGATCCGCATACCGTACAGCGGAAATATGCGGCCTGCAAATAGGTAAACGAAAGCTGTCCCTTTCGCTTGCAGGCATTAATGGCGGCTCCGCAGCGTCGCGGGGCTAGTTTCCTGCCTTGCGCGTCGCCATCCACCACTTCGCCGTCGACTGTGTTATGACAACCGGCGCCAACGCGATTACTCAAGGCACCGTGCCAGTTAGCGAAACGGACACGCCATCCTTGACGAAATGGCACGCAGGTGCGGTGGTATACGTCGAACGTGAGGCTGCACGTACAAATTGCAGAGGAAGAAAATATCACGCGGAGAGGGTGTTCTTATTGTTTCCGTGATTTTGTTTTCGTTTTTTAGCCAAGGCCTAGCTTCAAAGTTGAGCTCAACCTTCATGGGTTGTGGCTATTTCGCATTAAAACTTCTTTGTTTAATCGATATCTAGGACTGGCCTCCGAACATGACCGCTCTAACTTCTTTATTTGTGAACTGTATAAAAATTCAAGAAAAAGCCACGTAGGACTGTCTGAGTGAGGACTCCTTGGTTGGCACGTACTTTTTCAAGTAAGGTCGTGTAAAGCGTTTTCTCTGTGCGAGAATTTTCGCTTTATTTACGGTTTCCACAAATTGTCTTTGTTATAGCACCGTTATAGTTAGAGTTATAGCACGTACCGCAGCTCTTTCCCCAGCGCTTCAATGTTTGACACCACTGCTCCATGGTACGATTATTCGTACAATTAGCGAATAGTAGCATAGATTCTCGATTCATATTATATTCAGTTATATCAGTATTCTATTCGTATTCGATTCGGCAACGAAGTTGCGCTATTCGTATTAGATTCAGCTAAGAAAGAGCAATATTCGCACAGCCTACCGTAAAGCAATTGGTGTCCACTAAGAAGCGCCGGACATGGGAGAACCGAAATCCCCTGATTTCCTTGGTAAACTAACTTAATATAAATATTTACACAGAGCTCTCTTGTGCTTATATGTTTGCTTCTCTGCTTCCACCGCTAGCACGTTGCGTAATATGAATCTCAACCAGCGGGCTCTTCAAAAATCGCAACAATGTGCGGCTCTTTGTAATGTGTTTGAGGTGCTTGCCGACATCTTAGGCATTTTGTCTCCACTGTTCGTTTTCACTTTAAAACTGAACACTGTCTAGAGCATTCGATATAACGGCTTTTGTCGACAGCTAAGTGCACTTCTTGCTATCGCCGACCCACTAAGCTTCTTTTCAGGGCACCACTACTTCCAAAAATAGTTTTTGTTAGAACCATTCTACTTTCTTGGAACAATTTACTCGCAGTACAAAACTGAACACCAACCGCTCTCGCATATAAGTGTGTAGCAACCTATTTCGCAAAAAATGTGGTAGAGCGCATATGGCAGCTTTCAGAGATCATGAATGGCAACTTACCAATATCCCTCCATAGAAAAGTATACAACAGCTGCATCTTAACGGTACTCACCTAGGGGCAGAAACACGGAGGCTAACGGAAGGGGCCCAGCTTAAGTTATGGACAACGCAGCGAGTTATGGAATGAAAAATTATCGGTGTAGCGTTAGGAGCCCGCTAGCCGGCAAAGTGGTTGGGTCCAAAAAAAACGCGGATTAATGACATCCTAGTTGAAATCAAGAGGAATAAATGTGCTTGAGCAGGCCACGTAAGGCGAACGCAGGATAACCGCTGGTCCTTAAGGGTGACAGGCTGGATTCCAAGATAATGCAAGCGTAGCAGGGGGCGGCAGAAAGTGAGATGGGCGGATGAGATTAAAGGGGGCGGCAGAAAGCTAGGTGGCCGGATGAGATTAAGAAATTTACGGGGATACGGGGGCCGCAACTGGCGAAGGACAGGATTAATTAAAGAGATATGGGAGAGGCCTTTGCCCTACAGTGGGCGTAGTCAGGCTGCTGCTGCTGATGATGATGTTGATTTTTTGCGACAGAAATAATTCGAAGAAAATAACTTTCACCGAATTTCTATCTTTTCCAAAGTATTAAGGGCTGCAAATGGCAAAATCTTGCCAAGGATTTAAACCACTACCAAACTCTTCATACTGAATGATATATTAATTTACTTCTCAGACGCGCCACATACAGGTACTAGCGAGGAAGCGTATCCTCAACGATGTCACTCACTTCGGCACACTAATGTACAGGGTGTATCAAAAGTTCCCATTCCAAAGCGCCTGCTTTAAGACATATATTGTGGCACTTTGGACGCCTTTGGAATTATCAACTTTTTCAGCGGATAGGAATTTTAGTTTCCTATCCCGCACAGAAGTTTCCAAGTTTTCAGATGCAAATTTCCAGCCACAGTGCACAAAAGCACATCGTATGGCCTGGAAACTTTTGACCCTGCCTTTATAAAAGTCCCAAGAGAAAAAGCTGTGGCTTAGCTCTGGTTAAGCCTGAGTGATTGCGAAAGCAATAGCTCCCTGGCTGCGGTTGGCTCTGCTGGTGGTTTGGCATGGCTTCGCCTTTTGTGCAACTAAAGGATTTACTCTGTACACAACATGGTTTGCACTACTCATAGACGATTCTTCGGCATTCAGAGAGTCCTTGAAACTACTCTCGCTCACTGAACTTGTAGAACGCCGCCTGGCTCCCCATTCTGCAGCATTGGCGCGTTGCTTAGCCAACCGCTCTTGCCTTTCTTCATCTGTGTCCTCGGCATGGCGCCGTCGTTTGCGCGCAGCACGTCGCTCCAGCGACGCCTTGAACAACTCCTCAGACATGACTAAGCGGAGCGCGCCTGCGGCGCCCCGCTTATCCTCTCCTAGCGAGCGCCCTCACGCGGCGGGCCGAGGAGGCCGTCACGTGGTAGGCGCCGCGCCGAGCGAAGGAGCGACTACGGCCGAAGAGACGAGTTGGAGCCCCTGCTCTCCTCTGGTCGTGACGTCACGCTGTCACGTGGTCGTGCGCCGCAGCTGCGCCGGAGCAAAGGAACGACCTCCACCGACGGCAGAAAAGTGCTAGCAGTATTACTTTCGCAATAAAAGTTTAGCGCTAGTGACGTACCACCGAGGTGGCAGATAGCAACGCTCGCCGTTGCGGTTACCAACACATCGATAACAAAAGTGTTGTGCGCGTTTGCAAAGCACGGCGCCTCACCAGCCGCGCAGTGCAATTTTCGCCGGTACGGTGACGTCATTGCTTTAATCTTTAGTTCCTCGTGAGTGAGTGACATCTTTGAGGCTGCGTTGAGCAGTTACTTTATCGCATTCCTTTCGAATGAGAATTTACGCCACATGTGCTTAAAATGTACAAAACACCAAGGTACTGCATCATTGCTATACACAGAGAAATATCACTACGCAGGGCAACACCGCAGTTGAACGGCCAAGGAGCTAGGAAGGATATGGACCTGGAAAAGATAACTATAAATCATGCGCTGGCTCTCTTCCGCATGCCAGCGTTCTACGTTCTTCTGGTAGCCTCCGTCGCAGTCGACTACGCTGCCATCGAGTTTATGTCTACCATCGTAGACTACGGTGTCGACAAGGGGTTGGTGCTCGACAAGGCCAAACAGCTAACGATGTTTGCTTCGATGGGAGAGTGCTTCGGGCGCCTCGTGATAACGCTGTTCACAGACTTCCTCCCGTTTAGCCGCCGCCCAATGTACGCAGTCAGCCTCCTTGGCATCTTCGTTTGCATGACGGCCATGCCTCACGCCTCAAGCTTTCCGGCAGTCACCACACTCGCTGTGATGGAAGGTATCGCTCACGGTTACGGAATGTGCATCAAGTACGTTCTAGTGGCCGAGTGCTTGGGTGTCGAGAGGACAGCGGCTTGCTTCGGTGTCGTTGGTGTGGCCTTGACCCCCCTGTCTCTCGTAAGCCCCACAATAATAGGTAAGTGCGAAAAAGTGTTCGCGAATGAGCTCACCTCGGTGTGAATAATCAGCCGCACGCCTTAGCTCTGCCTGTTCCTTGAAGTAAGCATAGAGTTTGAAGCAAACATGCATAAAATATACTACAAACCTTTTATTTCTGGCGAGGCCAAACACGCAAAATTCAGACTTGCTACGCACATGAAGCCTTCCTAAATTACCCTATTATTTGCCCTAAGTCAGTCTACCGTAGCTTCGAATATGTGCAGGCGCGCACATGGCAACATTCGCGGATGTTAGACATCCTTTGGTTTAATCACCTATCGTTTCATTCAAAACCACCCGACTTCTCTATGGAGTCTAAACGTAAGCTTTTGAATTACATAGATACGCGCTCGTTAAGATATCTTAATTTAAAAACTTCAGTACACGAAAGGGAGACTTCGACAAGTGGCTGGAGCACACTTTCACTTTTGTATGTGCATTTCTTAGAAACTCTACGGGAGTTACAAGCAGACCGCACTCTCACGCTGAGCTTCTCACGCAGCTGAGGGTTGCTCTTTCATTTTTTCTTTCTGCCTTCATTCTAGGTGTGTTCCGTGATGCCAGGGGATCATACGACAACTTCTACCGGATGATTGGTGGCTTTGCTTTAGCTGCAGCTCTCATGTTCGGGGCATATGCCTTCTGGACCCTGGTTCGAAAAAACTTCAACACCGATAAACAATGATATAGTTAAGTGCCTTCTGAATGTTTAGAAGCGTTTACGAAAAAGTGGCTGGGTTTTTCGCTGCTGAAGTATACATACATAAATTTTCAAGAACATTCTGCGTTCAGCCTTAAACCACGCCGTTTACAATGTACCTTCCGAAGAACGACCATGCTTTTGAGGTGTTGCCGTTTGTATTTTTGTTTTGTCAGATATCATGACATTGCATTTTTGCAATAAATTTCCAGTGGTTACTATTACGTTTAGACACGGGGCATAAGCTAGAGCCACCCATCTGCTATGCGATTTTAAAGCATGTTACAGAGCGTCACGTTGCCTATGTGCACCTTTGACTTGCCAATGTTCCAAAATTTCATTATACTAAAGAAAATTTTTCATTTCCTTTTCAATATGCACACTTCGAAAATTTAGTTTTCGCATACTCTATGGTGAAAACATCATCAGCATCAGCCTTACTCCGCCCACTGCAGGGCAAAAGCCTCTCCCATGTCTCTTCAATTAACCCTGTTCTTTTCCAGTTGTGGCCACTGTATCCCCGCAAACTTTTTAATCTCAACCACCGACCTAACATTCTGTCGCCCCCTGCTATTCTTGCCTTCTCTTGGAAAGCAAAGCTACTATGTATTAGTTATCGACTCATTTAAAGACTTCAAATTATAATGGTGTAAGCACCTATTCTGGCCTTGGCACTGCCAAGTGTTAGTGGAGCCTTTTCGCTGGCACATAAAGTGTTCAAATGAAGAAAAGTAAAAAAAGTGATCACCAATAGCTGGTGACTGGGTGAAAGAAAAACAAGGAACGGATGCCTGCTTGTGCTTCACTAGCAGTGAATGTTATACAAATTTCCTGTTTTTTTAACTTTGGCGTATCAGTAGCAAACTTTAAAAGCAGACAATACCCCCATCTTCAGCCTCCAGCAACGCCAGCCGGCGTAAACGCTCTCCCATTCAGTCTGCGAAATGCGCGCATGAATATACGGGTGTCACTGGGCAGCTCGTTCGTGGGTGGTGTCCAAATGGCATGCTACGTATGTTGGACATCCCGTATGTCTTCGGGTTCTCGCCTCCCGCTAGATGTGGAGTCTGAGAGGCATTTTGAAGCATATGGGGCACCTTCATGACAACGCGTCCTATCAAATTGCGCTAAAGGGTCCACAAAGTGGCAGGAGGGGCACCCCTCCTTCCCCCTTAGCCCGCACCACACCTGAAAATGACGAAGGCAGAGCAAGAATCCCGCACAGGGTGGTCATGTGATCACAGGTCAAAGCTATGCGTAGGTCATCCAGGGGCGTGGTTATCTTAGCTATACTACAACATTCAAGAAATATATTCTTGGCTGTCAAGGCTTCTGAAGCGCTTAATACGATATAACTGGCACGGTGAAAAAAAAAACGTTATTCAAGAGCAGCGCTTTTCTCTTTAAATTGGGAATACATTGCAGCGACTTAAGGTTGCCTTCAGGGAACGTGAAGAAGTGAGCACTGCGCAGTCTATAAAAGTTATTTCTGACGATACTAGCATTCCGTTTTCGCGAAACGCAATTCTTCCAGAAATGCATCATGGCAAAACATGGTTGCTCAGGTTAAATCGCACTAATTTTTTTCTGACGTCTTCAAGAAAAATGTGCAAATTGTCGACAAGCATTTTCGCTTTGAAGCATTCTTTTATAGTGCGGCGTTTAAAATGTACATTCAGAACCACCCACAAAGGCATTACTGAAAGGTCAATTGTCGGGGCATGACAGTAAGGTCCACAATTTACCATTTTAACAAATTTTCTGCAGAAGTCCAAAGCATAAAAAAACCTGCTTGGTAAGAAGTGGTAGAAGTTATCATTGAGACCCTATTCAACATGATGAATGCTGCTGTTGAGGCCACACTAAACATCACCCTTCAGATCTTGCGAAACAAAAGACATCAAAACAAAGCACTTTTCTTCAGGTTAAACATTTAATTGTAATGCATTGTTTTCTAATAACACTGCTAAAACCTTACAAAAGATTTGCGCCATGTACAGATTCTCTGAAAGGAGCGGGTGTGAAATGAAAAAAGTAGATATAGTAGCGGATGCTGCTTTAGAAAAACTGAGTAGATCGCAAATAATTCACTAAAATTTCACTTTTACACAATAAAGACATTATACGTATCTTAGAAATAAAAGAATGCGATCGATGTCACGAAGGGTTGGATAGAACTCTGATTATCCATACTGGCTTTCTGCTTGAGAGCACGTATTTTACATTGATCCGTAGATAAGATACAGCACTGCATATAGCTTTGGTTGAAAACGTAATAGAGATTAGTCATAATCTCACACATGTGTTGCTGATTAAGAATTGTAATGCTCTAACCCACGACCGACTTTCCCACTAGAGAAATCACTCCGTGGAAAGTTAAGAGCTCGTTGAAGTCCAATTCAAAAAAGACGCGACATTATGCGTGATGCGGCGGAGAAGCACCTGTATTTACTTATTTGTCAATTTAATTCAGATATTCGAAGTGTCCGGTGAGCATTTCATTGAGGCACGGAGGGAGAAAAATGCTCAGATGAACAATACCTTTGGAACAAACTAAGATAACGAATCTAAGAAAAGAATTAAACATCCCAAAGTAACGAAACAGACAAAGTTTGAAGCCAACATTGCTTCCACCGTTAACGCCAAAGATCTTGGGTGCACACGCTAAACAAAGCTGTAGTGTTGGCTAATTTTTAACTTGCAAGCATTGAAATTCGTTCAGGCCTTGAGTACGAAGGGCATCCGTGGCCAAGCCTGATGCGTATCAAAGCAAATGAGCATGAAAATTGGCGATACTGCATTAAGAAATTGTCAAAATCCTCAAATGTGCTACAATTTTTTTCTAAGTGTGGCAAGCAAACAAAATCTGGTGTCGACAGTCCAATAATTGCAATTATACAATATTGCATTTGAACCACTACCAATACTCAAACCAATTACTCTATGATGGCGCTACCTTTATTGCGACTAAGTGCATTCGTAGCACAGCCGATATTATAAATGCCATTAAAATAGTTTGCAATACTTTGGCTCCCATAAGCCGAACAAGTGCGAAAAATAGTTTTCGTCAAAGTTCATTTATGGACTGGGACATATATGTGTTGAATAGAAGTTCCTCCACAACCGGGGGAAAGTACTGTTTGCCACGTCTGATGTTAGTACTTCGGCGGTAGACATTTTTCTCCAAGGCGGGGTGTAGCCACAAACCAAGGTCTCACATCCTAATATGCAAAACAGGAAATTGGGCGAGTTGGTGTGCGGTCATGGCAAAATAGCGTAAGGGGAACCCCAATCAGTACGGTGCAAACAAACGCTTGTCTGCGTCGTCCTTTCCGTTCTTCGTGTTTTCTTTAATCTATTTTTAATCATTAACGTACACCAACTCGCTCAATTTTTAAATTTTGCTGAATTTACTTTAGATTAGAGCTTGTCTGCATCCTCCTCTTCATCCTTCTTGGTTTTTTGGCGCAATTGTTCGTCATGAACTGACACCCTACCTTTTCTTTTTTTTTCCATGAAGCCGTCATAGAAGCTACCACTATAACCACGACTATGTTCCTTCTTCTGGATCGCACGAAGCAAACTTTTAATTTGCCTCATTGCGGAGCATATGAGAAATTGAAGAGCATTCAGGAAACGATTGGTTTTGCAGTCAGGTTTATTCAGGAAACGTCTTTAAAACGTTTTCCTCAGGCCTCCGCCTCCTGAGCATTGCGCATGGCCGGCTTTCCAAACTGTGAAGATAGCAGGTGAGCAAGTGAAACACATTATGCGCGCAAAAAGTAAAATCACTTCACATCAACAACAACAAGGCTATTTAATTCTATTTTCTGCAATTTCACTTTTCGAGCACTAACTCGTGTGAATGCCTTGGTTTTACCTGCAATTCCAGATGTTTCCGCGAACACTTTGAAGAGTTTTCAAAAATAGGCTTTTTAGTGTAAAATATGTCTTTTGCGTCACAATACTACCGTGTGGGCGTACACCAGAAGACCGGTGAGTCGTTTGAAGTAGTTAGAGGGTTAACTAATTTTTAATAAATAACTTGTTACCTAGAGCAGTAAGGCACTTAGTTGCAGTTAGAGGTTTGTAGCCGGTTGTTGTTCTTAGCCATATCAGTTTTTAGAATTTCGAAAACGTTATTACCTTTGGCGCTGTGGCTCGACAAAACTTGGGTTTTTAGACTAGTTATGTGCACTGGAGCTATGGAAAGAAAAATGATAGGTGTAACGTTAACAGATCGGAAGCGGGCGGAGTTGGTGAGGGAACAAACGAGGGTTAATGACATCCTAGTCGAAATCAAGAGGAAGAAATGGGCTTTGGCGGGGCATGTAATGCGAAGGCAAGATAACCGCTGGTCCTTTAGGGTAACGGAGTGGATTCCAAGAGAAGGCGAGCGCAGCAGGTAGCGGCAGAAAGTTAGATGGGCGGATGAGATTAAGAAGTTTTCGGGGATACGTTGCCCGCAACTGGCAAAGGACAGGTTAATTAGAGAGACATGAGAGAGGCCTTTGCTCTGCAGTGGGCGTAGTCAGGCTGATGATGATGATGTGCACTGGAGGGGTTGCTTAGCCTGCATGCATTCGGAAGGGCATGTATTTTCGCAAGATGCAACTAGCTTTAGTTGAGCCACAGCGGAGAGAGTAATCGCGTTTTAGAAAGCGTTTAGAAAGCGTTTTAGAAAGGATATTGCTGTTACTAACGAGCAGCTACAAATGTCTAATTGTAACTAGGACCTTACTATACTATTCGAAAAGTTAACTATTCAAAATTAGTAAATCAGCATTCTACTTAAGACAATTAATTCACTGGTTTTCTCGTGTCCGCCAACACTTGTATATACTATGCCGCAAAAAATATATTTTTACCCTCAAAAACCTATTTTCGAAAGTTTTTGAAAATGTTAGCAGAAATACCCTATATATCTGCACTATTCTTAATTTTTACAAACATGCTGGTTGTACTGAGGAGAAACCAAAAAATTAAATTTCCCTGTTTACGCCTAGCTGGATATAAAAAAAGCACTTTACATTACCCGGACACAGATTTGTATACCTTCGAAAGTCCTTCCATAAATACTTTTAGACCGCGTAGAACACTAGTGGAAAAATGCTTTCGAAACAAAGATGTTGCTGTTTTAACTAGGGCGGAAATCTTTGCGTGTATACTTGTATTTTACTTTCTTTTTAAAGCTCTCAATCTAGCCAGACGGAGCATACTTTTTTAGAATGCATGTTACATGTAATTCTGCTTCAAGCACAAATTATTCTTTCTGGCCAAGTATATATGTGATCAAAGTAGAACCTTCAGAGGTTATAACTACTTCCCATATCTGCACACGCAAACTCACGTCAAGCAACGTAAACTTCAGCATAATAACCAAATCGCATTCCTTGGCATGAATAGCTTAATGAAACATAACCTGTTTTATCGCAAAGAACCCATTTTTTCAGCCTTCTACGAAAATTCTTTGGTAAAAAGGTTCTTGCTAACACTCTTTAGTAGGCGACCGCAAATACAGTGTCGTGAAATTCAAAACGTCGTCAATGCGTACCTTTCCGCTGCGACCCCGCTCCCGCATTCCAACACCAACACGACCCTAAACCAAAGGCACAAGGGACACAAATTTGAAATATCTAATAAAAGGCACGCGCATTACATTTGCAAAATACGCGTTTTACAAGCGTTTATAACTAAAAGTATTTTAATTTCATTTCATTTATGCAAGTTCATGCAAGTTCATGCATTTATGCAAGTTCTTCAGGACTGATATCCTCGGAATGCAATAGATGGCGTTTAGCTTGCCTATATCCGTTCGTAGACCTGAGTTTTGTCATTTCTGCGCCTACCAGCTGGAATTTTGCAATACCTTTGCCGATACAGGACAGTTCTGTACATGCTCTTTGCACATATGCCCACCATATATCTCAAAGTAAAACACAAGAGGCCTGGTTGCTTGTAAAACAATACGAACACGTAACAAACTTATATCACCGACTTCTTCGATAACTGGTTTCCAAAGTCTAAAAGTTCTACTCAGGGCTTTCAGCGGTGGCTTACAAGAGCCGCCCACCAACAGCGGTGGCTCTAATTGCTTTATGATTTGCCAGCTAGAAGTACTTGACTAAAGCGAGAAAACTTGCTTACGAGGGACTCAGACCGTCCTCCAAAATCACCACCTCTCTGCGAGAAGGAAAGGAATAGAAGTATGTCTTGAAAAACCTAAGCACAAACACACCTAAGCACACAAACATAAGCGATTTACTTCACTAAATCGCGCTACGTTCTAATTCATGCCCCACATCGAAAGCGGAAATCACAAACGAGCCACGCTCAGTTCTAAATGCACGCCTTCTAAGTTTTGTCATTTCTTGAGTATACTTCTTGATTGCGCAGACCCTATATTTTTAAAACCGTTCGCTAGCATTTGCAGTGATTACTACTGCTACTCTCAACATGCGTAACGTGCATATTTGTACCTCCGTTTGCTAACAATACAAATAGTGGTGCCAACAAGAAGTGTGTTTTCTTCTTGCTTTCACAGAACTCATTTTGCAGCTTCAGTGCGCAATTGTTTTTTCAGCACTCTCATAACAAATGCTAGAAGAACCGGAGGCATGCTTGTGGCGTAAACTGATTGTTTTTTTTTCACTAACTCCTTAATTGGCCAACGACATTGTGATGTGCACGGTCACTGCAATTGAGACACTGATTAAGTTCTACACAACTGTGCTGATACTATGTCTAAGTGATTCGGCACACACCTTTCAATCTGAGGGCGTCTGCTAAACCACTGTGGACTCACCACAGTGCTACTATATGAACTGCAGATGCTGCTAGACGTTTTTTTTTATTCTTCAATCAGAAAACATCGGAAGTTTTATATCAAACGTCTTTTTTGGTGCGGTTTTATGCGGAAGATTCAATGCCCAGAAGCCACATACAATGGATATTATTCGAACAGTTGAATCGTACAACGGCAACTTTTTGTCAGATATATCAAAGCTGCCACTACCGCATTGTCGAGAGCAGATTACGTGGCGCAACGTTACAGTTATCAAAGCACTGCTGGTATTTTCTTTTTGTTTGAATTCTATATTTTCTTTTACGTTTGCTTCGGCCTTCATTGCATCCAGAACGCCTGCATGATTTCTGTTCATGCCTTCCGGCGATTACGTAGCTGTTAAGAAAGCAGCGATTCATGCTCCGAAATAATGTGCTTTGTTTCTAGCCTTTCAGATGTAGAAAGGACGCCTTTGAGTTGATCGTTGATGCAGTCTCCACGGGCAAAAGTTTCAAAGTGCCTCTAAAGTGAAACGGCCCTAGTAACGACGTTAAAATCTTATTCTTCGACACATCACGCAGCGCCAACACATTAGCAACACACTAACATAATTTTCCCCGGGACAGGTGCAGTCAGGTGGCGCAAATATGCCGGCTGATATTTTTACTCTCAGCATAATACGAAGTGCACCCACTACTCACAAATCTCATATATTTCAGTGCGGTGAGATGAATAAGCACAGTGAAAAACGCCCCGCCTTAAAAAGGCCGCATACAGTGTTTAAACATTGCGATTAACAAGCTCAGGTCCTGCGTAAAATCGGGATGTTCAGCTGTGAAAAATATCAGATCCATGTGTGGTGTACCACGCAAAGCGATGAAAATTTTTCATGAGAGCTCGTTCTAAATCTGATTTTTTTTTTTTAAAGCAATATTCTCATCCACTGCGCTCCTGTTCAAGATACGGCTCTGACGAGAAAGGCCCTAAGCATTTCACTGGCAATTTGTTCTGATCAGCGAGTCAACTGCGCACGGCGTGTCCACGTTTGCTAATAGCTCTCGCTGTTTTATGCTGCTGCATCAGAGCACTTATCATAGATTTGGTCATAACCATCTGCACTAAGGAAATATGAGTTGTTTTTATGCAGCATTTCCGCTCTTCTCAGTACTAGTTTATGCGTGATAAAAGCTGACGTTGTGTTGGAGCCCTGCCTAACCTACAGCAATCAAAAATGAAGTCCATTATGGCAGCATTCATTAACGCCTTCACCGCGTTGCTCTACGAAAGCGGTTCGTACAAAATGGTGTAGTTATGTTTTACTGTACAGGTACACCCGGCCAAATCTTTAGCTGGTGTCGCAAAGCGCAGAAGCGCTTTGCGACAAAGCAAACTTTCGGAAAGCTCAATACTAAGCACGGGCTTAGTGAGTCTCTGCTTAGATTTTATATTTTCGCAAGTTTGCTCCGTCATAAGCTTCAGGAGCACGGAAAACGCGGCCATCGCGCAAGCCAGATAAAGATTTGGCCGGGTGTAGTTTCTCAAAGAAAACATTTTTCGCTCTTTAAAACAAGAGCTCCGGAGGATTTAGTAAATAATCCTTGATAGGGTGAGTGTGACTGGCACAGGGCTGGGCTGACTGAAGATCGTCATCAGGGATATTTGTCCTGCAATACAGGCAGCCAGTTGTATCTCTAATAATCATGACAAAAAAACAACAAACAACAGTGATATATGAAAACTCCCTTTTTAAGCTTGTGCTATACGGCTTGGAGCACCAAACGCGCTCGTTCGGGATATCCGTCGAGGATTATATTTACGGAGCAAAGGCTAGATAGAGTTGGGAAGAGCTGATTTCGAACTTATGTTACTTAACCTGGAGTAACCTGACATTATTGCCGGCCTTACCTTTGTGAGAGATGTAATTTTTTTTAACACTTGCTGGATATATAGAACGAGTTGAGGCCTCAGCAATCAAAAAGCGAATGTGAGCCACTTGTCCAGTTTTGAAGAAAGAAAGCTAACCAGTATTGCGCAGCTTTATATCTGCTTGCTGTCCGAGTATGCTACTGCGCAGGGATAATTCCTGCCTTTTCTAATAGGGCCCACAGCTTCCTGTGGAACCGATTAAGTGCACATGGATACGCGAACACCAAATAAACTCCCAGACAAAAAAGAACACCTTCATCCAAGTACAACTATAACCTGAGACTTTCAGATCGCTTTGATGGGCTCAAATGCAGCTTTGAATATATTCGTTTACCGCTGACTGAGAAAAACAATAATGATGGAATGAACAGTTTGACACGGAACTGCTGATGCACGATTATTTTGTATTTGTTCCTTCCAGTTTGCAGGAGAAGTACGCCTCGTTTGCAAATACAAACTGGGCTTAACCTGAGATTTCTGGTGTTGGCGGCAAGCTTAGCTTGTTGAATGCTTTACAGCCAAGCGGTGTCGTATGCAGAGGGATGAGAAAGCGTACAAAATCTTATTCTTACCCTTTCTTGCGGTGCGGCTAGACGCTGCATGCTGTCAGCGTCGCAAAACTGCGGAAAATAGTTGGATCCCTTCTACAACGTGTTCTCGAGCAAGCACAACAAAAAGCTTGGGGGATTTTGATGCCCACTATTTCTCGTTTTACGATTGTAACAGGAATTCAAAGCTTATGCCTTGAAACGGTTTACCCTCTCACATGCTGCCCACAATAAGGCGCCTAAATGATCTCACAAGTCTTTTTCTTTTCGTATCGGATCGCACTCTGGCACTTTCTGTAGGGAGCGGATATTGAGAGTCTCGAAAAAGTAGTAGGCCTATAGGTTATTCTCGGCATGTTCTTGGTGGCCTGACGCGCCATCAAAATGAAAACACAAAGCAGTCGTAAAAAGGTTTCAAATGAAGTAATCTGCATAGGTTAGGTCAAAATTTCGTAGGTTACAGGCTTAGCCTTTCAGCTGCACAGTCGGGCACTGAGGTACCAAGGTCCTCAGATATTTAATGGGGCTCCCTTTCGCCCTGCAGATATTTTCAGTCTTGAAGATTTATAAATGCCCGTTACACGGCTCAGCAGCAGTCACTAGGGCCTGGCACCTTTCCCCCAACCCAGAGTTTTTTTTTCTTTGTTTGACCAGACCCAGAACTCTTTGGGGGAGATGTATTCGCCCTTAACCACACTAAGCGAATTCAAGCAGCGGAATTTCAGATTGTGGAACACGCCACCAGAAAACTAGAGATCAATGCGATGCAATCATGGTCTTAATTTCACTATTCGTCATAACAGGACGCCAAAACATTTGATAGCTTTTTCTCACCGCTGTAAAACTTTAACGCTACTGACACAACGCCCTGGCCTGTTATAAGTTAAGCTCACGTCTAAACGCTTCTCAGTGCCATTCAACATAATCTGTGCAGAAATAAATATTTTTAGCGGGCGAAGAAAGGCCGCTCAGAGCCTGGAAGATTCATGCGTAGATACCAAGGCGTTCAACGCCTGGCTAATCACGTACGGAAAGTGTGGGCATCCACTCAAAAGGCAAAGTGAGCAACGCTCTTTTCTCAAGATCACTTTCATAAGCCCTCATTCATGCTTCTGGTTACTTGGCCAAGAAATCTAGCTTGTCTCTGCTTAATACTGGCGCAATGCTATTTAGAAGTGCTCATCAGGAGTGGTCAAAATTATAAAATATGATGATAGTCATTAAGTGCCCTTGTATGGCTATTCTCTAGAAAGTTCACGATATCAGTGATATCAAGGCATACACCACCAAAAATAATATCTGACCACTCTAGACTTCGCACAGTCTATTTAAAAAATACACAGCGCAAGGGGTTTGCTTCTAAGCCGTGTAGCGAGCGCTCTTAATTCATTTGATAGCACTAAGCTTTCTAGAGTTGAGGACATAAATTACTCCTGCCTTCGTGAGATTAGGGTACTTGAGTATTTAATAGCAGCCGCATGGCACGGGTCGCAAGCAGACGTCTTGGGCTGTATACTTTTTGCAAAGACTGTACATGAAAGACCAAATTACTTGGAAGGGGCTCTGAAATAATTATAAGTAGCAAATTGTGCGGTCATTGGTGAATACTTTGCCGGAAGAAAACCAGAGGTATCCAGTAACAACTCATGGCAGAAATTGCTTGAAACAATGGAATAAGGTTGTGGATAAGCGACGATGGAAATATGTCATTCAAGATGTTTTGCATGGAAATAAAATTGCCTACGCAAGTCACGCGCATACATGTAAAATCACAGAATGATTCACATCTAGACCGCCAATCTTATACTGCCCAGTGTATCTCCCTAGTGAGGAAGGATTCCGTACTGTCCAAATGAAGAAAGAAGGGCACACTTTTAGATACTGGGCACCAGTTACTTGAATAAATCGTGATAGAGAATCTCAGATTTGGCATAAATGAACATCGATCAGAGAGGTATTTGCCATCGCGGCTGAACAGGATGATGATTGTTATCACTCAGTCATCAGGATGGTAGTGTAGTCTAAACTCGTGCGCCTATCCCGCAAGCTAGAGGTGATTATTTATTGGCATTCACAACAGCCATCACAATTGCGCCATTTCGCTGCAGTTGTAAGGTGACTCGCCCTCAAAGGGGGGGGTCGCAATGCGCCGCTTTGCGAAGGAAATAATTCAGGGCTCTGAATTTTAGTGGGAAAAGGTCAAAAGGACTCCGATCAAGAAAACCAACAAAGCCATGAAAAATATATGTAAATATAGAAAAAATATCGTGGAGCCAAAGCACACTAGAAGGCGAAGTGAAATGCGCAGTTAAAATATTTCGCGCTTTAGTTAGGGTGTAGATCTCAAGAATGTATCAGAATTGCGATGCGTTCAGATGGCATTTCGAAAACATTATATGAAGTTTAACGGAAAGTATTGAACTTACTCGAATACTCAGGGTCATCGTCAGCAGAATTACCACAACGACCAGTGACAGCGGACGATGCATTGCGTAGTATGTGTGCTTGAGGCGCCCTCAGCCTACTTTGCTTCAAAACACAAAATTGCTGTAAAGAAAAAATCAGTCATAGCGCATGATGCAACTGAAGCACTTCATGAATACATAGAGGTGCTGTACTTTCAACACTAAAGATAGCAGAAGCTTCACAGTCTCCGTCTGGAGGCAGTCAGAAATTATCCATAAAGACACATTTCATGAACGCTGCAAGGAAGAAGTATTACCGAAGTTCCATTGCGGAGTTATGCTTAAACGACAACGCTGAATCAAAAGTAGTATTTCCCTTACATATATTACTGCTAGAGATAGCTAAGGGCATTCGCAAAGAGGTAGCTGAATTTTTTAGCGTTCGTGGATCGCCGAAACATCCCAATAGATATTCTTGTTAGAAGTCGAAGTCGAAACAAAATGCAATGAAATATTTTTTCCTCTCACATGAGTCGTGCGTGTACAAATCAGCTTATTTTTAAAGCATTTATTGCCTAATTTACCGACATTCAGCACCTTATAGGTTAATGGCCCGCAATGTATCACTGGAGGTATCCTCTACTTGCCACAATGCAGATCAGAGAGTAATCCATCTTACCTGTTAAAGCGCACACTTTGCTACAGTCACGTTGGCCACAGCACTGCCCAGGCTAGATAAAGTTTCCAGTCTTATACGGCCTCTTTATAACGGGTCACGTGGTGGTTTGGCAAACACCCGCACAGAACCGCGATGCTCGGACAAGTCACCGACAGACTGATGTCGCGAATGCGAGTCGCCATCTGTCACATCTGTCCGGCCCCAAGCCGTTCATTGTCCCGGTTCTGCAGAACTCCTCAATCGCGCCTTCGTTAGGCGCCCCCGACGTTTCGCCGACAATCAGCGCAGCGTTAGAGGATTGAGGTAGAAGAGGAGGAGGGTGACGGTAGCGGAGAGGTGTGCAGACGCGTGACGCCTTACGCGGATCGGGGCAGATCAGCGCAGGCACAAGAAGTGGCTCGTTTAGACTACCAAGGAAGGCGAACAAAGCGCACATGTTGCCCCGCGCGTTCTTGAATCGAACCGCTTATTGGTCGCGATGGCACGCATTCGCCGCTACGGCAAAGACTGCTGTCCGGTATGGCGAGCACAATGCGCCCGTGTGGCCGGCGCTGCCCATTGAGGGGGCACAATGCGCGTTAGAGTGTATGCCTGTCACGATTTGTGTGCGGTACCTGCGGCTACACCAGGGCTAAGAATCCACGGGGCGCGGGAAGAAAACAGGGAGAACCTATAGCGTCTTCTTTGCTCTTGTGCTTGCTTGTCCAAACGCAAGAGCGTAAAGCTTCTTCGGGGCTACTTTTGTGCCGCCGTCTCTTTTCATGTTGTGTGTACATACCAAGGCCTCCCACGAATGTACGCAATTCGCTCCAATACACGGGGCCCATTAGGTGAGGAATACACAAACACTGGTTAGCGGGTTCGGCCAAACTTTGCTCGCAGAGAGGAGCATTAGATTAATCTATTTTTGGGTCCTTCTTGCTCGACTCAGTGATGTTCCTCCAAATGCTAATCTTGCTTTCGTGAAGCATTTCATTATTGGAATACAGACGGAGGTTTCGCTAAAGGAGCCCGGACCTCAAGGCGAGAGGGAGGAAACACGCCTAACAAAGAGGCGAAATGCAAGCTCGTCACTTCTCGCTTACGCAGCTACCACACGCACAATAGACGAAACGCAGCTGTGCGGATTTAGCCAGGGCGTAGATTTGTAGCCAGCTGCCTCTGATCTTAGCAGGTGCTCGCTGTCATCCGTAAGCCCATGGCCCACATACTGACCTTTTCAGTGATCTTCCAAAAAATTGACAATGGTTGCCTTTCACGCTTATGCGAATGGACGGAGTAAATGAGAGGGGGTGTCGCTTGTCGAAAGCTTGTTACGCTGTCTTTGGTCAGCGTTTTCACGCACGACACCGACAGAAGAAACTTGCTCTGGGGAATGACTGCGATCACAACATTCAGGGTGCCATGTGTCCAACCCGAGCGATTCTCCCGCGCGCTTCATTGTTCCTCCTCTCTTATCTCACCTCCTCTGCCGCTTTTCTTTTTCCCCTTTTTGAAGTTTCAACGACGATCGCCGCTTAACCCATCGAACGGTCCAAAAACAGCTGCGCAGTAAATGTACTGGTCGATAAGAAATTTAAAGCGCCCCGCATGTGCTTGGGTTTGTGCCGCTGACGCCATTCGACCGGTTAGTTTTCGTGTCGTCGCATTTTCGCATTGTTGGCTATTTCTTTCTGCCACTTTTCGTTTTACAGATCGAAAACTGTAATGAATGAGTAATAACTGCCGCACCTCGAAGGGCACAGGTAACCTTGGTAGCCGCTCTTTCCGTGCTAGTTAGGGGCGGTCACGCAGCAGGTGCGTCGCTGTGCAAAGGCATATAAGCGATCTCGCTATAAGATTCTCAATTTATTAGGTCCGGATTCAATGATGTTTTGCTGCCCAGACGGAGCCACTGCTTCTCTTTGCCACTGCATCTTCAACTAATCTCGTTTATCCTTCCTCCTAACTGTTATCTCTAACACTGTTCCGGTTACGGCCTCGTTATCACTATTGCTCAGCGCGTTAACAGGTCATTATTAGCTACGATGCAAATCCACGGTCGCGTGCGCTTGCATTATACTATCTCGTCGATTAGGCTTTAAATTCAGGGCTTAGAAACGGATCAATGGCCATCTGAAAAACGATTCGGGCGGAAAAAGGTCCACAAAGAAACGAGCAGCGAAACTATGCGAATCGCCAGCGTACTCAATCTAGCACTTATAAGAAGTTCGTATGTTCCAATATCCGCATCTTATCCAGCTAACACAATGTATAGCTTTCAAGATTCACTTTCTCACTCCAGGCTTTCATAAGAGCTACTTAACACTAAAGCTTCAATATAGAAGATAGTGCGAAGAGGTAAGCACTGAGTTTGGAAATATGCGCCACATGCGTGAAGTATGGTTATACATTAGTACATTGAAACAATGGGCTTATTTTTCTAAAACAAAGGATAACATAACCCAAAACTATTAATGTTAACAAAACTTATAAGCCACTCGCTTTCTCTATTCTTTATATTACTTAATAAAATTGATAGGAAGAAAAGCGCCTCTTCAGGGTGGCTAAATTCCAAAATTGGCACTAAATGTGGAAGACAAGGAAACGAAGGAAGATTGTGTGACATGTGTTGGATACGTAAAAGAGAGGAATAATAAAAAAATTAAAAAATTGGAACCCTCCAAAGTGTTGTTTCAAAGGTCTGTAGTAACATATGCATGCCGCCCACAACAACCACTTGCCGAGGACCAGCAGAACATTATGTTAAGCGACGCCTATTTCTTAGTGTTCCCACAAGAGAAATAACTGCAACTTCACTACAACTAAATATTGAATAACTTCAGACACCAGCGTACCTGTTATATTCAAAGGGTCTGACATCAGTACTATATATGATAATGAGACTTTCGTCAATAGCTGGATGTCACAGTAGTAATACAATGTGAAACAAAAATAAAATAACCATTGGCTGGTTCTGTCCCTAAACTACACTAAGAACAGGTCCTGTTCAGCGGCCACACTTCTTAACTAACACAAGATGAGGAAGGACGTTTTTATCTTTAGCGATACGTAACGGACACTACCGTTGACTCTCATTGCATTTTATCAGGAAGCATGTGACCGAAGCTGCCAGAAACAACACCAAGCACATTGAATGTCAGCCCTTCGGATGTATTCCCCCGAGTGGCTTTCACAAACACGTGCGCAGCAAACAGCAACTTTCCATGTTAAGGTGCGACTTCCAAGGTAACGTGAATAATATTGCTCATAGAGAAACCACCTGCTGCTTTTCACTCTTTTCTAAAGTTCGGCAGCACAAAATTATGCACACACTTAGGCGGCTTAGCCTTGACTTCAATATTTCAAGGAAACTTTTGGTGCGAAAGAATAAGAATGTTCATACAAGAAATAAACCTCCAGCGTCCGGTAGGATCCGCCGTCGTGTGTCGTAAAATTTACCGATTGCTTAGCGGAGTGCACGGGCAGTTTGCTTTGCGCTGGTCACGTGACTTGGACGAGTACGGTGGCAGATCGGTGTCAGTTGGCAGGTGCGCTTGGTCATGTGAAGACGTGCCTCGACCGCAGCGCGTATCAGGCGGGATGGAACCAGAATCAAAACTGCGTGCGTCTACCGAACGGAAAACCTCCGAAAGCAGAGGGGTCTACCACCGAAGTATGTGTCTGAAGACGTAGTAGAAGAGCCTGTGCGCTGCGCCTGCACAAGCTCAGCGCATGCGGCGAGTGGCAGTGACAGAGGAGGCGAAGGAGGCCTTGTGGACCTCAGACTATTAAGGCGGAAGCCTTTAATGCCTCATCGTTGTAAGCAGGAGCTGTCAACAGAAATGTCACGCTTTTCAGTTGGTCGAAACGGTCGTAACGTCACAGTGCGCGAATTTCAAACGGGGCCAATTGTACTTTGGCTACTAACCATGGAACCAATTAAAGGGATCGTATAGTGATGCTTCAAGTAAGTTTGAGTTTAGCTAATTGCTTACTTAACCAATTAGTCCAATTAACCTTTCTAGTCAGACCACATAAATAAATAAAACCGAGTAAGAAATTGGCCGAGCTTGGGAATCGAACCCCGGTCTCCGGAGTGCGAGTCGAGCACGCTACAACTCCGCCATGCCAGCTTTTTTTTATTTATTTATTGCCTGACTTCACACACACAAATACACACATACAAATACACAAATACAAATACAGTACACAAATACACTTACAGAGCGCAATGAGCAATAATTAACAACACTATCCGCCCGGGGGTGCGTGGCTTCGTCATATTAAAACTCCTTAAGCGTCACCAAAGGCTCGACTCTTTCGAGCCACTCGGGAGCTTCAGGAGCAAGTTTCTGAACTTCAATATACTTATGCATGCACTCCCGAAAATAGATCCGTGCTGGCCGTGCATCAGGATCGCAATGATATCCTGCCATTCTGGAGCGCCAAATACAATGGAGGCCCATTAGCATAATGAGGTCGAATGGTGTCCCATCCTCACTCTCTACAGGCAAGTACCGGATACCATGAGCGTCGAGCGGAAATTCCTTTTTTAAAGTCCGTTGCAAGATGTCCCAAAAGTATACCCCCTCCCAACAGTGCAAAAAAACGTGGTCTATTGTTTCTGGTTGTTTACAAATTAAACAATGTGATCCCCAAGGTAGAAATAACTGCTTCCTTTCCAAGAATTCCTTTACTGGTAGTGTTCCGGTATGTAATTTAAAGAAAAAAGTTTTTGCACTTGGCGGCACCTGCATCGCCTTCACACGCTTAAGTACGTCGCGTCCCTGGCCTCCATTGTATAAGGCCCTGTACATAGGTTGTGGAAGAACTACATCGCACAAATCTTTATACAACTTTTTCCTGCTAACAGAATATAAATATTCATACGAAAATCGAACCGACAGGAATCGAACACTCGCGACAACCTCTCTAAAGTAACCAAAAATACGTCCCGAGAAACTTTCGGTTGTGACAACAAAGTCCGGCAGTGCATTTCCGAGCCTTAATTGGCACACAGTGCGCAAAAACGGATCGCTTACATCGCGCACAAAACAAAATCTGCTTACAATCTGCCGCAGAAATAAGTGTCCCAGACTCAGGCCGCCATCCTTCACCCGCCTAAACAAATTGGTCCGGCTGCAGCGTTCCCAGTCCGCAGCCCACACAAAAACGGCAAAGATCCGGTGCAGTCTCTGTACGTTCATCCTTGCACAGTGCAACACTTGCATCACATACCACAGCCTAGACATAAAAAACAGATTGCACACTGTGGCCCTTGCGAAAATTGAAAGGTGTCGCCCTTTCCACCTTTCCGCCTTTTCACGTGTGGCTTGCGTCTGTGCTTTCCAGTACGAATCGCTATCGCGATAACCGTCCAGTGGGACGCCTAAGTACTTTACTGGGGTCGTCACCCAGGACACGTTTGCAAAATTACCGGGCTTCGTTGGCCATTCACCGTGCCAAAGCCCCAGGGACTTTGACCAATTCACTTTACTACCGGTGATCGTGGTGAATTCCTTTACGCATGCCACGGCCTCGGTTATACCTTCCCGGTTCACTGTGAACACCGCGACATCATCCGCATAAGCCAGCAGCTTAACTTCTGCTGCCTGTAGCTGGAATCCTCGAATTTTTTCACTTTCTATGATATTCAAACACAACGCTTCAATGTAAATGCAGAATAGAAGAGGGCTGAGGGGACAACCCTGGCGCACCGAACGCTGCAGGCTAATGGGGGCCCCCAAACTCTTATTTACAATTAATCTTGTCGTGCAGCTCCGGTACGCCAAGGCCACTCCCTCGCAAATAATGGACCCTAAATTCACATGGTCGAGTATGCAGAACAGGATATCGTGCGAAACACAATCGAATGCCTTCTCAAGATCTAGCTGAAGGATGGCTACCCAGCTATTTGTGTAATCACAACATTCCAGCACACACCTCGCTTTATGAATATTGGAAACAATAGAGCGTCCCTTGATCCCACACGTCTGGTGGGGACCGACTATATCCTGAATTACTGACTGTAGTCTACAGGCTAAAATCTTCATGAAAACTTTATAATCCACGTTTGTGAGGGCGATAGGACGATATGCTGTGACCTGCTTTAACTTTTCTGCGTCATCAGATTTAGGGATTAGCACTGTATGTGATTTACCATAAGACGGGGGCAATTCATTTTCTTTGTAGGCTTCGTTAAAAACTGCTGTCAGTACTGGCACTATTTCGTGTTTATATGCTTTGTAAAAAGCGGCGCTTAACCCATCAGGTCCAGGAGATTTTCCCAGGTTCAAATTTTCTATCGCTTGCTCGACCTCTGACGCAGTTATCGACAGCTCCAGCCTTTCTTTCTGTTCGTCATCTAATCGCGGCAAAGCGCCAAGAAACTTTTCCTTGAATGCGCTCACATCCACTTCTTGTTTTGCAAACAGCGCCTGATAATATTCAAGAAATGCCTGCTGGATATGCCCGCTTTCTCCAGATAACGCCCCGCCCCATTCAATCTGTTCAATGTGGTTTCGTTGAGCATGCGTTTTTTCCATTCCTAGCGCTCGTTTTGAAGGTGTCTCCCCATCAGCTATATCTTGCGCCCTAGCCCGCACCAGTGCGCCACGATAGCGTTCTTCTTCAAAGAGTTCAATCTTATTTTTTATTTTCCTAATGTCATCCATCCATTTTCCAGGCTCTTCGCTTTCTCTTTCGAGAAGTTTAGCTAGTAAAGATCTTAAATTGTCCTCCTCACGCTTCTCCTCTTGTCGTATGCAGCTTGACCTTTCGATTGCTGCTATTTTTATTTGTTGTTTGCAAAGTTCCCACTGCTGCCATACTTTCAGTTCCCCGCTCGGCTTTAATTTACTGATTTCTTCGTTGACTTTCCTGCTAAAGATGTCGTCTGTAATGAGCTTATTATTTAATTTCCACATCTCCCAAGAAAACTGATTTCCTCGTTTCTTTGTCCCTATCCCACACTGCACTAAACAATGATCCGAAAATGATACCGGTACTACATTGTAGCTACTGCATTTTGAAATAACGTTCGGTGACACATAAATGCGATCTAGCCGTGCATGGCTTGACCGTTGAAAATGGGTGAGTCTCACACAACGCTCGCCCTCTAAACACTCGGCCACATCATCGAGGTTGCACGTGTCTATAATTTCTGAGAGTACTTCAGTGCTTCTGTCCCTAAATGCCGTTGCACTGGTTTTGTCACAGCCTCTCAGGACGCAATTGAAGTCGCCCATTACGATCAGGCATTTCTCACAACTGAAGTGCTTTTGTACGCGTTGAAAAAACTCTGTTCTCTCATCCACCGCATTTGGGGCGTACACACAAATGATGCGCCAATATGTTTTGTCGTACAGGAGGTCAACCAAAACAAATCGACCCGAAGGACACGCCGTATATGCCTGAACCTCAAGTCCCGGTAAATTCTTTACAAAGATGACACAACCCGCAGACGTTCCTACAGCGTGGGCAACAACTGCAAAAAACCTAGACGTGAAACGTCTCACCATGTCCCCGGTCTGCTCTTCCCCGTCAATTTTCGTTTCCTGCACTGCCAGGACGTCAATGTCGTGCTCAGTTAAAAGGCGGTACACCTGGCTCTGCTTCTTCTTACTTGCCAGTCCCCTGACATTAAGTGTACCGACTTTCATGGGGAACGCATGAGCCATTTTAATGCAGAAGAAAGAGGCCGGGGATATGGTGCTTACCCTTCACGTCTAGCGCTTGGCTAGACGACATCATTGACACCGGAGCCATCCGGTGCTGGTGCCAGGCCTGGCAGCGGGGGCGGCTTGTCAAGGGCTCTCCTCTCCGTCGACACATTTGATCGTAGCCGGATGGACGACCGCCGTCCTTGGGTCGTTTTTGCCGGCGGCTCTTCGACGCTGGGGGCCTCCGCCTTGGCGTCTTCGGTTCCAGTCTGGGCGTGTGGCCGCTTCGCTGGGGCAGGGACGCCGGCCGTGCGGGCGCCACTCTGGTCAAGGTTCTCCTCGGTCAGAGACGCTGGCTCGGTTTGTTGGAACGCTGGCACGCTTACTTCACCGCTCGACGCCTTCGTCTCCTTTCTAGTAGGTTCTGTCTCTTCAGGCTTGCGTCCGGCATCGCTGCTGGAGGGTCCCGAAGAGCCCGTCAATCCTGCTTGCGGTTCGGGTTCCTCTATGCCTTTCGCTGATTCTTCAGCCTCGACTACATCCATCAGGAGTTCCGCAGAGTCGTCTTTCGACGCCCCGCCCGTAGCCACCGCGTAAGTGCGGACACACTCATTATCCGCGTGGCCGTACCGCCGGCATTTCGTACAGCGGGGAACCTTGCATTCACGCCGCACGTGGCCTGTACCATGGCAGCGCAAGCACTGCATTGGACGCCCAGGCGCTACGACAAGAGCCAACTCTCCGGCGACACGTACCTGGTGTGGCAGGTCATCCACTTTCAAGCCGGGCTTCAACTTCAGTAGGACCGTTCTTGTCGTTGAGCTCTTGTCATTGACGCCTTGTATCCGCCACCGCTCACGCGTAACGTCGGTCACTTTGCCAAACGCCGCGAATGCCGTCCTGATGTCGTCGTCGGCCACACCGTGAAGCATCCAGTGTAGCCGCAGCTTTACCTGCTGGTCTTCGGGGTCGATAATGAGGCAGCGGCGTTTCTTAACTTGCAGCTCGTTGAAGGCGAGCAACTTCTTTGCTGCCTCCGTGTTCCGCAGGGTAACCGCCCACACGTGGTTGATTTGGTACGCCCCCAACGCGACCACGTCGGGGAGCATACCGGTCTCGGCCAGGGCGTCCCGGAAATCCTCGACCCGGAACGGCCTCGCTCGCACGTCGCCGTGAAGAAAAACGGTGTTGAAAACAACACGTCCTGTTGGCAGTGTCGGCAAAATAATCTGGTAATCCTTATCACCGCAGTCATCGATCCTGTTTCCGCGGCCGTCAAAGGCCGCTATCGCTGCTCCGCTGGAGCCCATGACCCTGCGATCCGTTCAGCTCGGCTGCCGGAAGCAGAATCAACTCCGCCATGCCAGCTCGATGGTTTGAAATGAACCAAGGTGCGTCTAGTGAATACGGTGTCTTCGTTCACTCCCATCTTCCCCCCTTCCCGTTACGGCGAGGTTCAGGTGTGCGCCGAGATATGCGAGACAGATACATTTCCTTTCCTCAAAAACCAATTTACTGACGAGCAAGGCGTATTTGTCCGCGTTTCAGATTGGCCCAAATTGTCGTGATGTCACCACGCGCGAATTTTGACGCGTGTCCACCGAAATATGCGAGACAGTTACTGTGCAACTTTCTTTCGTCAAATACAATTTTCGACTAGTGTCTACTGAGATATGCGAGACAGTTAATGCATAATTTCCTTTCCTCAAATACAATTTTCATTTTCTTCATTACGGCCCCTCTTTCTTCTTACACTCCACTTCCTCCCTTCCTGTACGGTGCGGCTCAGGTGTCCTCCGAGACGACAGAGAATTACTGCGCCATTTCCTTTCCTTAATTAAAAAGCATTGCGTTCAAAGGGCAAGGCATCGCGCCGAACGGATAGTGGCGTTCCGTGTACTCCGTGGCAGCGCTACAACACGCTGTCGCGTTCTACTCCTAAAGGCGAAGCTTAAGCGTCATTAATTGGCAGTTAATTAAAGCACCAACAAAATGTGAAGTGAACAATCGCATAGCAGAATGCAGCACTCAGGCTTTCGCCTTTCAGCACTTTAGCCGCTAAAGTTCCTCGTAATTTTTTTCCCTCGCATTCTCAACCAGTACTGTAATTAAGCCTACCCTAATTTATTTTTATTTTGACTGAGAGGGATGTTTTCTTTAATATAACCTATTCTAAGTCTATTGCAGACGCTTTATTTTAGCATCGTTAAAGAAGTGTACTTTGTACTTTCTTCTGAGTAACAGCGACATATCTTGCTCTACCACAAACAAGCTTGAGGTGTTCCAGTATGGTTCCTCTCTGTCCTTCAAAATTTCGAGCAATTCAAATCGGCAGGCTCGCAAATAAACCTTCAATTTCTACATAATAGGGTAGTGAATGGCTGAGTGACAAGTTCTGAAACGGCCCCAGCCTGTTTGCACTCACACTAATAAAAGTAGTATCACAGCAATGAAGACGTGCAGAACCACGCAGTCAGATTTTGTGTAATTAAATTACTCATATTGATTGAGTGTCGCAGAATTCCTGTAATGTACCGTACTCTACCTTTCGGACAGCCGAACAAAGCGAGCCAGGCTTCTCGTGCTTCTCGGTATTAACAGGCCCAAAGACTTACGTCAGGGGACGCATTGCCGAATTACCGAAGTCTCTCTCTGAAAAACTGAAGGCCGCTTAGAAAGACTAACGTGTCCTAGGTCGCTAGAGGTATTTACCACTCCTGCTTCAGCATCCTGCTTTGGCATCGGATTATCACCAACAACAAAAAATGTAGGAGGAAGAATCTGATAAATGTGGGGCTTCTGCTTGTACAATGCGTATTTGAGAGGTCTCTTGTCGCCTACATCTCTGGAACAGCTGCTCAGTTGCTGATATTGGTGTCTCTTAATAAAATGCCGCTTTTTTTACTACCGAAATCGAAGAAAGTGTTCTATCGGAGGAAATGCACTCAATATACATGATTCAGCGAAATTATCAAATTCAGTGCATGAATGTGAAATGATAAATACGAATCTGAAACGGTCCTGAGTGGCTCAAAGATAATTGGCCACAGTTTTCTCATGCCAGATAGATCATATCAGTACTCGTTGCCTTTGGTATTAAGAGGTCATTGCTAGCCACTGGTATACAACTCCACTCTCATAAAAGCGTAAATAACTGCCAAGAGAGAGCACCATGGGCGATCACCGCATGCTTTGAATAGGCGTCTATGCAACTCTAAGAATCATGCACCGGGTTTAGGCGCACATCTTACTCTCATGATATAACCAGTGATGTCAATTCTCTCTCTCAAGTAGCATAATTTTATGTGTGTGACAGCAGGCATGCAAGCTTTAAAGATCTTGATGCGTAAAAAAGTGAACTTGCAGTACCAGTAAATTATAGGCCCGAAGAGCATTTCCAAATATTATACACAACAATTCAAAAGTCTGAAAATTCACTTGGCGGGTATTAGGAGAAAAAAAGACTTCATAAGCAGATTACGCGCTTTTTATTTCTGCTTTGATTGCCACAAAACAATGCTTGTTTTTCTATCTTTTTTTTATTTAAACCACCATACGATCCTATATTTTTCCCGTGCCACCCGCGGCATTGGTGGCTCATTGCCCTTGGCGTTCGACGACTGGTCTCAAGGTCGCTGGTTCGATCCCAGCCGTGGCAGCCGTATTTCGTAGGAGGCGAAAGACAGAAACACCTATGTGCTGGGCAGCGTCAGCGAGCGTTAAAGGACAACCAAGGAGTAGCCGGCACCACAACAAGGCTCCAAAATCTCCTTTCTGCCCATGTCAATAAAAAAAAACCCAGATCTTTAATTTAATTGAGTGCACTCCGCGATGTTGAGCCAAAAATTGCACTTACTTTCCTAAGCAACAAGATTACAGCTTTTTCTGGAATGGCTCCCGTAACCTTATCTTGAATCTGAATAGCCATGCTCAATTTCAAGCCTCAAACCGTTTTGATCACCTTGCAATCAGCGCAGGTAATTCTAGCAGTGTCGCAAAAATTATTCTCGAGAATTTGCCACTATGGTTCTTTTTGGAAGTGATCGTACAGCCCCATCCATAAATTTACTCTAACCGGTACACACCCTGCGAGGCAGAGTGGGAACGGCGATTCCTGTACGCTGCTTTGCCCGCATGGAATGTACAGGAGCCCCTAATGCATTCTGGGAACTTGAAACACGCAGCGCTTGGGCTAATTAGGCGCAGATTGTAGCCCGCTCAGCTCATCATTGGGCACAAACTACGCAAGGACATGAAGAAAGTGGACGCATGACCCATAGGAGCGCTAACTGCATTCGAGACAATGGCGCCCGAACTTGAGTGAAAGACCTCCAGGAATGCATTCCCGATATCTGGAGAGCGGTGAGTTGCGACCTGCCAATCGTACCGAGCCGTGGCGGGGAATATTTGCGCGTTTATGTTACCCGGCTGTCAACGAACCCAGCGCGTGGTGGTCCGCTCACTTGTTTCATCTCGTGAGCAGCGACGGACCTAATTGCATAGACAAGCGCAGCTCGTTTACACATAAGAGAGAAGAGAAAACAAGGCAGCCAGGCGAGGTTCCGCTTTCCGTATTTCACCAAAGGATTTATGCACCAATTCGAGACAGCCAGTGGCGACTGCTGCGCTCGCTCCCCTCTAAAGCGATGAATTCATGGAGAGAGAGGAAGGAATTTTGCTCTCAAACACGTAGGGTTACCATATTTTATAGTTTAGCTTGATTTCACAGCGCTACTGAAGAGTGGCCTGAAGCCAGGAAACTGCTTCGGTCTGTTTTTCTTGAAATACTCGGAATTCCTCTCCGGAATTCCTCTTGAACAGCGCACTGCAATTGAAAACACTAGATGCACTGACACATGGTCCATACCATATTTTAGAACAGACTACAAATTACAATCCTTGCCTCATAATCTCCCCGTTTCGCTCAAGAAATATAAAGACACTGTTGGTTTTAGTCCTAAGCAATTGAGAGCCTACTTCGTGCAAATATAAACCTATCCATACATGTGTTTTTACTTTAAATATTATACTCGCATTTACAAACTTTCTGCCTTGTAGAGCTTTTTTCATTGATTTTATTATTGATCAACTTTTTTGTTTTGTTCTCGTCTCGTCCTACAGTGACGTATGCATTGCAAAAATTTGTAATTAACTTCTGGAATTTGGTGTTTGCTCGTGCGATGTTGTGTATTGGTTTCCTAGGCCTTGGTCAAGCTGTTTGTACAGCTTTTAGCTCAGGTGACCATCCACTTGTTGGAAAATAAATTCGATTTGATTTGATTTGATTTGATTTTTGATTGATTGAAGTTCGTCTTTATTTTAGAGCATCAAAGCTCATCGCCTCACCTCAAAATCATCCCAAGCGAAAATAACTTCCTGTTTGAGTCCCGATATAACACTAAGGCCAGCCGACCTCATTGCAGATTTTACAAGAGCTTTTATACATGTTCAGCTCAAAAATACTGAACCATTAAAATTCATTTTAGAATGCTGAAATATGTTTATTTCGCAGTAGGTTTTGCTTCACTCCAGATCTCACAGATTTTTAAAAATGTTGTACGGTTTCTACTTGGCACCATGATGAAGCTGCATGCCTAGACAACAAGGAGGTAGAAGTGCAGTGTTCGTGCTTGGCGCCGCTTACCCCCTTTCTGTACGTCTATTTGGCTATATATATATATATATATATATATATATATATATATATGTATATATATATTGTAAGAAAGAGAGTTGGAGTTTGATGCCCCAGCAGCTAGCGCCGACGAAGGCGAGAAAGAAGTTAGGCGAAGCCGACGAAGTTCGGGTTTTGCGCTTGCGAACGCTGGCCTGCTGAGCAGCACCGCTGGGACAAGGACTGCGGCCATCCACGCTAACTGTGCGAGTTTCCACATTACAATATATATATATATATATATATATATATATATATATATATATATATATATATATATATATATATATATGACAGAAGCCAGCAGACAGAGAAACCCAGGGGCACAGGGCATTTTTAATTAATTTATTTATTTTGTAGTGTTGATCAATTTAGAATATTACTGAATATGTTATCGCTTAAAGCTAATTGAGTAGAAAAGCAGAAGAAAGGCAGAATATATATATATATATAGCGAAGTATACGCTTCGTTAAAGCAAAACATATTTATTCGACTCGACGTTTCGATCGGAAGGCCGATCTTCTTCAGGAGTGATTTTACGTTGTTAATGCATCCCCTTTTACAGGGGTGGATACAGAACAGGTAAGTGTTTCCCACTGACCTGTTCCGTACCCACCCCTATAAAAGGGGATGCACCAGTGCACACCTTAGGGGGGAACAGGGGCGAATCAAATGCTTTATGAGTAGCACGTTGCCTACAGTGTAACAGTGCCTGGCCTGGACCTTTCTTAAGGCATTATGCGGGTTACAAAAAGACAATAATGAGGTTTCCTTCTAAGCTGCATATAACTTGCACATCCCCTGCAGTGCCTGCTGCCTCATTGTCTCATGAATTTTGTTCGTCTACATCTTTCTTCATAGAATTCTTAATTCCTCAAAGCACAACAGTTCATAAGCAAAGTCTACCTACCACCCTCCACTTGCATGGTATAAAGCTGCCTCAGCGTTTAAAGGCTAACTCCATTAAGTTATTTCACCGCACTCAGTTCTCCTCTCCCCAAGTGCGTCGTATCAGGCCAGGGTCACTTCGCCGCTGACATCTTCGTCTTCCTCTTAATAATTTTTTCTTGTGGCATATATACATTGATGAGGCCAAACCCACCACATTGGAGGACATCATTTTTGAAACTTCGTTTTTAATTGAGCAGTGTTATGTATAATGGGCAAAACTTTTTAGCCAAAGCTGGAACTACCAAGCGCGGCCCAGTGGCCTCCTTTGAAAAATATCACTGCGGAAACCGCTTCCGGCAAGAAAGAGTCGTCTGCATGCTCCAACGTGGCACCAAAAGCGATTCGGCAACGCAGCGGCACGTGCGAAGACCAGCTCAAATGCGCCTTTTGCTTTGCCTATGTATTGCACCAGTGTTTGTTACAAATCTGTAAACTGCTTTGATATAAAATGCTCCGTGTTTGCTGTATTTAGCTGTTAGCGGATAAAGGAAATGTTGGGAGAGCGCAGCACATCAGGCTATCTCCCCGCCCCGCTTTAGGCACATGTTTTAGAACTCGCCTTGAACAACTAAGAATGCAATAGAAGAGTCCCCCTTCCTTCACTCAGGTATAAAATACGCCTTTCTAAGGACCCCTCAGCGAGGTTTCTCTTGAATTTCCTTTCCTTGAGATAGGTTTAGTTTGGCTTGTGGGATTTAACGTGCCAAAGCGACTCAGGCTATGAGGGACGCCGTAGTGAAGGGCTCCGGAAATTTCGACCACCTGGGGTTCTTTAACGTGCACTGACATCGCGCAGTACACGAGCCTCTAGATTTTCGCCTCCATCGAAATTCGACCACCGCAGCCGGGATCGAACCCGCGTCTTTCAGGTCAGCAGCCGTGCACCATAACCACTGAGCCACTGCGGCGGCCTTTCCTTGGGATAGGCGCAATGCTACGGTCATGTTTGCCACCTCGTTTCTTGGCCTCAATGCATGCTTCACCGCACTACAGTTTGCTGTGCGCTTGCGCCGTAGGGTGGTTTCGGTGGCTGCGGCGAAGCTGAGAAAAAAAATAGCGAATTTTTTTATGACAAATTTCTATCCGCAACCTACGCGTTTGAAGACCTCGCCAGATTTAATTTCCTTGCGGCTAAGCTTGCCAGTAGTCATGCGTATACGCACCCTTCTCCGGCAGTGTTTGCGAGCATTCACTGCGGTCGCTTCACACTTAAGTATTCCAGGTTGCCAGATCAAACATCTTTTTTCCTGCCAAATCATATAGAGCTGTGAAACAATGCGCGCAAAATGCAGAACGAGCGCGCGTAGGCGCGCGTACGTCATTATAATAAAAACTTTTGGAGGAGCGCTTTTTTTTCAATTTAGGCACACATGTTTTTATTATTAGATACATATTCTGAGCATCAGACGCGTATATATAGGTCCTCGTTGCTATTACCACCTCCTTACCAAAGTAGAGTCAAAAGGTGGTTCGAAAATTGGACGGCTACCTACTATGGTTCCATGTGATAGGGCCGCATTAAGGGTTCCTCATTTGAAGTAGCGAAATCATATAAGCTAAGAGGAGTTCTAAAATTTCGCCATTCGAATTCAACGACAAAGTGAGTTTTGGGAGCATGAGGGCGTCTTAAAGGGCACATGCCTAAAGCTGATTCATTACAGTGCGGACGTGTAATAGTGTACGGAAAAGTGATTATTCGTTTGTTGTAGACTGAGAAAAATTATAATGGTAACCAGCGTGCATGCCCAGTAAAAGGAGAACGAGTTAGTAATCGTTACGTGCACTTCAAATCTTAGTGTTCCGGGCTGTTGAAAACATATGCTAGTAGTTTAGACGATTTTTATACATGCTGCAACTTAGGTGCAAGCAGCATGAAAACAAAACAAAAACTTGTTCCGTTTTAACTTAAAGAATTCATTTTACGGAGCGTACGCTCTGTAAGTCAGTTTTACAGCTGAGCAACCATCACTGCCCACACTGCCGGACGGGTAAGGTGTTCCTACGAACCTATAAAAAGGCTTTCTAATTTTGGCTCAGGAGGATTAAGAACAGTGCAACCGCATAGGCAGCAGCGATATCTTAGACATCAAATTAATTCAAGTCTGTAATCTACACATAAAGTAAACTCTCGAAACTCTCGACACAGTAGCTGGCAAGCTGACCCTAGAACCAGCATTTGCTATGCAGTAAGTCTTGTACGGAGTCATCATGCTATAAGTAAAAAGTAGTAAAACCTCTGTTTCATGAACGAGACGCCGTGTAGAGTTTTGGTCTCACTCGGGAGCGCAGTGGAACGTGTTGCGTGCATTACGCTTTTTTAAAACATTTTGGCAACCAGCAATAACAGGACAGCTAAACTGTGCTGCTCTTGCTCCTCCTTTACACAGCTGTCGGAAGGGCAAAAAAGAGAAAATGAATGATTAATTTTCTCATTTTCATTAGCCATTTTATCTAAGATGGGTTTCGCATTTAAAGAAAATATACACAAATTACATCACGCGTCCACACTTGAGATTTCTTTTTTACAGCACTAAACTTAGCTAAAGTTGGATGGGACACTTCAGCTCCGCCTTAAGGCTATGACGTACTATCGCAGTGGGTTAATTCCTATATACGCAGACAGTCACTCTCTACTTTACACTTATAGATCCCTTGGAGTCCTCATGCCCCTTCTGGCGCAGTGGTGCCGCGGTTAAGTGATGAACCACTGCCCTGCGATGGCAGGTGCTACAAGCGGTGGGTCTTCAGCGACCCAGGTTGCTCTTGCCGAGCGACCAATGCTTAATTTAACTCCCACCTGCCACGGCGGGCAGTTTGCTCACTATCCGGTGGGAAGGTTGTGATGACGTCGCAAGCTCACGTGACCTAGGCTGCCCACCTGCCTCTTAGGTTGCTCTCTGGGCACCACTTGACAGAGTCATGCTCGTGATTTTTCGTTCACAACGCCGATGCCAAAACGCCGACGCTGAATTTTCTGAGTAACGGGGCCTGTAACACTGCCGCGTTAAAACTCTCATGCATTTTCTGTGCACATGATAATAGAACAGCCAAAAATTCCGCTTGGACAGACAGGGACCGTCCTTTGCTGCAAATAAATTCCTTTCTTGGTTTGATTTGCACTGCGTGTTAGGTTCAAGCAGTTCCGCTTAATGTAAGATTTATCACTATTGTCACTGTGGTAAAGTGCACAATGGCTCTGAAGTCTTAATGTTATGACATCGTGCTTACTTATCTACAGGCGCTGAATTGCTGGGCGGTAAGGTGACCGAAGTATCTTCCAGGCTCAAAACAGTCGACTAGTCCATAGATGTCTTCCAGGGCGTTATCGATCAGTTAAAGAAAGAAATAGCTCCTCTAGCACAAAAAAGAATAACCCTCGCCATCAACACAACCTACTAAAACGCACTGCTGGAACAGACCTCTAAACGGAAAACGACTGACCTCGTGGCTTAAACACTATAGATAGTGAATAACTGAACTTCGGTTTTACGCAAAGCATGTGTCGAAGACGCGAAATAAAGGCACTGCCAATTGTTAAACCAGTTCACTCCTCTGTTCCCATAGCTCTTAATACTTGCCAGCTTTAGCTCTTGTAAAACACGATGCTGGTGGAGCAGCCGAAGACAATTGCTCTTGTAGAAGAGTTACATTTGTTTCTGCTGTCAGGAAACAATCTTCTTGCTCTCTTTCTACCAGGGATGCTGTTACGGCAGGACTGGCTTAGAATAGCTGGAGCCCCTGTGAAGGATGGCGCCTTACACGTATAGTCTTTGCCAAACGTAACCAAGCTGCATGGTTTGATGCTCA